>NW_024573931.1:60456-168941 GCF_900044065.1 Fusarium mangiferae
AACAAACACAAAAGATCGGTATGAATATTTCGTCTGACTAGTCTAAGAGATGGGGCTGGATTGGTACATAACTCATCCATTCTCCAAATGATGGCAKATCTYKTATTCTTTGTACCATCTTTTCCCTTCTTATCTCCATTGCATCACGGCTCTAGAGCATAAACTATCATCACTTATTTCTTATCATATCGCTTGCTTAAAATCTTCGACCATTGAGACGTGTCCATGTTCGCACACCAAGCACATGCACCGAAGGTATATGAAAGAGAATGGGTCTCTGTCTCCATCTGGATCATGTGTGACTCAAGTTCATAAGCCCCGGCTGAAGACGTCATGGTTTCTCTTGCACGGCAGACAACATCCCGCAGCTAGTCTGTGTATGGATGCAACATCTTTATCTCGGTTTTCAGTCACTTCCTTCAACCTATGTGTATGTATGAAAACGTGAATTGTGCGATGGTTCTGCTGGGGTGCTGCGAACGAAGACAGGCACAAGTGTGTAGCAGGAAAATGCGGGGCATTGCGGAGCTTATGGCAGGTTGCTGTAATAAGAACCCCTGTACCGGGACGTCGAAAGCAGCACTCAAAGCTCTGTACATAAACATACTTGGAGTATACGTACCTCGGTTACTAAAGCAGAATCAACGGCGTCACACCTCGAGCAGTTCGAAACTAGCATACCTATAAAGGTTCAATTCCGGCCCCTAGACTTGGAATAGCGAAGCTCATACAAAAATGGTCAAGGGTATCCTGGCCATTTGTGGAACGTAAAGATACCGTTCTGCTTAAGGAAGGCATGCAGGGAGTCGGCGAGAGATGAGGGCATTAATGCACTACATGTAGCGCCATTCGTTGGGTTTAAAACTATCGTACAGTTCCTGCTAGACCAAAGTACACAAATCGATATACAAGACGACGATAGCGATACGTCATTACGACTTGAACCAGTCACAGGGTGATCGTAGAGCGGCTGATTGAGAAGGTGTAGGCGTGAATGGACGAGGTCAGTCCGGACGTGTTTTTTTAGTATGCACTACAAAAGTAATAGGATTTTTTTGCGAGACTCTTGCTAAATAAAGCGCAGACATAAGTGTACAAGATCAGGATGCCGTGATGTCTTGACGACAAAAAAAATGGGAATCGTCATTTAGCGTGATGCTTGTGAAGCTGAGCATCATTCGATGGACCAATTCATGACGTCATCCACGTATCTCGCCCGTGACATGAAATTGCAAGGCCTAACTTTTCGGAAAATCGCAGTGCCCGAACCTCGGAAGAAATAATCCCCGGTCATCCACCATCTCTCCACCTGTTGCAGCACGACCGAAACTCTCAAGCGAGAGTGATGGAAAACTACTGGAAAGTTGTCGCACACCGACATAGGGCCTGGAGCAACATTCAAGAAAACAAACATCCAAAGTGGAAGGGAAAAAAAAAAAGATGAGTTCAACCGTATAATAGGAAGGAATAAGAATAGCTCCTCACACATTCGCAGTTCAAATAAGCCCTTGTTGATCCCCTTGCTTCGGGTAGGCAGATGGAGCTCGCTTCGGGCGGTGGGTCCAAACGTGGGACATCGAACATGGCCGACCCAAGAATGCCCGTCACCCAGCTTCGGACGTTAGCGTGAGCCTGGCGTTGAACCAAGACAACGGCAGCTAACGCCAACGAAACTTGCTCATCAATCCGCTTCATTCAGGCCGAGAGCACCTCAGCCTCCGGCCATAGATTAGGGGCTGGAAAGTACCCGACTGGAGCGTATCTCATCCATGACAGTACCACAAATGACATGATAACGCTGTGGCAATACAAAAATTAAATGATCACATAAGACTTCAACTCTGGCGGCACAGCTGTGTCATCTCTTCGAGCAAAGCTTGAAGAAGACGGCAACTGAAGTTAATTCAATATAAGCGAAACATCCGACAAACGCCCCGAGTACTGCCGGCCGACTAAAACGGACCGCCTCTTCTCCCCCATCTACGATCACATCTCCCCAGATAGCTGCAATGAATGCGACCCTTCGAAGCTAGCACAACGAGGTAAACAGAATACGAGCAACCCAACAATTCATTACGGTACAATCGCCTCAAGCAATCAAGTCATGAGGAACAGTACTCAGAGACATTGTCACTCGACAGCTGGATGCCATCTGTTTCGAGACGGAGGCTGCTGGCCTGATGTATATTCTCCCTTGCCTGCCGATCTGGGAGATTTGCGACTACTTCGATTTCACACTTTAGCACTACCGGCAGGCTCTGGCCGCGGACAAGGAGCCAAGTACCATTCACGATGGGTCAAATAAACAGGGTATGACCCATTGTGAGCAAGCTAGCCCAAAGAAATCGTTCATGCGCGAGCATTGGCTAATGTTCAGGCTGAAGAACAAAACAGGGCCTTTATTTCTATCTCAACATTCAATTATCTACCCATCGTACCGAAAAGGAAAAAAAGTTGAGTCGAGCTACTGTAGACGACCGGGATCAGTCTCTGAGTTTGGTCGAGTACCGGACTTGGATCGTGCCCACAGAACGGTGTGGAAGGGCGCGCTGGATGTCGTCCCAAGGTTTGCCATCTTGTCTCATCCTGCGTACAGTTTTGTCCTCTTCTGACGTCCATCTTCTGCCAGATGATTTTGTAGGCGAGTGCAGAGTCTTGAGCAGCCTCCTGCGGTTCTTGAGATGCAATATGGGTTTGCCAGCATTCGGCTGACATGAATCGTGGTCCCATTCAAACTGTAATTGAAATGTCGTCTTGTCACCCTCAGTGATGCGCTTGAGCAAGACATCTTTGAGAGACCATTCCTCGAACTGAGCAAGAAACATGCTAGCTTCGGACGGGGCTGGCGTTGCCTCTGGTGTTCGGATATCGCTAGGTAACTGCGCGGTATGTGTTGCCGATTGTCTTTTGCGAGAGCTTCGAAAACTGGCGGCTGTGTTGCGGACCGAACAGGAAGTGGATTTCGAGATCTTGCGGCGCTTGCGACCCTGGTGAACATCATCTAAATCATCGTCTTCCGAGCCGGAATTTTCAACATCTAGAAGAGAAGAAGAGTTCCCTTCACTATGTTGAGATCCTAGCCCGTCAAGACCGTTCTCGTTCCCTGAACCGTCACTGCCTGTGTCACCGTCCTTAGACAGCATGGCTTTGTGCAACGGCGAGGATTTGTGGCGGAAACGACGAAGTGACGGCGACGTGGAAGACACTTCGGCATCGGACCCGGACCCAGCCTCCGTAGCTTCGGACTCGACATGGGTGGACGCGCTGCTTGCATCAACCAAGGCTTGTCCTTGACACGGTTCAACAGAGGATTTTGCGGGAGATGGGGTGCGGACTTCAGGAATGGCATCGTCGCACGACTTGCCGGCGGGTATTTCGTTTTCCTGGAGTGATGCCTGGACCACCTCGATGGGGCTAGCAGCCCGGGGAGAGTGTGCGCCAGTTGAAGGGGAATCCCGATAGCCCTGGGAGCTATGACAAACGTCATGGTCAGAGACAGCATCGACCATCATGTTGCTCTGTTGACTGGCTGGTTCGGGTCGGAGCTGTTTCCCGTCTGCCGCAACTGGGTATGGTTGGCTTTCAGGGCTGGTAGGAGGTGTTGCAAAATTGATATTTTGACACTCAGTGGACGTGTCTCCGACCAGTAAGTGATTCATCCCACAAGATTGTTGGCTCAGTCCAGCATCAGCGAGGTGAGACTTATTTGGCTCATTCGGCCAAGCTGGGGCGGCATCCGCTTGAGGCGGGGATACTGCTGACGCAGTGTTCGCGCCAATGGTAGTTTCTGACTCAGTTGCGCCATATTCGGTGGCAGTCAGATCTACACGTCGGTTGTCAGAACCTTTCACCCAACAAGAGCCCCATAGCCCCGATGACTTACCCAGATAATCCGGGGTACTGGTACGTGTTGCATAAGATTGCGAACCATCGAGTTCTTGACTCGCATCGTCTTCATCTTCAGTATCAGACTCTACATCAGAGAGAATACAAATCGCTGTGTCCCTAGATTTTCCAAGAGCCGAATGCGCCTCTTTTTCATGCAAAGATGCCGTGCCTGGCTGGGAGGCAGGAGGAGTGAAGCTCTGCAACAGCTTCCGCTGCTCAGAGTCAATAATCAACGAGGTCATACTTGAGTCGCAGTGTGTAGGGAGGCAAAGAGTTAAGAAGCTTGATGTTCGCAGTATGGCCAAATTGAAGATGAAGATAGACGGGCATTGTCAGGCTTATATGCTCGCAGCTGAACCATGCGGACAAACTAATCCCAGCCCCTTCTAGGAGACGAGCTCGGTGCCGTCCTGGTGCCTCTCCTCGTTCTACAAGATCACTGTGGTTTGGATGGACGAGGAAGACACGTAACCGCTTCTCGCTCATGCCAATCACTTCACTGCCGGGCCACACTTCTCGTATATCACCAGGGATCCACGCCACTCGCTGGCAAGGCAGAGTTCTCAAGAGATACCAGATGAGGCAGGTCATGATGGGTGTTGGACTGTTCACGCACGACGCGTCACTTCCAGTTGGTCAGACAGCACCGGGTAGGAAGTTCCCCGGAGCACTAGCTCTTCCGTCTGACCGTGATGAAACTCGACGCTGCGCCCGCACATGTTGATCGTCACAGCCAGGAACCTTCTGAGCCATTCAGAGCGCTCGAGATGCCTTCATGAACGTCTCATGATCCCGCAACAGCGAGACTACGGAGGTCGCATGCGTGCAACACCAACAGCTCGCCGTAGTGCGCGCGTCCTTCTCTTCCTTCTCACCCAATCATCGCTTTCGACATGCTGACTTGCTCCATTTCTGAGGCGTCTGAGCCATCGCGATCCGTACGGAAACGGGTGAGCCGAAGACCAACAGGAAGTAATCAAGGAACTTCCGCCCAAGCGGCGGGTAGTCTTGGCAACCCCTGAACAGGGAATTGGTGACTCGGGCCCCGTCGAGCGACCCGTGATCAGACGCTTCACCCTCTCTATCCACTGAGGGGACCAATCAGGGAGCAAGTTTGTGCCAGAGGCCTCTGGAGCCATTCATATCAGGCTCAGGAGGCGAGTCCGAGATGGCACCGTCCTCCATCATGCAGCAGGGGCCATTGATAAGCCACTGCGGCATTTCTGCCATTGGATGGGCGTCGACTGGAGGCCTCACAAGGAAAAACATTGCCGTGAGATGCTCTGCTACAGCCTGAGAAGCATCACACCACTGTGAGGCGGCCCAACCTGGGGAACTGTCTCTAGACTGTTGGCGTCGTTAGATTCTGAGAAGAGGACGGGAAAGGAAGCCATACGAGACAAACAATAGAGTTAGTAATAATATCAGAGGGCAGAATGGAAAACGAATGCTAGAGCATGTCTCATTCCCTCCACAATCAGGCTTTGGGATGCAAGTGTCGCGAGAGAACTGCGTTCCAAATGAGAACGATGACGTGGCAGAATGGGCCAAGGGAGATGGGCTGAAGGCAGCGATGCTTGCAGAAAATGGAGACCAGCGGATTCAAATGGGCAGAGTATGGGAAGAAGCAGAGGTCAAAGATACATGTTGATAGGGTCGGAGGAGGTTCTTGTCTTATATACATGGAGTCACGTGATGCGCGGTCGTGCGGATGTGCGGCACGCGCGTCTTGCCTGTTTGAGCAGTGCCGCTAAACCGGAGGCAGCAGCAGCGTGTCCGCGATTACTATTATTAAACTTTTTATTATATTTACTAACCTCTTTATTTTTTTTATTATTAATATTAATATTTTAGCTACTATAAAACTTACTATTTTAACTATTAGGGAATATATCTTTTTAAAGCTCTTTATTAATATTATATAGTAAGCTTTACTGCTTATCTATAAACTAAATAGCCTAGTATTTAAGTGCCTCTTTATATTTAATATAATATAACCTTTAGTAAAAGCTTAAGTAATAATAACCTATTAAGCGATATTTAATTATTAATATTTTCTTTCCTTTTTTATTAAATAGTATATTACTTAAACTTATTACTATAATACTAATAAGCTATTATAGTATTTCTATTAGTATATTATTAAGTTACTAATAGTAGTAATTTACCTTATAATTAAAGCTTTACTTAAGTTAACTAAATAATACTTATTTATATATTACTTACTTATCTACTTATCTAGCCTAATTTCCTATTATTACCTTTCTTTATATCTATATAGCTATATTATAAATACTAAATAAGTTTTAAAAGCTAAAGTGCTATACCTAATATAATCTCTTTACCTATAATAAATTACAGTTAATATCTTCTTTTAAGTTACCTTTCTATAATTACTTAATATCTTCTTTTTTTAGTTAAGCCTAACTTATAG
Organism: Fusarium mangiferae; assembly: GCF_900044065.1. NCBI lineage: Eukaryota > Fungi > Ascomycota > Sordariomycetes > Hypocreales > Nectriaceae > Fusarium > Fusarium mangiferae. Next base: position 66,779 of record NW_024573931.1, read on the forward strand.
TAATAATCTTATTTATAATGCTTTAACCTTTAGTATTAGCTATATTAACTATATTGGCTAGGTTATTACTATTACTATTATCTTAAATGATCTAGTAGTGTATATAATTTCTTTCTTCTATCTATATCTATAGTTATACCTTAATTTACTATTCCTTTAATATACTATACCTTACCTCTTGCTAATAATAAATAATATTATTCTATATAATAGTAAGATATTGGTATATATAATAACTATATCTATTAAAAATAGTAAGATATTTAATTATTAGGCTATTATCTTTTAATACTATAATAAACTTTAGGTTAGCTAGTTCTAAAGTGCTAAAGTAATCCTTAATATCTTTAAGCACTTAACCCTTTAGCTAATAGATAAATTAAAAATATAACTTAATGCTAATACCAGGCTAAATAGCTATTTAATATAATTAGTAAATTAATACTTAATAATCCTAATTAATATATATAATATCCTCTATTATTAATTAATAGTTTTTTTCTTATAGTAATAATAAAAACTAAAAAGATAAATACTTATCTTATTATTCTTTATTAATTAAAGTTCCCTTTTTTCTATATTATATTAACTTTATATTAAAGCTAGCTAACCCTAGATATAAGGTTAGGGTTATTTTTAATTAATTAGCTACTTAACTTTAATTAAAGTAATATAAATTAAATTTATATACCCTATAAACCTATTTTAGTATATAATTTATATTAAATTGTTTATAAATAATTTTTAGGCCCTTTAGCTAATAGATAAATTAAAAGTATAACTTAATACTAATATTAGGCTAAATAGCTACTTAATATAACTAATAGATTAATACTTAATAATTCTAATTAATATATATAATATCCTCTATTACTAATTAATATTTTTTTTCTTATAGTAATAGTAAAAACTAAAAAGATAAGCACTTATCTTATTATTCTTTATTAATTAAAGTCCCCTTTTTTCTGTATTATATTAACCCTATACTAAAGCTAGCTAACCCTAGATATAGGGTTAAGGTTATTTTTAACTAATTAGCTACTTAGCTTTAACTAAAGCAATATAAATTAAATTTATATACCCTATAAACCCATTTTAGTATATAATTTATATTAAATCGTTTATAAATAATTCTTAGGCCTATTTTTATTTGCTATATCCTTAATATAATATATATAATAAATTAATTTAATCTATATAGCTATATAATATACCTATATATTATTTTCTATTTAGTTATTAAATAGTTACTTTAGCTTTTTATTTACTTCTTTTTATTATTATAACGGTTAGGTTTCTAAATAGGTAAACTAGTCTATACTAGGTTTATGTTTACAGGGTATGTAGGGCGTTATACTAAGTATATTAGTGAAGTATTATATCTCTTAATAGTCAATAGTGCAGGTAAGGCTTATTGAGGTAAAGAAGTATTATTAATAGCTGGTAAGCTAAGTTCTATCTAATGCTAAATGAATGTATATATATATTATGGTGATTATAGGGAAGCGACGTAATATAAGCTCGTCGTCGGTCCTGGAGCGACGCGGTCCTGGAGCGCTGTCGGTCCTGGCCTTATCGGTCCCTTATCTGGTTGGCCGTCTGGGTGGGCCTGAGGTGGAGTTTTTGTGGGGTATATGTGATGTAACCGCTGGGGTCGTAATAATTATACCTTAAATAATGCCTAGCTACTAACCTATATTAATATAGCTATAGTATAGGCTTGGTTTATTACTTATATTAAACTATTTTATATTAATTATAATATATATTTATATTTACTTATTAAATTAATTAATTATAATATAGCTTTTAAATTAAATTCTTTTAAATATATTACCTATTTAAGATATTTTAATTATATATTAATATTTATTTTTATATTAGCCACTTTAATCTTTTTTTTATTTTCTATTTTAAATTAATGCTATTACTATTTTATTACTTAATTTATTTAGTTAATAATAATTACCTTTTTAGGCATTATTTAGCTGGCTTATATATTAAACCTTATTTTAAACTAACTGCTATCTAGCCTATTATTAAATAACTATTAATACTAGACTTTAGTATACTATAGAACTTACTGTATCTTTATAGCTTATTTTTAGATATTTTTATCTCTTCTTTAAGGGTTTTTCTATTAATACTTTTTATAATAATAATTTTATATACCTTATTTTATATTAAATATATATAAATAACCTTCCTTTTTATATATAAGCTTTTAACTTAATAGATAGATAAATAATATAAGGTTAATAGTTAGTAATAATAGTAGCTATATTATTAAATTACTTTACTTTTAAATAATATTAAAGTTATATTAAATTATTACTATAATCTTATTTCTTTTTACTGGCTATATTAACTTATAATATTACTTTAAATATTACTATAGTTTTTTATTAATATATATATAATAGTATATTTTATAAATAATAAATAGATAATTAGGTAATTTTATAAATAGTTTTATATTAAATATAATTCTCTTATTAATATATTATAATAAAATACTAACTAATTAATATAGATATATTATATTTATAGCTATTAACCTATAAAGTATACTTACTTTTATAGTTATTATAGTTTAAACCTTAATTTTATTATTCTATTACTATAGGCTAATAACTATTATAGGCTAATAACTATAAAGTAATATATTATATTAATTACTATAGGGTATAAATAACCTATTATTATTAACTATTTTTTTAATTTTTCTGCTTTTATAGATTACTTTAGCTTAATTACTATTTCTTACTTATTATTTTACTTTTATATTTTTATCTAGAGATATAGAGATATATAGACTAACTTTAGTTAAAATAATATATTAATTGCTATTTACTTTTAATAATATTAAATATAATAATCTAGATTTTAACTTAATTATAATACTGTAATATTAAGCTTATATAACTTAAAGTTAAAGTAAGATATATATTAATAGTTATTAATTAATATATAACTTTAAAAGTTATTTTTTTTAACTTTTTATAATAGTAACCTATATCTATTAAAGGCAATAGATTTAGGTCCCTATTTTTATTAGTGCGGTTTTAATTTATATGTGTTTTCTATTAGATTTAGACCTATATCCGCCTTGCAGTTAGGATAGGATGAGTACGTTAGTTAGTGCTGCCAGGGTATAAAAAGGGCAGTCATACGTCGCAGGAAGAGAACGCCTGCAGGCGCTGTAGTAGATTTGTTAATGCCATTTTTGCACTATTGTCAGCTTTGTGTGCTTGCAGCATTTAAAACAGGAATCTGTGCTGTGCTCATGGGACGGCTTTATAGAACTTTACCGGTCGGAGCACTCCGATACACGTAGGGGAGGTCTGTGCTGATTCTAAAATAGATCTAAAGAGATTTTCAGTAACTAAAAGTCGCTCAAAGGGTTAGTTTAAAGGCTGAATTTATAATAACTCTAGCTTTTATATATAACTTAAGCTAAATAAATTCTCAAAATAAGTAAATTATAATTCTGTAATAAATAGCTAAGATCTCTTTTTTGGTTGTTAGATGTTAATAGTAAATCTTATGACCTTAATCCCTTAATGTACTCCTTGGCAATATCACCAAAACCCACCATGCAGATTGTGGCCCAGGCCGCTACACCGATTCGGGGTACAACACCTCTGAAAAAGCCCAATGGACCCGAGGTGGCCAAGATATGTTTGGCTGCAGACGTCATAGTTGGCTTTGATGTGATGCTCTGCTTAGAAACTAGTGACTGCATCTCCACACGAAGAACCTGTATCGTCATTAGTATCAAGCGTTGCTCAGCACCTTTGGTGTTAGTTGACTCACTTCAAAAGGCTGGTTCCAACAGCTCAGCGCTCCTCCTACAGTTGAAGCGGCAATCTTCTCCCAGAAGCTAAGCTTTGCGTCTGCAGGTTTTGATTGCAAGCTTCGTATTTGGTCTTCAGCAAATCTTGCGATACCAATTCGAGATGCCCATCCACTAATTTGTCGTAAAGCGACAGCATTGACACCTCGATTAACACCACGGATGCCTTCCTTGCGTAAGATGTCAAGAAAGATCTCCATTGTACCAGGGACGCGGACACCAGGTTGAACATTCTTTGGCCTTGTGACCTCCACGGTCTTCATGCAAGTTGTCATGCCTTGTGGACTGAATGTCAACGTGGTCCATCATATTTCACTTGCCTACCTCAATGCTAGATGGATTCACTTACCCATTGTCAGATAGGACTGAGCTGCACCGCCAGCGACGCCACCTAATGCACCGGCTATCGCCGGGGATGCTCCGAATACGGTCTTGGAATAGTACTCGACTTCGTTTGAGGCTAGGAAAAGAATGGATCCCTTTGTCGAACATTCGATCCAGGCCTTGAGAACGACTCGGTGTTAGCGAAGGGGAGAGAAATAGGCTGCTATCTTACATACCCAGGGAATGAGCCCTTGGTAGAACGCCCGAACCCCTCCACGAGCCCATGTCTTGCTGATAGCCGTACGTAGGTTATCTTTCCTGTTTGCCGCGACCTGGTTTCCGGCTTTGTGAGTATCATCCCTTTCTGTTGGGGCACACAGCCAGCTTACATGTGTTTTTACGACTTCCATTGGTTGACCCAAGGAAGTGACTAGGATAAGTCAGTCATGATATTTTCAAGATATCAGCCTAGGGCAGAGGCTACACTGACCTTGGAAAATGTTCATCGAGGCCCCAACCACCAGATTACTCCATGAAATTGGCTTACGGGTCGATTGGGTTTGATTCAAGGTGAGTGGTACGATTGCGGTGGCAGCCATGATGAGAATATGTTTAGTTGATCACAAAATATAAGCTGATTTACATGAAAAAGTCATACACCATTAGGATATTGAAGTATTCTCAAACCTCAAATAGTTTGTTTCGGTATCGGGAACTGAAATCGTCTTCGTCGGACAGTTTCCGATGGGCGATCCGCAGAGACGCCTTGACTCGGACTTATCCGAGGGACTGTCCGCTTCAAAAACGCTAGCGCTAACCCACTCCCCCGCCCCCGACATTTGCGGATTTTAAATCCAATCGACGCGACTGGTTGTGGATTTGCAGATATCGCCGACGCCCAACATTATAGTGACAGCTAATCCTGGTGGCTACTACATAGCAGATTTTTTACCTTGTTTACTCATACCACAGACACAATGTTGAGAGTTGGCCGCACAATAGGCACAGGGTCCGCCGTTCGATCTATGGCCACAGTGGCTAGAGTTAGGGGACAAGCACCATTGAGTCGATTTGAGCCTGATCATAGCGTTGACTATGTGAGTTTCGTGGATAGACTTCCCCGTTTACGGAAGATGTAGGTCAATTCACCCTCTATGCAGTTAGATGGTTACTGATTGCGTTGCACTCAGCCTTGACCGCCCTCTCACCTATGCTGAGAAGGTTCTCCTTGCCCACCTTGATGGTGAACAAGATGAGAAAGTGATTCGAGGTACAACACAGCTAAAGCTGAAACCTCGGCGAATAGCCTGCCAAGATGCGACAGCTCAGATGGCTATCATTCAATTCATGACAGCTGGACTTGACAAGACTGCAGTTCCCACCACAGTTCACTGCGATCATCTTATCGTAGGACGAGATGGGAGTCAACAAGACCTAGCAGGGGCACTCACAAGCCATGGTGAGGTATATGAATTCATGTCAAGTGCTTGTCAACGCTACAATATGGGTTTCTGGAAGCCCAATGCAGGCATCATCCATCAGATTGTGCTTGAGAACTACGCTTTTCCCGGCGGCATGTTAATCGGAACTGACTCTCACACACCAAATGCCGGCGGGATGGGCATGATCGCTGTGGGTGTTGGTGGTGCTGATGCGGTTGATGTCATGTCAGGTCTTCCTTTAGAGATTACAGCCCCCAAAATCATTGGGGTCAAATTGACAGGTCAATTAAGCGGCTGGACTAGTCCCAAAGGTACGTTATGCATGAACCATTCTGTATACAGCTACTGATAAATCAAGATGTCATCAATGCAGTTGCAGGAATCCTTGGAGTCAAGGGTGGCACCGGAAACATTATTGAATACTTTGGTCCCGGCGCAGAAACAATATCAGCTACGGGGATGGCCTCAATTACTAACATGGGCGCTGAAACGGGAGCAACAACGTCCATCTTCCCTTACTCTGGAGCCATGTCTTCTTACTTACGCGCGACCCGCCGACCCGAGCTGGCTGAAGCTCTACAAGTGGCCAAGCATGAGCTTCAAGCAGACGAGGGTGCAGAGTATGACCACGTTATCGAGATCGACCTGTCTACGCTAGAGCCTCGCATCAATGGCCCATTTACGCCAGACTTATCGACGCCAATCTCGAAATTGGGTCAAGCAGTTCAGGAGAATAAGTGGCCACAAAAGCTTACCGCCGGACTCATCGGATCATGCACAAATTCTTCTTTTGAAGATCTATCTCGCGCTGCCAGCTTAGCACGCCAAGCTCTGGATGCAGGGTTAAAGCCCAAGATGCCATTGCTCCTCTCTCCTGGAAGTGAGCAGACAAACCAGACACTCAAGCGTGAGGGCGTCACTGAGGTCTTTGAGCGTCTGGGTAGCAAGATCCTGTCTAATGCCTGTGGGCCCTGCTGTGGTTCATGGGACAGAACCGAGATGAAGAAGGTATATTGATACTCCTGACCTTTTATCTTTATTCATTTCTCACGCATGAACAGGGCACGCCAAACTCAATCCTGGCATCCTATAACAGAAATTTCACAGGACGCCTTGACGGAAACCCAGCCACCCATGCATTCCTTTCTTCCCCTGACATGGTCATGGCGAAGGTCTTTTCTGACGACCTCGGCTTCAATCCGCTGCAAGATAGCCTTGTCACAGAGTCTGGCGATGAGTTCCGTTTCAAGCCTCCTAGTGGTGACGCACTCCCATCGGAGGCCTATGAGAACACAGACCATGTCTACGATGCGCCCTCGACGGACCCCCAGTTCCGACAAACCGTAGACGTTCAAATATCACCAGGGTCTCAACGCTTGCAAAGACTACCTCCCTTCAAGCCTTGGTCCGGGCAAGATTTCGTCGAGTGTCCTATCCTCATCAAGACTGTTGGTAAATGCACAACAGACCATATCACTACAGCAGGCCCATGGATGCGTTTCCGTGGTCATCTAGAAAACATTTCTAACAATACTCTCATTGGCGCTGTCAACGCGGATAACAAAGAGGTTAATAAGGTGGTAAACCAAATTACTGGAGGGCATGGTGGTGTTCCAGACACAGCCAGAGACTACCAACAGCGAGGACTTCCATGGGTCGTCGTAGCAGATCACAACTACGGCGAGGGATCATCACGTGAGCATGCCGCTTTGCAGCCCCGATACCTTGGCGGCGTTGCTATCATCGCCCGTTCATTTGCCCGTATTCACGAAGCCAATCTCAAGAAGCAGGGTATGCTGGCCTTGACATTCGTTGATGATACGGCTTATGATAGGATCAAGGCTTCCGATCGCATCAGCATTGTTGGACTGGCGGGGCTAGCACCTGGAAAGCATGTGCAGCTCAGAATCAGTTCGAAGGATGGTACAAGTTGGGTAACCAGAACTAAGCACACCTTTACCAGTGAGCAAGTTGAGTATTTCAAGGCTGGAAGTGCTCTGAATGTGATGGCTAGTCGGCTTTTAGACAAGTCGCCTCCATCAGCTGCCTTATAATCCCCATTTAGTAATAAGTTTTGTGCGATTCTCATCAGAGATAATTTGGTGTATGTGAGTAATGCTTATGCTTGCAGATACAGAATTGAGTTATAAAATTACATATTACACATTTGTTCTATTCATCCACTGCAATACTCAGCCGTAGCATATTACGTGTTTTCTTCTCGCAACTTTGTTACAAGGTTCTATAATCTAGGACCTGGGTCTTAGTTGCACAAATGTGCAACTAAAGCGGAAGAATATACCAAAAGAAGAAAAGCAAGAAACAACAGCCGATTTGACATGAGAAAGGAATTATACATTTAGGATGGTAATTGATATTGCATAACTACTTCCAATAAATCAACCCATCCATCAAACGCCTAGCTGTACGGAAAACAGTGGCTTTGGTCAACTCTCCTGCATCATCAAAAGAAGCATCTACTCGCAGCCTGCCGCTAGCATGGCAGATGTCTAAGCCATCTTGTTTTTGTTCGCCCCTGAGGCACTTTGCGATTGTACTTCCCGGCAACTTGGCAGCAGCAGCAGTAGCCAACGCTACAGTTACTGGAACTGCCTTATGGGCTTGACCCACTGACATTGCACGGATGTTGACCTCGCCATTTGTTGGCTTGTTCCGCGGCGAAGCGATGGCGATCTTGGGGACGCTTCCAGGGACGTTGTTCAGATCCTGGGCAAGACCCATCTTGATGGCAGCTTGACGACGGATAGATTCAAGCTTGGCCTTAAGTGTTGTATCGTCCTCAATATCATCCGACGATAGTTCGCCATCAATGCCGAGCTCCGAAGCGTTGACAAATACACATGGATTTCCAACATCGATACATGTCGCTTTATAGCCATCAAAGGTGTCCAAAATACTGCCGGTAGGAAGTAACTTCCCAGTGCGAGACCCAGCTGGTTTGACAAAGTCAAGCTGTACAGGCGCAGCTGTCCCTGCCACTCCGTCAATGGCAAAGTCACCAGAAGCGGCGGCCTCTCCATCCACAGTGGGGAACGAGGCATTGATGATCTTGCCGGTATTCGTGTTGTGAATGCGGACAGTGTATCGCTCTTGGGAGCCGCCCGGTGCTGATACAAGTCCCGAATCCACCGCGAAAGGCCCCACTGCAGCCGACATGTTGCCGCAGTTGCTTGAATAGTCAACCTTGTCATTCTTGATGCCTAGGGAGACGAATGTGTAGTCAACGTCGGCGTCTGGGTGCGTTGGGGGCCCGACGATGCAAACTTTCGATAGACTAGAAATGCCTCCACCCATTCCGTCGAGTTGCCGTCCGTATGGGTCAGGGCTGCCAACGACATTAAGGAAAATGCCATCTCGCTGATCGGCCGGTGGTAGATCTTGACTCTTGAAGAAAACGGCCCTCGATGATCCTCCTCTGTAGTATGCTGCAGCTAGACGATTCTGGCGGGCAAATGTGCTGATCTTGCGAGCTTGAGCGAGATGCAAATTTCCAGTTGACCGTATAACTTGGGGTTTACAAAGGACCCTCAGGGTATGTAAACGAGGCATGATTTTGGAAATGTGCCGACAGAATTCAAGAAACGTTGGTGCCTGATAAGCCTTGACAAATCGCGTAATGCTTATTAGGCTTCGAGGTGTCTTGACTCATTTTTAATCTGTCATTGGGAATAGACATCTATCGATTATGCGTGTCGGATCGGACTCCTCCGACAAGGGGCATGCGTAGGATCGGCTTCGTGCCTCTGATTAGCAAAGTTCATCGGACCATGATCGGATGTGTCCGATCAATCTGCTTCGCCACTCTGCGGCTGGGATTGGTCAGTCGTCAGCCCGCCCTACCGTAGAACCTTAGCACATTCCATAGTCGAGTGGCACTAAGCTTGTGACCCCATGGGGATCGTCTAGCCCAAGTTCTCCAGAGTGCGGAGATGTAATCCGGAGGTGCAGAGGCGAGTTGCGACTGACCCCAGCGCTTTAATGGTATAAAGTCGGCATCCATCTCGCAAAAGGATGTGAGCTGAGCAATTCCAGTAATACTCCATCATCTCCGCAAACCCGTCACAATGAAGGAAACAAGCTTTGGCAAGTACAAGAAAGCCGTCCAGGCATTGCCACGAGATATCTTTAATCGTCAATTATTTTTGACGGCTCTGTCGTTTGCCTTGTGCGGATGCCCGAAAGGCAAGTCATTCTCTCAACTCACTCTGAGTACAACAGTATACTGACCTGAACCTCTCTACAGGATGGGACGAGGGGTCCGCGGCGTCTATTACCCAGCTCAAGTCTTTTCAGAGACAGTACGATCTTGATAGCCAACTCGATAACGAAACCATCGAAAACCTCGTCTCCTTCGTCAACATCGGTGCCGGCTTTGGGGCCTTCTTGTCCTTCTTTCTCAATGACAGGCTCGGACGTATACAATCTATGAGGCTCTATCAGACTATATACGTTGTAGGTTCTCTGGTATCCTGCTTCTCCTACGGCAACGTTGGTGCACTATACTTTGGCAGAATCTTTGCTGGTCTGGGTATTGGTGCCTGCACTGTCATTGGACCAATGACTCTGGCAGAGATCGCACCGGCGACTATCCGAGGTTTCATGACTCTCTGGTTCAATATGTGCATGCTCCTCGGCCAGGCTCTTGGTATCTTTACCGTGTATGGCTGCAATGTGCACATATCAAGCGCCAAGAACCTGCAGTACGAAGTTCCCTGGTTCGTCCAGACTTTCGCTCCATTTATCGGCGTCGTTGTGTCTTTCTTCATCGTGGAATCTCCAAGGTGGCTCGCTATCCGCTGCCGTCAAGATGATGCGCTGAAAGCACTTTCTGCCTTGCGCGGGTTACGTGCTGATGACCCCTTCATTTTAGAAGAGTTCAGCCACATCATTCACACAGTCGAAGATGAAGGCAGACAGAACGGAGGCAACAGCTTCGTCCTTGTCATGAAAGAGACATTCTTTGTCCGCTCCAACCTGCGTCGCGTGCAACTCACCTTGATTGCCTATGTCCTGGCACAGTTCTCTGGCGCGAACTCGGTGACCAACTACCTTCCAACTATCTTCGGATTGGTCGGAGTAACTGGACGGGATACCAAGATTTACTCATCAGGCCTTTATGCTGTTGCAAAGTTTGTTTGTACCATGGCCGCCTCTCTCTTCTTTGTCGATATGCTTGGCCGCAGAAAGTCGCTCATGATTGGTGTCACTGTCCAGATGCTCTGCCATTCTTACCTTGCTGGTTACTTGAATGTTTTCAGATCTGATGGAATTGCGGTTCCCAAAGGTGCATCTGATGCTGCCATTGCAGTCATTTATATTCACGCTTTTGGTTGGGCTGTGGGACTTTACACGCTGCCATACCTTTTTGGTGCTGAACTATGGCCCAACCGCATCCGTTCCTTCGGCGGTGCTCTCTCGCAGTCCTTCCACTGGTTCTTTTACTTTGCTATTACAAAAGCTACACCTAGTCTTTTGAGTAGCATGGACGTTTGGGGAGCATTCATGTTCTTTGTCGGATGGTGTATGGTTGCTCTGGCGTACACCTTCTTCTTCGTCCCTGAAACCAGCGGACTTAGTCTCGATGACATGAACGTGATTTTCTCACGACCGATGTACAAGATGCGCCAGTCTCTACCATCCTCCCGAGCGGGCATTGACGTGTGAGTTACAGCTCCCTCTCCGTCCCAGCAGTTGATAACTAACACCATAGCAGGTTAGATGAAAAAGAAGATGTTTCGGCCAAGTCTCAGCATCACGAGACAGCTGGGAAATGATGGCCGTGATGCCAAGAACGATTTGTTAGTACAGTTTTGTACGCGAAGAGTGATTAGAACAATACTCATATTCATGTTCTGCGACTCCCGGCAGTGGTTCACTTGTACAATGCCTCGATGCTAACCTGAATCATGAACCGTCTGAGATAGTCAGTAAAATGTATTGCACGAATAATTTAAACCTTAGTCACTTGTCGCCCACTCCATGGTTCCTTTATGTTAAGAGACCTTCCTATCTACTATCGTGATTCACTATCATTCTGCACCCACCATGTTCCGGTCGTCTTTGTTCTGGATGCGCATTCGACGGTCAACACCTTGCGGCATCATACTTGAACCACACTTTTCTTTTTCTTCTATCCGTGTAGCGTTTAGGTCTATATTGTTGTAACTATCTAGCTATAGAACTTAAATTTTAGACATGATGTGTATCTATAGTTATCAGGATAAACGAATAGTTATAGATTCAGGGCCTTTTCCGTTCTCTCTATGGTTATCAATATAGCGAAACTCATCTAATCTCATACACTTGACGTAAATAGCTTTCTCGGATTTTCAACCATCATCTTCCTCCAGGCATCATCGCCTCCCGCCCAATCTCTGAGAGATTGCAAGATGCCGAAGTTGTCAATCGTACGGAACTGTTCAATTTCGGCCAGCCGTTTGGCCGCGTCCTTCTTGGCTCGGGTCGCACCCTCTCCTGTGTGTGGCCAGTCACTAGCCCAGATTAAACGATCGGGCACTTCCTTAAACAAACGGCGCATGATGGTTTCTAAGTCATCGTAGCCATTTTCTGACCGCGACGATGCACGGTATAAACCAGAAATCTTGATCCATACGCGGCGGTGTTGAGCAAGGTGCAGAAGGCTCTCAAACCCAGGCTGCGACAGTGCTGCTGCATCATCCCCAGCATCACCACTCCCAAGTTTGGATGAACCCAGCAGCCCACCGACATGATCAGCAATAATCTCAATAGGTAGTTTCAAGACAAATTCATAGAGACCTAAGGAGGCACAGGGTCAGTATCTTTAAATTTGACTTCTGATATGAAATCCTTACCATCCCAAGTAGCAGCAGGGGCGAAGATCTGTAGCCTCCAACCTGCCAGATCTTGAATTTTCTCAGCTGCGACGAGAAGTGTCTCTTTTAGTTTCTCCAAGTTCACGCCTTTCCCATCTGATTGTAGATTTATTCGCAAGCCACGTACACCAGCTTGGTGCATCTGTAGCAATTCATCGCGTGTAATGTTCAGAACGTTGACCACAGCGATGCCTCGAGCGAAAATGGCGAAGCTACTGTTCAATTTTTGCAAGGAGTGCAGCAACACCCGATTATCAGTATCATATGGTGAAGGCTGAACCAGGACCAAGTTCAGTGGATTGCTAGAACTGTTCAATGTTGACGAAAATCTGATAAGATCCTCCATGGGAGCACCTGCGGGGGTATATGCTCTAGATTCAGCGTAAGGTCCGACTGACGGGTCAAACACATGGACATGCGTGTCAAAGCTGTCGTCTGGTACCGCGAATGGGAGCTGGGTTATATGGGGCATACTGGATATTGAATGTTTGATAACTGAATATAACGGTTTTTTCTTTTCTTACATGAAACGTGTAATAAGTATGCCGGAGTAACTGTTATAAAACGTGGTTAGCGTTGCCGCGGTACAGCGTTAGGTGATCGGAACCCTCCGACAGCGGGTCTACAGCTTTTCCGGGCATATGTCCCGTGCCCCATGACGTGTTGACCCAAACTCAAAAGCGGAGTTTCTTCCTCGGAAGAGACCGATGCCAACTTTTCCCAATCATTTCACTCCCTGTGCTAAGCAGACTCGGCACGGGCGTCTCAGGATGGACATGAGCGAGCGTGAAGTCACTGTTCCGCAATCTCAATCTCAACCTCAATCACCCTTGGCGACAGCTCTGCCGTCAAATCTAACTGGAACTCAGAGTCAAAGCCACGCCTCGCGAAGGCAGTTGAAGAGGAATTCGGCTGCATGCGAGCGCTGTCGAAGGCGTAAGCAAAAGGTTCCCGTCCCCGCAATCTCAATCCCGGACAGTACCTATTACTCATTGATGACGCTTGACTAACTCTCGCAAAGTGCGACGGAAAATTGCCGTCTTGCGGACCCTGTCTCCTTGTCCAGGAGAAATGCGTCCCGTCCGATAGACTGCTCATCCGGGTAGACCCCAACTGCCAATGCGACGTTCTGAAGGAGCGGGTTCGCGACCTTGAGAGTCAGCTCCAGGTTCTGCGAGCTGAAAGACATGGAGACAGTGGATCTCCTGGTCCGTCCAATCACTTCTACCAAGAATACAACAGTGGCCCACCCAGAATCGTCGACAATCGAGATATCACATATCATGGTCGCATACTCCGACCCACGTTTGCCGAGTCCCATGGTGGCTCCATGCTGAGACCACCCTTACGAGGGAGTCCGTGGCAGCTTTGGGCAGGCGACCCAGACAGTCGAGCATCGCCAAGACGAACAACCGACTTTACTGCTGATCTTGCACTGACACCAGACATCGACGCTCTGGTTGAGGTTTTTTTCACCAATCGATGGCCTCAGCTGCCCTTGCTCCATAAACCAACGTTCATCCAAGATGATCTTTTGCCTTTGACGAGAGGTGAACCGGGCCAGTTGTTGTCGTCGTTCCGAGTCAACATGGTCCTTGCGATAGCAAGTGCTGAAACGGATTCAAAGGATAACCCTCAGCATCAGCACCATGTACATAGAACTTTCTTCGAGGCAGCCATCAAAGACCTCAGCACTGTCATGTCGGCCAACGACCTGGATTGCATTCAATGCCTACTTCTGTTATGTGTTTACGGAACCAATGAGCCTCAACTGGTCAACATCTGGTACACCCTTGGTCTGGCGTTACGCATTGGTCTAGGTATGGACCTTCATCAGGAAGAAACTTCAAGTACCGGGCAAAGTCTTTTGTCTCAGGAGATGGCCCGGCGCCTCTTCTGGTGCACCTACACTTTGGATCGCAGCATGTCTATAGCAATGGGTAGACCACTTGGCATAAATGACTCCGAAATTACGGTACCCGTACCACAGCAGTTGACGGATAAGCAGCTCTGTTCCGGAGAAGCTGTGCTTAATCCCATCCACAGCCCTAGAGACATGTCGACTTTCCTACACGTCATCAAGCTACGTCAAATCAACGCTGCTATCTACATGTCCTTACATGCAGCTTCTACGAGTGCCAGCAACGAATGTGGCAGTCTAGATGTTCTACGTGAGCGGCACTATACTGAGCTTAACACATGGCTTGTCACGACACCGCGTTACGGACCAGCCAGTGGCGTGGCCATGCTGCAGACACCAGAATGGTTTCAAATCGCTTATCATTATGCTGTCCTTTCTCTGTACCGTCCATCAAGGGTGTTTCCTGTTACTAACCTCGCTTCACTCAGACTTTGTGCAGACTCTGCCATCAGTCTAATCTCATGTTATAATACCTTATATGCCAAGAACAGAATTAGCTATACTTTTGTTGCGCTGAACTCATTATTTATGGCAGCAGTCATGATGCTATATGCTCTTAGGTCTAGCCCCACGATTCGCAGCGAGCTAAGTAAAGGCGTTGCTAGAGCCAATATTGACATGTGCCAAAGGCTTTTGCGAGGCATATCAGATGGGCGATCTGTTGGTGAGCGATGTGCTGTAGTTGTAGGGAGGCTTGGAGAGGCCACTATTGATGTATTTGACCGGGAAGAGGCAGTTAACGACGGCATAGATACCGAGTTTATGTCGTGGTTTGGATTGAAACTACAAAGAATTCACGACTCTGAAATAGGGCAGGGGGTCACTCCAAGTATTAATATTCCTTGGAATGACTTATTTATTGAGGGATTTAATGGGTTTGATGTAGGAAGCTATAGTTATCTTGACTTAATAGTTTAAAGTCTTTTAAGAAGATAAAACAAAGTAAAAGGTATATATACTATTTATGCAGTCCTTTTATTGCCCTGATGTGTAAAAGTTGGTAAATATTAAGGCTTTAGGAAAATATATAATTATAAATACATTAAAAGTATAATAAAGTAAAATTAAATAGTTAGTAAATAAAAGCAATTAAGAAACTAATAAAGGCTTACTTAATAATTGAAGTCTATAAATATTTACAGGATATACTAAGCTAGTACTTTAAGAGCTTTTATAATTAATTTAGCTATATTACTTATTACTTAATTAAGCTATAATGAGATTATACTTAAATTAACTACATCATTTTAATTAAACATAACACGGTCTTTATCTACTTTTGCGTCAAGGTATCGCCTAATAATCGGGCCAGCGGCAACAGCTGCAATAGAAACACATGAATCGACAAACCCAATTCCTCTCTTTGGTGAAGGCCCTATCATAGCCCCGAACAACAAGGCCGCTTCATACTCGCTGCAAATAACATACTCATTCTTATCAACTTCCTTCAAGATATAATCAGCTACCTGTTTCGACGAGTGGAGCTTCTGCGTCAACTCAGTTATCGGTGCAGCAGTTCCGTCGAGCTGTTTCGTTATCTCTGGTTTATTGCCAAGCTCGTCAATGAAGGACGGTGAGATGAAGTTTGATGGAAAACTGATATGTACGGAGTACTCTGATACAGGGCCTGAGTATCTCTTCAACTCGGAGCGAAGAGTATCGGCCAGAGCTCGTACGGCGCATTTTGCGGCTGATATGTCTGTCAGACGTGGAATCGAGACGAGTCGAGTATGTTAACTCACGCGTATACGCGATATAGCCAGGAAAGGCCACAAAAGCAGCAGCACTACTGATAAAAACCAATTTCCTGCGTTTGACAGACCCTTTGACACTAGGACTTGATTTCTTTTGCTTGTCATCTTGAACCCATAGTTTCAATATCGCTTGTGCTGGGTAGGCACTTGTAAGATAGTTGTTGGTCATGCATCGCTGCAGATCTGTAGGATCGAGGTCAACGAGAAACCCGAGTTCATTAGTAGTACCTCCAGCTAGGCAGTAAAGAATATCTGGCAGCCTTGGTTGAGATGCGAATGTAGATTGGATCTGTTGAACGTTGTGAGATCACTTCAGAACGCTCATGAACTTCTTACCTTTTCTGGATCTGTTAAATCAAGTGACTGGACGATTATGTCTTGGCTTTGAGACTTTCTTGCAGCAGAAACCTTTTCTCTCGCGATTTCAAGCTGTTCTTGCCGACGCGCGAAAATGGTAACGTGGCAACCTGATCGGTGGTCAAACCCGAAGCAAGTAAAGATAGGGTAATTATTACGAACCTCGACTCGCCAGCGCGACCGCCAGTTCCTCACCAAGACCCGTCGAACCACCGGCAAGGAAAACTGTCTATGATATGAGTTTTTAGTTTGGATCATAGAACTGCGAGTGATAACAGTTCTTACTTTGTCAGTAAGGTCGCTCATAGCTGATGAGTTAGTACCCAGAGAAGTCATTGTCGTTGCCAACGCCAATATCATATAGAAATCGTAACACATTGTTGGAATCGGGCTTGCTGGCCAATGCATTACCCTGTAGAAGCACTGACCCATGATCTCTGCTCCAGTGGCCGAGAACCTGTTGGTTTGTCACTGCCGTTTTATCCGGTGTCCCAGTCGATTCGTGCTGACTGCGTATAACCTATGACTTGATTGGTTGATCAGTTTGTTTGCGCCCTTTTCCATCTCCTGGCGGCTCGCCGGGTCCACAAATCACCGTCATCATCTCGGCGACCGGAACCCTGAAGCATGCAAGGAGGACATCAGAGATAATACTCGGGCGATGCAAACAGCGAGAGGTGCAAGAAAGGAGAGGATGCTTTGACTGTGGGAATACAATTTGGTACAGCAATCCCGACACGTCTAGCACCGAGTTCAGATCCCAAATCCGCAGTCTTTCATTGGTGAAATGGCAATTATGGAATCGGTCAGATTCAGATGTCCGAGGGTCGAGACGGCGTTGGGTTGCATAGTTAGTTAGCACGCTGGTGGTGGTGTCGCAGCCTCTACGTTTGACCTTTTTGTCATCTAGCCACTGGTTAACAATCTGCCCCTGTAGACAGGCAGCCTCAGTACAACTTGGACTTTTCACCCTCTCTTCCATGCACTCCTTTACTTCTGTTTTCTC
This sequence comes from Fusarium mangiferae, assembly GCF_900044065.1. Lineage (NCBI taxonomy): Eukaryota > Fungi > Ascomycota > Sordariomycetes > Hypocreales > Nectriaceae > Fusarium > Fusarium mangiferae. The sequence goes on from NW_024573931.1 coordinate 84,314, forward strand.
TGGATCTATCCAACGTGACAATCACAACTAGAAGCTATGTCTGCCTCTGTGAATCCCTCCCTCTTCGCGAACTGCACTGTCTCCACGTGCCCGCTATCGACATCCTACTACAATTATCGCATCAATCTGGCTGCAAATGCAGTGTTTGTTGGTTTGTTTGGGCTGACCTTCATCTGGTTCTTCGCTGTCTGGGCCTACACGCGACGCGGCTTCTGGTTCATGTTTGCCATGGAACTGGGCATCATAACCGAGATCATCGGATATGCTGCACGCGTGATATCGTGGAAAAACCAGTGGAACCAGAACGCTTTCCTTGCCCAGATCGTCTGCATCACTATCGGTCCAGCCTTCCTGTCGGCGGGCATGTATCTCTGCCTCAGCCGTATCGTGGTGATCTATGGAGAAGAGAACTCTCGTCTACCGTCAAGGTGGTACACTCGATTGGTGAGAACGACTAATTAATACATCGGCTCGAGGCTAATTTGCCTTTATAGTTTATCCCCTGCGACGTTCTGTCACTCGTCCTCCAAGCTGCAGGTGGCGTCATGGCTTCCATCGCTCTCCAAGACAACAAGTCCCTTACAACCGGCGACAACATCATGATCGCTGGCTTGGCATTCCAGGTCTTTACTCTCCTCGTATTCATCGGTCTCTGTGCAGACTTCATGATGTCCTTGCACCAGAGGAAGCGTGAGCTTGGTGCTGCAGTTGTCCTGCCGCAGGATCCAGCTTTGACAAAAGTCCGCGACTCGTGGCAATTCATGGGATTCAAAGTTGCTTTGGGACTTGCTATTATGTTGGTTCTGTGGCGTTGCTCGTACAGAGTTGCGGAGCTGAATCAAGGCTGGACTGGACCCATTACATTCAACCAATATCTGTTCGTAGGCATGGAGCCAGTCCTGATTACGGCAGCAGTGTACGCTCTTGCTCTCTTCCATCCTGCACTTTGCATGGGAGAAGCGATGAGCCTCAAGAACAATCTGACAATTTCCCGATTCATGAAAAGCAGGCTGTGATGTCGAATCTACCTGTCCCCTAACATCAAAGAGTCGCATAAGTTCGGAACAGGAGAGGTGTAAAGAAGTGGCCATTTGGCGATTGTTCTCATCCTGTTTTTCTATTCTACCTAGAGATCTTTTATTCTACAAATAGTTTCATGTAATGCCACCGTGTCGGAATCTAGTCTAGGCCGTGTCAATAGAGACCAGGATCTTAACTGTGGCTTCCATCGTCCAGTAACCCCAAAGCCCATTGCTGGAAGTCCAAATCTGCAAAATCGAAGTTCAAATTGGTAGTTGTGCGCCCACTCATCTCCGAACCCAGCAAGGCAAGAGTTGTTGGAGAGCTCTCGAAAGCATAAGTGTATTGTGTACCGGATGAGCTGGAAATTGTACTTCCCGCTGATACTGATGCAAAGGTTTGAGAGACAGGATTTACATTAGTACATGGTGGGCTCATGTGAAGTTGTGAACCTTGAGGCGGAATGAAGGAATCTGACTGAAAGGTTTCGGTCCACGCTCCAGGACTGGGTCGGTTGGAACAAAGGGTCAAGACAATTTCTCCAACCTCCATAAGTTTCTTTATGGCGATATTGGTTTCTGTGACCCTAGAAATAGATCGTAGTACATCAATAAACGATGTCATGAGCTCAATGACAGAGTCAATTGCTTTTCCCGTCCGCTTCAGTATGATGAAAGAGCATAGTTTAATAAAGCTCACAGAGGCATACCCGATAAGAATTCTATACATTTTACTGGTGAGTAGAAGGACCAGAAGCATAGAAAAGAAGTATAACTAACCGGATAACTGTCAAGTGATTGCCAGGCTCTGTGTTTTGCCTCCAGAGATCTATGAACAGAGACAAGCATTTTGATGAACTAGCCACCATTGCGTCTTCTTTATCAATTCTCCAATACAAAAGAACTTGCAGTGCACACACAACAAGTCTTAGTTCGGCTTTGGCGAAGCTCATGTCTTGGTAATCCTCACGATCACCAAGTCTGCACTCTTCTGAGAATCGCTGGAGCCTTTGTGTCAGATTAGAAACTATCTGATCGACCTGGCTGCTTGGCTGATCTCCAGAAACATCAGAGTAAAGCTGTAGGAACATTGTTTCCTCTATGTGACTGAGCCTGGCACGAGCAAGTAAGCCTAGATCAATACCTGAACGAGATAGCAGGACTTCAGGATGCCACAAAGGTACTTGTGGAGGCTGACCGTCGGTCCAACATCTCGTTTTATCAAGTATATACAAGCAGAGAAATAGGGTTTTTCTTTCTTGCATCTCGTCGTGTGTGTAACCCTGGAATGACTCCGACTGATACAGTCCAAGTGGCTTAGCGCCTGCAGCAGCCAAGGTGAGAAACAGGCTAGCACGTTCTGAGCCCCAGTGGATTTGTGCAACCAAATGCTATGCTGTATTAGTGTGACACTTTCGGCTAATCATCTCAGTGGAGCATACCAAAGATAGAAGCGCTTGTATGTTACTTAGACGCTGGGTCATGAGCTCCTGGAGATTGTGAACAGCCCATGTTGCGTTTGAGAGAAAGTATTTGACAAGATCCAGGTCAATAGAGCTCCAGTCTGATCCAGAACTTCTCGACGATGATGCCAGCTTTGCAGTGAGTATAAGAATGGCTAGACTGTTACAGAAAATTACATGAACTGCATGCGGTTGATCTTCGGGCGATGTTAGTTGCATGTCGGCGATAAAGTCCTGGAAGCGATCTCGTGACCATATTGGCATGTGGCGGTTGATGTTGTCGAAGTATGGATCAATCATTGGCTGGAGAATGCCTAGGGGAGGCGTTGTAGGTGGTGACGAATTTTTTAGTGAAGGAAGAAGCTCGGCTTCACTCACAATTTGGAATAGCCTTTCCTTGGCTACTATAAGTTCGTTCCTAGTGGTGATTTGTTGACTGGGAGTTTGACATGATGGAACCAGAATAGCGTGAGTCAAGTTATTGATTAACGAATCTAGGGAAGTAGATCCAACATATTGATGAGTCCCGTCTGCCCGGTGAAGAAGGCGAAAGTGTCCTGGCTGCAGAGTAGTACCTCGAGGTTGCGATGAGTTTGGCGTCGACGAGGTAGAGCCATAGGCATGCGTTAAGAAATCCAGGGATACGGGGTCTTGCAAATCCCGGGAAGCTGGTGTATATAACAGAGCTTCCCCAGTCCTGGAGTCCAGTCTTGCTAAGGTAGCTTGTATATCAGACATGCTCTTCTCCAGCCGGTCAATACGACCCTCAAGCCCAACGACGGCATTGCTGCTACCCGACATGTTGTTAGTTACACAGATTGGAATCCAACATGCAGAATCATGATTCAAACTATAACTTACAGCATTACTATCTGGCTGGGTCTCTTGCCGGAACCCGACCACTCGCATTCAATACCGAGACGGGCGCAGTTGGAGCAATTAGGCCGTTCCCTGCCGCAGCGGATCTTTTTGATACGACATTGATCGCATACTAGGCATTTTCATGCGCCTTAGCTGCATGTCTCTGTGACTCTCTTAGTAAATACGACTTACCTGGGTATTCTTTGGCACCACCGACGTTTCGATCCGTTCTTTCATTGGAATGGTCAATCTTGGGACTTGACATGCTTGGATGCCGACCCTCATGTAGTACAGTAATTGTTGGAGTACTTAAGAACTGGGGAAGGCAATGCAAGAGGATAGCTAAATAGATACCGTAATGTTTGGGGCCGACATCTCAGTGTTAAACCAAAAGGCAAGGGGAATTAACGCCGCTTCATAAAACATTCTTTTGTAAGCCTGGGGTATGTACAGTTTAGTTTGCTTGCTTACTCTTTCCTCTACTCACCAAGTTCCACTAGTCTTGTCTTTGTTCCTTCAGGGCCGACTTATCTCCAATTCCGTCGCTCAATGTTGGACACCCGAGCTCGATTATAGATAAGACATTGCCCAAAACTTGCATATTGAGGAGGAAAAGGCTGTTCCGCATATGCTTCAGCTAAGCGGGCTTCTTAGAACATAAAAGGCAACTGTATGCTGCATTCATGTTATCAGTATGGTAGGTAATCTCACGGGTAGGTTCAGAGGCCCGGCCCTTGTTGGTGTCTGTTTTACCCGGACCTATAGAATCTATACAACCAAGGTCCAGTATTTAAGGTTTAAGCTAGTTGCCGCTCTCCCGAGCGGGCCGCGTGTCTTTAGGCCCTAGGGCTGTGTGTGGTAGGATCCAATACAAATAATTTCGTCCTGAGCTAAAGTCTGACTAACGCTACTCAAACGAGTTCACAGCCATTCTGGAGGGGTCCAGCTCCTTGACATTGGCCACTGCAGCCAGCTTGTACACCTCCTTCATGGCGCTCGGCACTTCTTTGCCGCCCGTCTCACCATGCTGAATATCGAGCATCTCTTGCGCCCAATCGATGACAGATGATGCGAGCCCCTCTACTTCCTCATCCGTATTGCCTGCGTGAATTATGAGTCTGACTCGACCTGTGCCTCTCGGAACGACAGGAGGATCAATCGGTGTCGCATTAAATCCATCTCTGTGCAGATGCATTGTGAGAAAGTAGTTCTGGCCCTGTCGGGTCCAAACGGGGAGAAATTGCGTGACAAAGGATCTGGATTCAACATCCTCACTGACGGGGATGCTGCAGATGCCAGAATCCACAGCGTCTTGCCAAATGTCACTCTCCTTGATTATGTCGCAGAACATTCGAACAAGCTTTTGGACCCGCGCCTGAAGCTGACATACGACACAGACAGCCGGTCAGCTCTAGATCACAAATATAGGGCAGTGACGGTTGGTTCTGTGAGGCGGAGCGGGTATACAGCCCTGGAGAGGCTTCGCGGTTGCAGTTGCAGTAGAGTTGGCATTAAATTCTCACCAGACGTGCGTAGTACATACCTGCTGAGTCCGCCCACTTTCCATCAGCTTATACCCTGCTTGTATGGCTGCGATCATGGGGAATGAGGGCGCTGTAGTAAATATAATAGGCCGAGCGAAGTTGAGCAGCGTATCGAGCACGCTAGGGCTGGCCAGGATGGCCGCTATGATGTCAGACAGAGTTAGCCACGAAAACACTCCCAAGATTATCGCTCCAAGTCGCATGACCATGGTAGTACACCTACCTCCGGTAGTTCCCAATCCTTTGCCATATGTGTGTAAGCGTATAGCAACTTTCTTCTCTAACCCCAGCTCGCAAACTAGGCCGCGTCCATTCTTTCCAAGCAAGCCTGTGCTATGGGCCTCATCGATTATGATCTGTCCATTACCAGCGGGGAAGATCTCTTCGACAACTGAGACGATATCTGCGAGGGGTGTGACGTCTCCATCCATACTGTAAACTGACTCTACCGCCACTAGGACACATCGTGACCCGTCGCGGATGAGCGATTGGTTCGTTTTGAGCTCTACAAGAACCTCTCGCAGAGCCTCAGCATTATTATGCTTGAAGGGGAGCTGAGTAGCTGCCATACTGGACTTCATGCCATCGTGGGCGCTTGCATGGATGAGCTCATCATATACAATGACATCGCCTGGACGTGGCACTGCTGAGAATATGGCACAGTTGCCGTCATACCCAGAACCCACTAGGAGGGCACCTTCAGCACCGTGAAAGTCGGCGATGTGTTTCTCTACAGCCTCCATATAGGCGTTATTTCCATCTGCGATTCGCGATGCTGTGCTTCCCACAGCGAAATTTGGATTGGTCCTCAGCTCCTCTAGAAAGGCATCTCGTAGTAATCCCGAAGTGGCCAGAGACAGAAAGTCGTTGGACGAAAAGTCGACTTTATGCTCAAATCTGTGCAATGTCAAGAGACTGTGATCAGCCCGACGTTGATCTAAAGCCACCTCTAGATTGCGATGAAATGGGCTCGCTTCTTTCATGGCGGGAGCCTTGAGCTTCTGTCCCTCGAGCCATTTGAGGATCTGGCCAAGGTCTTGGCCCATGTAGGCGTCTTCATTTTTCGACATAGTGGTTGCTGTTGGATCTGACCGATGGGCGTGGGGTGACTGGGGTTATGTGTAGGGGGCGGCCGACTTGTTGCAGAGATAAAGCAGTAGCGATGAGTTTGGTTTGCCAGTACGCGAACCTATGCATGTGCCTGGTACTTATTCAGTCGAAAGGAATGCCTACGACGTAAGCATACACATTGCAGCGCAATGAGACATATGCACAGTCATCCACAACGGCTTCCGGTATCCGGTACATACGTTTTGTGACCGAGTAGACAAGATGACGCCACAAAGAAGAGGATGGGACCATGAGAAATAACAGATACTCCTGGATCGGTTGTTCGTGTATGCAGGAGACTTTTGGTTAAGAGATTATCCCACCATATTTGAACCTAGCTCGTGTATGCAGTGATTACAACCCTGGTCCCGGTCCGCTGACCGGAGCGATTTCGGTGTGATGGAAATTATTTGGATGTAATCATTATCTAAGAACTTGTTGTAGGAATATGTCTCCTGGAACATTTGTTCGGCAGCTTTTTTCCGATTACATATCCATATTGCTGGCCAAGGTAGGTTTCGTCGATTAGATCTACGGCTCAAACTCCATAGAACAGCGCCCGACGGATCCTGTTTTAGTTCGGCGCTTATATGTGGCGAGATAATCCAGATCTGAGCTTTGGGGTCGGAATCCGTGCCCGACATGGCGTTTCCCGCTGAAGCCATCGCTAAAGAAGTGCATGTTAGTGAGAATGATAGAAGCTCAAGTATATAGAACGATGGAATAAAACTTAGAGTCAAAGTTGAAAAGGAAACAAAGACGTAAACACATAGAGGAAATAGATGCTTCCTCCAATCCTTCATTTACAATCTTTCTGTACACACCGAAACCTCAACTAAGAGCTATGTCTGCCAATCTACTCAATGGCGTCAACGGTGGAACTGCTGTTAATGGACACGGGACTACCAATGGGTATACCAATGTTCAAAGCAATGGTCAAGCCGACGGGAATGCTCCTGCCAATGGAACACATACCGGACACGCCAATGGTTACACATCCAGCGTGAACTCATCCGGCTTTCCTTCTACAGAGCCCATTGCCATCTGTGGCATGTCTGTACGCCTCCCAGGCGGCCTACACTCACCCAAAGACTTCTGGGACTTCCTCATCTCCAAGGGCGATGCCCGAGGACCTGTCCCGGAGTCCAGATACAAATCCTCATCCTTCTGGTCCGAGACCACCAAGCCCGGCACCGTCAAGACTCAGTATGGCTACTTTCTTGACGAGAGCATAGATATTGCCAGTGTTGACACCTCGTTCTTCACTATGCGTAAGGCTGAAGTTGAGCGTGCTGACCCTCAACAACGCCAGATGCTGGAGGTTGCGCGAGAGTGCCTTGAAGATGCTGGCATTGACTGGAAAGGTCGAGCAATTGGCTGCTATATGGGCAGTTTTGGTGAAGACTGGACCGAGATGTTTGCGAAAGAAACGCAGCAATATGGTTTATACCGTGTCACGGGATATGGAGACTTCATGTTGCCAAACCGTGTGTCTTACGAACTTGACCTGATGGGTCCCAGTCTTGTTGTGAGAACTGGATGCTCTGCAGCCCTCGTCGCACTCCACGAAGCATGCCTCGCTGTATCTCGTGGCGACTGTGAGGGAGCTCTTGTCGGTGGTGCTAATCTGATCATGGCACCTGGCATGACTATGGCAATGACTGAGCAGGGAGTCCTCGCCCCAGATGGGTCATGCAAGACCTTTTCCGCTGATGCAAACGGCTATGCTCGAGGAGAAGCAATCTCTGCTATTTTCATCAAACCCCTTTGTGACGCAATTCGCGATGGCAACCCTGTTAGAGCCGTCATTCGCTCCACAGCATCCAACAGTGACGGAAAGGGTACTGCTGGAGGTATCCAAGTTCCCAATGACATTGCTCAAGAAGCCATGATTCGAAAAGCGTATTCGATCGCCGGAATCAATGATTACTCTCAGACAGCCTTTGTCGAATTCCACGGAACTGGAACATCTATCGGAGATCCCATCGAGACAAGAGCTGTTGGGAGAGTCTTTGGGCCTTCTGGAGGTGTCATGATTGGATCTGTCAAGCCAAACCTCGGCCACTCTGAGGGAGCTTCAGGTCTCACATCATTGATCAAAGCAGTTCTGGCCCTGGAGAACCGCACTATTCCTCCCAATATCAAGTTCGGCGAGCCCAATCCTGATATTCCATGGGATGCTTGTGGACTCTCTGTTCCTACAGAGCCTCAGGAATGGCCTGGATCCAAACATGAGCGTGTCAGCGTCAACTCCTTTGGCATTGGCGGTACCAACGCTCATGTTATTCTGGATTCAGCACGCAGTTTCGACCTATCCCTTGCTGCGGAGCGAGCTACGACTTCATCCCAGCTTTTGGTCTTCTCGGCCAACGGACCTGGGTCACTTCGAACGATGATTGCCAACTACGAAGACTACGTGATGAGGAACCCAAAGAGAGTGAATGATCTTTCTTATACACTGGGTCATAAGCGCGAACACCTCACGCATCGTGCATTCGCAGTGGCCAGTCCTCTGGGTGGCCTCACCACATCCCCTGTCTCCAAGACTGGTCAGAAGCCGAACATTATCATGGTCTTCACTGGCCAAGGAGCTCAATGGCCCAGAATGGGGAGAGCTCTGATCCGAAGCTCTCAGTTTCCCATCTTCAGGGAGACTATTCAATCTCTGGACGCTCACCTTCAGACTCTTGAACGTGCTCCGGAGTGGAACATCGAGGAAGAGCTCCAGAAGTCTACCAAGACAAGCAGACTCAACTCAGCCGAATTGTCTCAACCCCTATGTACAGCGATACAGGTTGCTCTGCTTGACACTTTCGCTTCAATTGGCGTTCATCCTGCTGCTGTGGTAGGTCACTCAAGTGGTGAAGTCGCTGCGGCATATGCTGTTGGAGCTATCACAGCCAACGAAGCCATCACAGTCGCCTTTTACCGTGGTCTTGTCACCAAGCTCCAGACTAAGTCAGGTGCCATGGCAGCCATTGGAATGGGCTCCGAAGAGATCCAAGAGTACATGCAGCCTGGTGTTGTGATTGCCTGCGAGAATTCTCCTCACAGCGTTACTATTGCCGGTGATACTGAAGCAGTTAAGAACATGACCACCAAGGTCATCAAAGAGTCTCATCCGGATGTGATGGCACGGCTACTGCAGGTCGACATGGCGTACCATTCTCATCATATGACGGAAATTGGCACTGATTATTATGCTCTCATGCAGAACAAGATCTTTCCCAAGAAGCCTACCAAGCTATTTTTCAGCAGTGTCAAAGATGAGCTGCTTACCGAAGCTTCTGCCTTTGGTCCGCGATACTGGCAGCAAAACATGGAATCGAGAGTTCTGTTCAGCTCAGCTGTTTCATCAATCATTCAACATGATATTTCCAAGAATGCAGTGTTCTTAGAAGTTGGTCCTCATTCAGCCCTCGCTGGTCCCTTGCGACAGATCCAGGCCAAAAACTCAACTTCGTTGACCTACATCTCTGCCCTCGTCCGCCATGAGAACGACGTCGAATCTTTCTTGACATGTGTTGGAAAGCTTTTCACCGTTAACGCTGAAGTCAACTTGACCAAGGTTATCGCGAAGGGTTCCATCCTACCAGACCTACCAAGATACCCTTGGAATCACTCTGAGAGATACTGGTATGAGTCAAGGCTCAGCAAAGAATGGAGATACCGCGAGTACAAGTATCATGACCTTCTGGGAGTTCGAGTTCCAGAGAGTTTGGACTTTGAAATTCTCTTCCGCAACCTTTTCCATCTTGATAACGCTCCTTGGATCCGTGATCACAGGGTTGGCGATGACATTGTCTTTCCATTTGCTGGCTATGCTGGTATGATGGGTGAAGCTGTAAGACAAGTCACCCATGTCGATGAAGCTTTCAAGCTCCGCAACGTTATTGTCAGCACTGCACTTGTATTGAACGAAGGCAAGCCCGTTGAGATCATGACTACACTTCATCGCAAGCGTTTGACCAACAATCTCGACAGTGAGTGGTGGGAGGTTACCATTGCATCTTACAACGGAGCTGTGTGGACGAAGCATTGCTCAGGAGAGGCTAGGTCATTCGGTGAAAGCCTTGGGGATGCAGAAACCAAGGCACCATTCCTTCGCAAGGTCGGGACTCGTCGATGCTATGAGTCAATGGCCAGGTCAGGCCTGAACTTTGGACCCGAGTTCCAGCGCCTTGATCAGATCAAAGCCGATACACAGGAGCAGAGAGCAGATGCCAAGGTCGCTGCCAAGGATGGAGACAACGTTGACTACCATCTTCATCCCACTATCATTGACGCAACTCTTCAGCTTCTTAGTGTCGCTGCATCTCAAGGTTTTGCTGAACCGTCTGACAAGACCATGGTTCCGACTCACATAGATGAGATGTGCATCTATCGCTCTGCAATCGCTGGCGATGTTGATATCCAAGCAAGCGCATCCTACACTGCCAGTCGCTCTATCACCGGTAGTGGACAGGCTGTCGATGCCCAAGGCCAGCTTATCTTCCGAAGCTCTGGTATCAAGTTGTCCATTGTCGAAGGACAAAGTGGCGATAGCCCTGTTGAGCCTACTGCTCATACTGAATGGGCCCCCCACATTGATTTCTTGGACACCAAAACACTCATCAAGACTAAAGTTGATCGCAGTGAGCATATGCCTGACTTGACTGAGTTGTCTCATTTGTGTATGGTTCACAGCAAGCGCGTCATTGCCAATTTGGATACAAATATTGAGTACATGCATAAATACCGTTCATGGATCAATCGTCAGATTCAATCTCAAAATCTTGGTTATCTTGAGTCTCTGAGTGATGACGAGATAAGGCAAAGAGTCAAGGGCCTCACTGACAAATTGATGCAAACCTCGGCTATCGACGCTGCAGTGGCCATCACCAAGATCTTCAGTTATGTCGCCAGCATTTTCACGGGCGACGTGGACGCACTTGAGCTGCTGCTCGCAAATGACACGCTCAACAACCTGTACGTCTTCATGGACCAATGTGACGAGTCGCAGTTTTTGCAGTACTTAGCACATAGCAAGCCTAATCTCCGCGTTCTCGAGATTGGTGCCGGCACCGGTGGCTCTACTGCCCAGCTGTTGGAGCATTTAGCTCCATCTGGTAAGGTGCAGTATTCCAACTATACCTTTACCGACATCTCATCGGGTTTCTTTGTTGAAGCCAAAGAGCGTTTTAAGGGGTTTCCAAACATGGAGTTCGCGACCCTAGACATCAGCAAAGACTTAGCTGAGCAAGGCTTTGATGGGTGCAAATACGACCTCATCTTGGCTACCAACGTCATCCATGCGACCAAGTCTCTTAACGAAAGTTTGAAGAACGTCCATCAGCTCTTGGGTCCCAACGGCAGGTTTCTTCTCCACGAGTTGACTCCAACATCTAAATGGGTCAACTACGTCTGGGGTACCCTTGCAGGATGGTGGTATGGTGAGCAAGATGGTCGACCTGATGAACCATACATCAGCATTCAACGCTGGGAGCAAGAGCTTCAGACTGCTGGGTTCCGAGTTCCAGATGCGGCTGTGCTTGACTCCGCTCAGCCACATCAGCTGAATGCCATGATCGTTGCAAGGCCAGCCACTGATAACAGCCGTGACAAGCGAGTCACCCTTCTCACACTTTCTCATTATGAGACCAAGAGTGAAACAGCCCTTCGCCAGACTCTCGAAGGAAGGGGCTATGTCGTCCAACGATCCGTCTTTTCCGACTTATGTGTTCCCAATGGGCAAGACATCATCACAGTCCTTGATGACGAGCAGCCATTCTTTGAGAATCTCGAAGAGCGTAGATTCGAATCATTCAAGACTTTGGCTGGTAACTTGAAGGATGCAGGGATTCTCTGGATCACACACTTGTCACAGCTTCATTGTTCAGACCCTCGATTTGGGCAGGTCCTCGGCATTTCCAGAACTCTCCGATCTGAGATGCTTTTGGACTTTGCTACTTGCGAAGTCGACAACATACAATCGTCGTCAGACAGGATAGTTGATGTGTTTGAGAGATTCCAGCTTCGCCAGGAAGATGACACCTTGAAGCCTGACTATGAGTATTCTGTTATTGAAAACACGGTTTACGTGGGGCGCATGCATCCATTCTCGGCCCAGGCCAACCTTTTGGTCCCCAGCGAGGATGACCCTGTTGCTCTTCGAACAAGCAAGCCTGGCAGACTGGATGCTCTGCACTGGGCTGGTTATCAAGCCCCGGGTCTCAAGGACGACGATGTCGAAATCAAAGTCCAGGCCGCAGGCTTGAACTTTAAGGACGTGCTCTGCGCCATGGGTATTGTTGAAGGTTCTAACGGCTTTGGCCTTGAAGGTGCTGGTATTGTAGGTCGGGTTGGCCCCAAGGTCACCGGCCTCAAGAAGGGAGACCGAATTATGTTCATTTCGCATTCTGCATTCTCTACACAGGTTGTTGTGTCTGAGAATCTTTGTGAGAAGATCCCTGATGACCTCAGCTTTGAGGATGCGGCAACGATGCCTTGCGTTTTTGCGACGTCGTACTATTCCATCTTCAATATCGGAAACCTCAAGAAGGGCCAAGCAAGTTATACACGAATCGTTTTCTAAGCATTTTCGCTAACTCCTTTAGTCCATCCTCGTTCACAGCGCATGTGGTGGTGTCGGCATTTCTACCATCCAGCTGGCTCGGATGGCTGGCGCAACCATATACGCAACAGTCAGCAACGAAGAGAAGATTCAATATCTCGAAGAGAACTTTAGCCTTGACCGAAGCTGCATTTTCAACTCCCGCAATGACTCTTTTGTCGAAGAGATCATGCTGAAGACGGGTGGCAAGGGCGTTGACTTGGCGCTCAATTCGCTATCGGGCGAGCTTCTTCATGCAACTTGGAAGTGTATCGCACCATTTGGGAAGATGGTTGAGATTGGCAAGAGAGATTTAATTGGCGCTGGAAAGCTCGATATGAGTATCTTTGAAGATAATCGCAGTTACTCTTGTGTCGACCTGGATCAGCTCTGTTTCCAGCGGGGAGAAATTGCGAAAGAGTGAGCAAGATAAGTATGAACAGTGATACGGATTGCTGATATGTTGTCAGGCTACTCAAGAGCGTTATTGACTTGTACGAGAAGCGCTTCATTCACCCGATTCGACCTATCAAGGTATACAACTCTCGAGAGATCCTTGATAGCTTCAGGTACATGCAACAAGGTGTTCATCTCGGCAAGATTGTCGTGTCAATGGATGCTGCCTCGAGCGACAACTTGAAGATTCAACCTCGAAAAGAACCGGTTCGCTTCGGTAGCTCAGGCTCTTACCTTCTCGTTGGTGGCCTCGGTGGCTTGGGTCGATCAATCTCGACTTGGATGGTCCAGCGGGGAGCTCGCCATCTCATCTACCTTTCTCGTAGTGCGGGTACACAGCAGAAGCATCTCGATCTGGCTCAAGAACTGGAAAGCTACGGATGCCGTGTTGACTTTGTCCAAGGAAGCATCAACAGTCTCGAGGATGTGACTGTCGCAGTATCTCGGGCTAACGGCCATCTCAAGGGCATACTTCAGATGTCCATGGTTCTTTGTGACCAAAGCTTTGACAAGATGACGATAAAGGAGTGGAATACAGTTGTCAATCCTAAGGTTAAGGGGACATGGAACTTGCACAACGCGTCTCTTTCAGTCAATGCTGAGCTTGATTTCTTTATCCTCTTCAGTTCTCTTTCTGGTGTTATTGGACAGCCAGGTCAGGCCAACTACGCTGGAGCGAACACCTTCCTCGACTCCTTCTCTCAGTATCGTGCCAACCTGGGCCTACCAGCCTGCGCCATCCAGATTGGTGCTGTCGAAGAGGTTGGCTACATGGCCGAACACCAGGGTATCATGCAGAAGCTGAAGGCTTCAGGCGGTTCAGATGGAACTGTCTCGGAGGGGGAACTTCTCGACGCCCTAGGTGCAGCTATGACCAACAAGGCGAGCAGCTTCTGCCTTGGACTGCGTCACAATGTTTCTTTGAGCGACCCATCGAACCGGTCTTTGTGGAAGAAGGATATCCGCATGGCAGTGTTCCATAATAAGAACAACGTCACGGGTGCAGCTAATACAGCTACGAATGACGAGCTCAAGTCTTTCATCACCAAGGCCAAGAAAGACTCGTCTGTACTGCACCAGGCAGACACAGCACACTTCCTGGCTATAGAGATTGGTAAGAAGGTTTTCAGCTTCTTGCTTAAGCCTGTGGAGGACCTTGAAACTTCTTGTTCCCTGTCTGATCTGGGAATGGATTCATTGGTAGCGATTGAAGTCCGACAGTGGTGGAAGACTGTTTTCCAGTTTGACATTAGTGTCCTTGAGATGATGGGAATGGGGACGCTGGACGTCCTTGGAGAGCATGCTGTGAAGGGTATGTTGCGAGTTTTTCATAGTGATATTCAGTCTAGCTAGAGTTTTATGTATACTGATGTTGGGTATTTTGATTACAATGCGGTTTATAGGTTTTTTAGGATAAAAGCGCTTTAAGAGTAAATTCCTTCCTATAACACTCTATACAGTAGTTTAATGTAGTGTAAACATTTAACTGATTTATATCATACTGTAATAAGAATATGCATTCATCTTAGTTCTGGTAACTACAGAGTAGTAATGTCATGCATCAACAAACCCATCTTCAATCCACGTGCAGTTTGTATCCCATGACCAATCTTGACAGAGCATGTTCAATACATCATCCACCTCCAATCCATCTGCCCATAAACATGAATCCTGACCCAAGCACTCACTGTCGTTCATGTCCAGTTCATTGGAAGACTGTTCTCCTTGGCGCATCAAATCGCAACTTGTTTTAAAGATTTGGCTCACAACTCCCCGACTACAACGTGCGGTCAATGACCAATTCTGCATCTCCTCAAAGAGCCTCAAAGCTGTCTGTACCTGGGAACTCCACTCAGGAACAGCAGCACTCTGAGGCTTCCATAGCATGCTCAGTAGTGGTATCATGGCGGCCTGGTAAAGGAACCATACTGCGTTCCATCCTGACATCTGATGGCTCAGCCACGTCTTGGCTATGTCTTCAATGGTTGTCTTTGAAAGCTGCTGGCACTTCTCGATAGCGACGTGGTCAACCTCTTGGTCCGTTTGATGGTTAGTCGTCGCATCTAAAAGTGCTGGGCGATATAGAAGCATGCGCAAGTTCCAGTATCGCCATCTCATAATGCACCGAGCAAGATGAACCGGTTCATCACAGTCTCGGTCATTAGAAAGGATAGAAGGTAGATGAATATGCCAATTGATCAATGCCTCATCGAAACGATCACGATTATCAGCATTGAGAACAGGAGTTACAGCTAGGCTATCCTGTATCTCAGTTGCAATCATGCAAAAGCGAATGTTCTCAACAAGTGTTGTCATTCCCATGTCTTGCTGAAACCTTTCTTCACCTTCAATCCCGAGCTTCGGGAATTGAACGTCAATGGACGGAGAGAAACGGCCAAACGAGGGACGGCCTAGGGTCGTTGTCGTCCAAGTGTCAAGACAAACCAAAGACCACCATGTACGTCGCCTCACTTCTGCTGCTTCATACTGATCGCCGTCTCCGTCCTGATATGAAGGCTCTCGATGAAAACCAAGGGCACTCGCCATTCGAAAGGCTGCACCAAGAATAGCATTGCCTCGATTAGGTCGGTTGATGTAGTGAAGATAGTAACCCCCAGCAAGAGCAAGGGCCTGTAGCGTCTCGATGTGACTGCTGCCAAATGCGCCAAGGTCGAGGTGTCTCATGGCCTCGGTGTAGTACTTGCAATGATCCCGATCACTCGACTTGCTAGAGACGATACTGCCCATGGCCAAGACCATATTCAAGAGAGCAAGCCAGGGCGGATCCTGACGTTGACTACCAAGGTAATCTGTCCTAAATGAGGTTTCATCGAGCATTGGGGTAAAGATATGGATCCGCTGGAAGTACGCATCAACTAGTGCTTGTCCCTTGCTGCTCCATTTTATGCGAGGACATTCTAACAGGGCCCTGGAGGGATGGTAGCAAGGCCGAATCTCATCGTTTCTGGCAATGTCGTTATGAATATTTGCCTGACGAGAGGCTAGCAAGCCACGTAACTGAGGCCGAACCTGGAGCATCGCTGCAAGCGCCGCTCTGATGGATGAAATGCCGAGATATGATGCCTGTCGGTCAAACGGCAGGGACAATGCGTTGACATCATCAGCTTCCGCGGGCAAGGGGTCTCGCTCACGTCTTTCTTCGTCCCACTGTGAGTCTTGAGTAACAGACCTTTGAGGGGTGCTATCTGAAGGAGACGGCAAGATTTTATCAGTCGAACATCCATGTAACACGGCCTCACGAAGTTGCTGGTCTGATAACGAGGCCAACTGCGGAATACTGTGATTTGGGAAAAGGCGGTTCAAGATGGCATCGCGTTCTTTGAGACTTTTGGATAAGGTCTCAAGTGTTCTGTCACAATCGTTAGAGTTTTCTCATAGGTAGCATGACTCTTTTCAATTGAGTCAAGGACGAACCTCTTTGTAGGCATAACTCGTTGAACCTGTTGGGTGTAGACGCATCTCGACTGTAAATCCCTCGACTCGCATTGGTTACACGGTTTTCGGCCGTCGCAGCGAATCTTTCGCCGCTTGCAGTTGCCGCATGCGTGCAGACCTCGAGTGGGCTTTGACGCTTTAAGAGTGCCCGAGTCCGAGGATTCAACGGTGCCCTGGACTTGTGAAACACAAGAGTCAGTCGAGGATCATGATCAAAGACAACCAAACTCACAGGTACAGAACATAGCGAGCGCCGATGCGGGACAGGTTTGGGTCTTTTACTTGCAAAAGTTCAATATAACAAAGGTGGAGGTGAAGCTGCCAGCCTAGATTCGAGGAGATCGCAAATATCAGTCATGAAGTGGCAAGATTGCATGTCTTACGAGCGTGGTCCAATCTCATCGCACACACGTGGTACAAATGCGGAGTGCGGCGTATTGTGCTCCGTATCTGGGGTGATTGTGAAAATCTGGGGAAAAAAGGTGCACATGGACTGAGCTCCGTGTGCGGTCAAAGCTAACCTGAACAGGAGCGGCGTGAGAGCATCCGCGTCTAGATTTGGACTAGTCATCGATCAATAGCCTCGGTTATAGCATAGATCTGCATCAGCGGGCCATTTACCTACCCGAGAGCATTAAGTTTGATACATGCATACAATGTAAAATGCCGTTTGTGGCGATGTGGTTTCCTGGTCAGATCATATATCGAGATCACTTGACATCAAATTTACAGGTAACCAGAATCCCTGTAAATTTTCACATCCAAGATATCTATCCCTTAGTGAGCTACAAGTACTTATGCATATTGATACGCAAGGATATTGTCACAGCATTAGATCTTCGCAACTTCAATGCTGCTCCCTCATTATCCTCGTTGATTCTCTTCTTCTGTGTGTATGTCTCTGCCGTGCTGTGGGCCACAAGTTGATGATTGACCCTGCACACTTGAGACACCTGTTATGTCTTCTTTCATTCAGCCGACACATATTCATGGAAGATTACAGGGCTTTCCAGCACAGTTAACACCTCCATGCAAGCAAGCACGTCGCGTATCCCCAAAGTCTTCAAACTGCTGCATCGTAACCTGAGCTTTATAGAGATCATCGTCAGCATTATGTATTTCCCTACGAGGCATAGAAGGAACTCACGATTCCACTTGAACTCGCCATACTCATACTTGAAAACTTGACCATGCAGTGTTGGGAAGTCATTGCTGAGGATGACGTAATAATCCTCGTCGTCTACGTCCCCGAAAAGGCTGTTTGGCCTGTTTCCTTGGCCATTGAACTGGCGCTGTTTTTGGCCGTCTTTCCAAACAGCCTAGGTGTACTTTTGGGCTTTGATATCTTCTTTCGTTGTAAAGGTTACGCAGGCGTGAGACTGGAGAGCGAGGGCGAGCGTGCCGAGGATGGAAGTAGTCTTCATGATGAATAATGGAATGGACTTACTAGATATTGTAAAATCTGTCAGGCTGGTGTTGAAGGCTGGGGATTTGAGCAAGGACGGTTATGTTTTGTAGTCCTTGTCACAATGTTGAATACTAATCTTGATATTATTCGAGAACCTAGTGCTGACTGATATAATTCAAAGGATTCAACAAAGGCTTACAGGGATATATATATATGCCGTGTTTTCCGTCTATATAGTGAGGCCTTTGCAGGATATTGACGAAGTCTTACCAGTCAGCTGACATGCAGCATCCTTAGACTCTTAAAATTACCTGATATGGTAAGCGAGGTGACATCCAGGAAATCGGAGGTTTCTACAAGTGGACTTGGCACAACCCCCAAAGGGGATACATTGGTCCTTTGTGCATGTAGTACGGGAGCAGACTGTCTTTCCATCCCCGTTAGCACTGACATAGGCCGAGGCGAATCAGAACGAAGCGACGGTCATGCCCAACCAAACAACGGTGCATGCATGTAAGAAGAACAAGAGAAGGTGACGACATTCGATCTTGTTGACGAGGCAAGCGCCGAGAATGTGCTAGAGGAATCGCTGGCAAAAGCAGAGCAGTGAGATAGCGCCCTGCTCGACCGTTTCGATGTAACCAGCCGTCTCAAAGACTGCAACGAGAAACTAGGAAAGGACTACATTGCCTGCCTATTGACTGATTGATGAGAATCTCTTCTATATTACGTATGCTTATGCACAAGAAACCATGAATTTCACCTTCGACATCTTTATACCATACGCTTCTACACTTAGCGCAGAAGTACTTCCTCAACGGGTCTCTCTTGATCCATAGCCTCTCCAAACATTAACCCATCGACATAACACCAGCTGACAAGAGTCCATGTCTGCACGGGAAGAGATCTCATCTCTTCATCAGCTGTCAATGGGTCAGGTCGCAGCACAAGAGGTACTCGACAGCCCGGAACTGCGTACACAACATCTCCTTGCATGGTAGGTTCTGGCCCGATACCAAAGAAACCTCGGCTGGTTGCGAATGCCTTCATTGTGTCTATACGAGTCCTGATTATACGGTGGTGCAAATTGGACTCGATTTTGTGGAGATCCTTTTGTCGCGAGTTCGACTGTAGCCACTGTAGCCACTCGTTAAAATGCCGACGGTGTTCATCCCATCCTGGCATACCGACTCTCAGTGGGTTGTCGTCGATATTGAGACCCATAATGAGAGACTCAGCTAATCTGTCCATCCACGCTTCCCTGGAAAGGTTGCCTGCTAGCCGTGATCTCAGGGCTAAGACAGATTTGACTGCTGCCCGCTGCTGCTCTACAACCCAAGAAGCGAATGGAGGGCAGATGACGTCTATTGTATCGAGTTGCTTGACTTGAAGTCGAAGCCGACGTGGTGATTCAGCGTCGATCTTTGGTGGTGTGTTCAAGCGTCCGCCCGCATCCCAGCCTGCACTGTCACAAAGAACAAGTGGCTCATCGTAGGCATGGCATCGAAGATCGGGGGCCCAGGTGGGTATCCTGGAATGTTGCCGCATATATCCCATCCACGATAGGGCTAGAAGATCAAGGGAATCTCCATTGCAGAGAAGTGCTTCGGCTGTTTCCACAAACACTTGCTCTTCAGTGATTCTGTAATTAGCTTTCGGGACCGGTCGGCTATCTGCAATACCGTGGAAAGCAAAGACCTTGTCGCAGGTCCTTGTGGCCTGGCAATGATATGCAGCCTGAAGAAGAGTCTCATAGCATACTCCACTTTCTCCCTGATTAATCTTCTTCTGGTATTCTTCTCGTATACCAAGCATCCTGGTTACACACCAGAATCCAAGGATGGCTGGATGATCGTCTTCATAACGGCCCAAGCCAGTAAATGAGTTCCAAATGGCAGAAACACCATCTGAAAAGTGGCTCAGATCTACGCAGTCCTCACCACAAACCACGTGGATGTTCCTTCCGGCAACAACCTCTTGAATAACCCACACCCGTTGGAACCACGGGCGTTGGAGGAGAAGCAACATGCTCTCTAGGCCATGCTCTCTAGGCCATGCTCATCATTTTCTTGTCGAGAGGGTTGTGAGACTTTGCGGTATAAACTCCGAAATCTATCATAAAAAGAGCTTGATCTGACCAATGGTTCTGGTCTAGACTCGACGTCGTTTTCTTCTTGTTTCATGAAGCGAAATGCATTTTTGGTAATATCATCACTGTTGCCTAGCCAAACCAAGACTTCCGTAGAGCGTGAATAAATCTTTCCCATGAGGGGAACTTGAAACTCCTTCTCCGTTGTGTCTTCCTGGTTGATACAAATGGCATCGATCCACACAGTGAACTTGGAGGATTTCTGCTTCAGAGAGTTAAAGAGATCAAGCAATGTCTGGCTAAGTGGGAGGGAGTCGCCATTTTGAAACTTAATCTTCGCTATGTCTGTTGAATTATCCCAGCAGTAGGAAACAGCGGTGTAGTCTGGAGGGTTCTCTAGAGGCACGACCCTGAAGTTGCAGATAGGTTCAGAATGCTCTCCATTTATGCTGACATCCAAGATCCGGATATAATCCCCAGAGAGAGGGGGGTATGCAATATTCATAACGATTTGGCTAAAGGCAGAGCCATCAGGATATAGCCAGAAACGAAAGAGCGGGGAGGAATGATTTGTGGGGGCGAACGAAAGGATAATCTTAGCCTTTTTGGAACTAGGAGAGTGGATTGGCTGTTGGTGCAATTGTTCTGTGGGGGGGTATCGGGTGAATAGTCTGGACCAAGGCCTAAATCGGAGACGGAAGAGCTCGTTCCGCGGCTCATTAATGCCTACGTCCCGTATCGAAATTCGGAAACTAGCACGGAGATTGGTGGCACCGGTCAGAAGCGATCATATCCATAACTACAGCCAAAAATGAAAACCATTAAAAGCAGCTTATAAACAAACTTATCACAAGATATCATCATTCCTAACTTCTAAGTTTATTGCCGCGCTTTGAATACTAGAGATCATTTATACATCTTTTGTACTGGTCTTTATCGACAAACGAATCCGGCCTGTCATACACTGCCCTGATCATGATGCCTCCAATTGCACAAAGAACGCTGCTTGAAAAGGGATGGTCATTCAAGAAAGCAACAGATGGCCATGATGCTTGGAAGCCTGTGGCCAGAGTGCCAACGGTTGCCCACATTGACTTGATTGAAAACGGAATGTTAGTACACAACGTTCTACACCCTCCCAGGTGCTAATCGATGACCTATCTAGCATCCCTGACCCATTTCTCGATATGAATGAGCTCCAAGTTGAGTGGGTTGGAGAGACGGCTTGGACTTACCGCACTACTTTTGACTCGCCGTCTGCCAACAGTAGATCAGTGTATCTTATCTTTGAGGGTCTTGATACCTTTGCTCAAGTCAAGCTCAACGATATCGTCATACTCGAGAGCGACAATATGTTTCTCAGCCACCGTGTGGATATCACTAACAAGCTTTGCAACGAGGGCACCAATTTGTTGTCCATCGACTTTGACAGCGCACTACTCAAGGCCAGGGAGATCACAAAGCAATATCCTGATCATCGATGGGAGCTCTTCAATGGAGAGGCTGGACGCTTGGTTGTAAGGAAAGCTCAATATCACTGGGTATGTATAATGAATGCCCGACAAGAAACCTTTTGCTCAACAAATACGCAGGGATGGGACTGGGGTCCAGTGCTTAACACCGCCGGTCCATGGAAGCCAGTCTGGCTTGAAGTGTCATCTGCCCACATAAATAACTTCCTCATCAATTACAGTGTTTCCCCAGACCTCGAAACGGTTCAAGGTACGGTGGAAATCGACGTTGAAGGGCATCATGACACGGCAAATGTCTCTATCCGCTTTCAAGACAATGTCGTTTGCGATACTGCAGCAGCCAAGTCTTCCAGCGGCCGTCTGGTTGTCCCTTTTGCTATAGGTACTCAGCCATATATGTGACTCTAAGAGTAACATACTAACAGCCGCTAACTAGATCACCCCAAGCTGTGGTATCCTGCTGGATACGGTCACCAGTCTCAGTACACCGTGAGTGTCAGCATCGTCAAAGATGGTCAGAAACTGGATGCAAAGACCAAGAAGACTGGCTTCCGGAGAAGCGAACTTGTGCAAAAGGGAGACTCTCACGGGAAATCGTTCTTTTTCAGAATCAACAATATCGACGTCTTCTCCGGTGGCTCGTGCTGGATTCCGGCCGATAACTTTCTACCTCGAATCACTGCTTCCAAGTACCGAGACTGGTTGAAGCTTATGATAGAAGGTAATCAGATCATGACGAGGTGAGGGGACATCGATGAGTCTTTTCTCTTTGCACAAAATTACTGACACAATTTGATTCAGAGTTTGGGGCGGCGGCATCTACGAGGACGATGCTTTCTATGACTGCTGCGATGACATGGGCATTCTTGTGTGGCAGGACTTCATGTTTGGCTGTGGAAACTATCCTGTAGGGCCAGAACTCATCCGATCGGTTCGCGAGGAGGCAGTGCAGAACGTCAGTAGACTGCATCACCACCCTTCTGTCGTGATATATGCCGGCAACAATGAGGATTACCAGGTTCAAGAGCAGGCAGGTCTCGAGTACAATCCAGACGACAAGGATCCTTCTTCTTGGCTCAAGTCTTCTTTTCCTGCTCGGTACTACTATGAGCATCTCTTACCAGAGGTAGTCAGTGAGGTATCTCCAGGGATGACATACTGGCCTGGATCACCATTCTCTGGAGGCAAAGACACTACAGACAAGACTACCGGAGATCTCCATCAATGGAACGGTAAGTGGCTGGTTGTATCTTCTCTTCCTTCCTTTACTGACATCTTCACAGTTTGGCATGGTACGCAGGAGAAATACCAGGTCTTTGACAGGCTGGGTGGCAGGTTCAACAGCGAGTTCGGTATGGAAGCCTTCCCGGCCTTGTCGACGATTAAGCACTGCATCACTGAAGAGTGCGACCGTTTTCCGCAGTCTCAGATGATGGATTTCCATAATAAGGCAGATGGTCACGAACGACGCATCGCTACTTATGTGGTCGAGAACTTTCGCCCTCTTCCAGATCTAGAGGTAAATTACTCCCCCTTCAGAAGCAGATCTCTCTTTTACTGACCCCTCACCAGTCTCACATATACTTGACGCAGCTTTGCCAGAGCGAAGCCATGACTTTTGCGTACCGCAGCTGGCGTCGCCAATGGGGAGACGATCGTAGATGCGGCGGTGTTCTCGTCTGGCAGATGAACGATTGCTGGCCCGCCATCTCATGGTCCATCGTTGATTACTTTCTCACAAAGAAGCCAGCATATTACTCCATTCGTCGAGCCCTCAAGCCCATCGCTGCGGGTGTTCAACGACAACACCACGACTGGAGTGTCGTTCATGCAAGGCCAGCGAAGGCTTCTTCATTTGAAGTTTGGGTTGCAAGCAACAAGCAGGAGGAGATTACTGTCACTGTTGAAATTCGCTTCATTTCGATCAAGACTGGCAGTGATATCAGGGATAAAGTCGTCAAGGCCAACACGGTTTTGATCCCGAATGGGACGACTGACATCCTGACTGGACAGATTGACAATGTAAAGGATGAGCCACATGTCATATCTGTGCGTGTTTTTCAGGGCGACACTTGTGTCTCACAAGACGTTGATTGGCCTCAACCTCTCAAGTATCTTGACTTCTCCGACAGAGGTGTTGAGGTTCAGGTTGGGCCAGATGGGTATCAACTCACGGCCAACAAACCCACCAAGGGCCTAGTCTTTGAAGAGCTTCCCGGTATCTCCCTAGAAGACAATTGCATAGACCTGATGCCTGGCGAAGTTGCTACTGTAAAGGTCAAGGGAGGCGTGATGTTATCTGGAGTCCCAAAATACAGATACCTACGTTGATAGAACGGGTGGAGCGAGAATACCAGTTAGAATTACGCAACACTCTCTGGTTTACCTAGATAGCTTTAAACCTTGGATAGACTGAATCCTAACAACATAAATTTTAGTTTTAGCTTTACTCTCGTTTATTGGGAACAGCGTTCAGTCAGAGAGTGTATGCAACAAAGATGCCCTTATCCTTAATGCCGTTTTTAAAGTCACACCTCAAGCTTGTCTCAGAGTCTGCAAGTTCCTTCTATAACCAAGAGTCCTGGAATGTAGAGCATAACACATCCACA
The DNA here is from genome assembly GCF_900044065.1 of Fusarium mangiferae. NCBI lineage: Eukaryota > Fungi > Ascomycota > Sordariomycetes > Hypocreales > Nectriaceae > Fusarium > Fusarium mangiferae. The sequence goes on from NW_024573931.1 coordinate 108,393, forward strand.
ACGTTAATTGCCACGAAACCCCGATCATCACCATTGGCAATATTCTTCTCGAGTTTTACCAAAAGCGCTGCATCAGGCGACTTTTACACTCAGGGGGGAAAGGTGATCGAACATACGGTCGACCAGAAACCGAGCGGCCTTTTTGCCTCTGTACGTACAATCCAACAAAGGAACCTGTTTAAGGCCCAAGGACGCAAGGTCCATCACCTTGATATCCGGTTTAGCAACCATCATCCAGTCCCTGGCCCGGATATTCCCATGGGTCGCGGTCTAATAGAGCCAACCCATCTACTACAATCTCGCCTTGATTAGCTCGGAGTCCTTGACCCATTTGCCACCAATTGGACGTCCTCCACGCAAACCCGTCAATGCGATACCATCTTCGACAGGAGCGAACAATGGCAGTCCTGTTTGTGTAATGCCATAGTCACGAATCACCGCTTGACCTCGTGGCGACACAAGGTACAAGAAGAAATCACGTACGTGATTCGTCACCGAGAGATCCGCCTCTTTAATCACTGGTGAGAATGAGGCATAGCAACTGTTCATCAGAATGTGCCTTGGTCGAGTTGGTTCGAAGAAGATTGTACAGTTGGAAATGGTGCCAAGTCCAGTCTGTCGCAAGACCGTTGACCGATCAGTCAGGAAGTAGGCGCCTGCGACATCAGCCTCCTTGAGAGCTTCTGATGGCGATAGCAAGCTTGTCTTGTACCAGGATGATGTTGTCGCTTGGTCTTCCCACGGCTTTCGGCCGACCAAAGACCAAATTTCGCGTTCTTTCCACATAGTGGCAGAATGGTCGGCACGGCTGTGGAACAAGCAGCCTGAGGCAGCGATCTTCTCAAAGGCATCAGTTATAGATGCTGCAGATGTCAGTCCCGCAGGGTCTGATAGGGGCCCTGCTAGGCAGAAGTGGTCGTGGAATACGCATCCAGCCGTATATGACCATCCCTCAGCCTGGGCTAGGGCTTCTTGGTCGCGTTCATAAGTCAAAGCGAAGTCAATGAAGCCATTGAGTAACGCCAGCTGTGTATTGCGGGAGTGGTTACATATCCACTCAATCAGGCCATCTTTGCCTCGAGACTTTAAATAGTCTTGGGCAAGTTCTTTGACCAAGCCAGTGGCACCTGCACCACCATTCCTACATGAATGACAATTGTCAGTAATTTGTCAGACAAAGGATCAGATGGATACCTAGGTAGCTGAACGAGGAGGAGGGGGGAAGAAATCGCTGTCCGACCAAAGTCTGACATACCCGATTCGAAGCAATACCTCTCCAGCTTCGCCATATTGTTCAAGAGGATTTGCATCAATCTCTCCGTGCGAGACAATGGCAGTCGGGCGTGATGATGTCATGACGTCAGTTCCAAAAAAACGAACAATGTTGCGTTGATTTTTGACAGGGCCAGTCGTTTGGGCGGCAATAAAGTCACTGTGATTATTAAAGATGTTTTGCGATAGTTTATCGTTTCATGAAAATGAGCTACCAGGCATTCTCGCCGATTGAGTTGGCCATTATGACGGTAAACGAAGTGGGAGATTATCATATTCCTCAGTAGCCTATAGCCTAGCCCCGCATTAGTAACTAAATTGGTGACCACCAACACTTCCCGGCATAGTAACCTCGGGCAATTGCCGCCACGGCAATTGACGGCAATTGAGTGAAGACTTGTGGTCAAGAGCTTGAATTAATAGAGAGAACTTGGAACTGTCTATTAGTTTTTACTCTGCCTCTGGCTTTGGCTTGCTTAACCTATACATCAAACCGATTGCTTTTTGAAGCCACTTAGTACCTATTCAATAATTATCTACTGTTGAAGTATGGAGTCTGTATATATTGTTGAGAATGCGTAGGGATATATTGCGCATATGGACGTGGCTTTAATGTTGAAATATATATATATATATATTAGACTAAGATGTATAGATACTTATTTAAGAGTCCTGTAAACTTTTGGCAATACATAAGTAACATTTATCTTCTCGAGGTGATTGAGTTTACTTACCCTATATACTAAGCGCCCAAAACTAGTCTATAATTAGCACTTCTCCACTACAACCCCTGTGCAGCATCACAAACCCATCGTAATTGGACAGTGTCGCCCCTTTTTAGCGCGTCAGTCAGATTCTCCAGCCATCGCGTTATGGGAACCGACGCTGGGCATCAAGAAAAACCCAAGTCCTGGAGACCTCACAAGCACCTTGATCGGACTATTCTCGATAAGACACAAGACACAAAATATATCCCTTGAAATGTCCTCAACAGGTGTACCAGACCCAAGTTCTGGTGGAAGCAGTGACGACAACACGGAGCTCATTATTGCCGTGGTTGCGCTGGTCATCTCCGTCTTGGCCTTTGTCATCGCGATTCTGCAGGCTCTGCAGCAGTATCTCGCCACAGCCACCGGTTTCTCGTCATGCAGTGAGGCTGTCATAGGAAAATGGGCTCAATTTGCTCGGCGCCGGATGATCTGGTCCGAGTTCCGTTTCGAGGTCCAGTTTGAGGCTCCTGTCATTTTCGTCGCTAAGCCCGGCAACACCAGGGGACCACTGGGTGATGATGCCCTGGCCAAGGACGAAAGCAAAAAGATCATTCGCCTCGATGGCGGAAACGACAATTTCAAGTACACAGATACTGTCAAGGAATTCGACAACGAGTACAAGCAGAGCACGCAGCGCATCATTCACACGGCTGATAACGAAAAGGCTACCTGGTATGGCTTGCTCATGGCTATTGTCAGGATGGAGAAAGAATCTCGCGAGTGGCAGGGCAAGAAGTCAGCCGAGTGGGTTAAAGCGGCTGGTCCACGCCCACCAATCGATACTGAAGAGCCTAATGCTCATCACTCGCTAGTTGTCTGCATGCAGAGAAAGAGGCGTACGTGGGATAGCATGCCCAAAGACTTTGCTAAACCTTATGCCACAACTACAATATCGCATCTTGTTGAGATTGCAGGAATGCTGGGCATTCATTGGAGGAAATTTGATCTCAATACCGACCAGTATCGCGGTCAGGGCAACGGGTTTGTTCTATATGGCTCATACACGGATGGTCTTGGTATCACCTTTAACTTTCAGAAGCAAGGACCAACCTGGTTCGAAAAGAACCGTGTGATCCCTAACTACAATGTCAAGCAGCTATGCTTCGGAATGGCCCCGACTATCTTCAACCAGGAGAAGAAAGTCTATGCCGACGAGGCCAAGGGAGCTGAGAGTCTTCAGCTGGGAAGTCTGGCTGAGATTGCAAAGACGCTCGTGGTGCTTGGGTGTGATATCAACACAGTCAACTACTTCCGAAAGCCTGACCAAGCACGCCACACTCACCTGTTTGCGGGTAAGTTGCCCTTTATCGGGTTGATCGAAGATAAAGCTGACCTTGAATAGTTCCATTCGAGATCCTCGGCATGGTCGGAGAAATGCTTCATTTGAAGGGCACCGTCTTCCGTATGCTTCCTAACCCGACCGTTTTCTACTGGGATCCCAGCTCCTTTTCTCTGTCAGCCCTCATGACGGAATTCATCAACAGTTTGCGGCCTCTCCATGAAACAGCCTTGAAGGATAGTGAACAGGTAAGAAAAATACTCAAGTGGGCAGAAGCAGACGAAAAGTTTCCGCTCCTGCGAACAGAAGGATCCACGCTTGATGTTTTTGGCGAAGATATTAATGGTGCAAACTTGGTCAATCACCTCAACAATCTCCGATCTGGAGTCGAGTTATGCGATGAGTATTTTGGCAGGATGAAGAAACCTGGATTGTCCATGATCAAGAGAGTTGTGCGCATGCATATCCAAGAGGTCATGGGTATTCTACACGAGAAGAACGAAGCCGACGATAACATGAAGAACGAAGACGATGACAAAGCTCTTGACGATGCACCAATCACCATCCACGACATTGATTCGGCGCCAGGTGAAGACAAAGAGACCCTCCTGATTCAAATGTACTTTGACCGCGTTCGACAAAACGTCGTCCGTAATCTCAGCAAACAGGGCCTACTAAGCAAGCGTATGAAGGCAAGACAAGATTCCTTTGTCTCTGAAGATGACATTAGTGCAACTCGTCCTAAGAACGGAAGGTTCGGGGACAAGGAGCTCAATGAAGCCTGGTGCGTACTTATGTTCCGCATGCTGTGCTGGTTGCAATTGCACGACTTCCACAAAATGGATATTCACATCAGCAAAAGCGATGCATACGCGAGTCGCATCCCGGTTTATATTGTATGATAGCTGTGTAAGAATACCAATCTCTTTTTGCTACACAGATCAATCGACGTAAGTCCAGACATTTCGAGCCCTGACTAAAGGGGCTTAGGCTATTTGTGTTAGGAACTCGCCATTGTGAACAAAGCAAGCTTCGTAACACCTGGCTGGTCTTGGACCCACGAGACGCTGCCAGTGCCACTAATTCAGCTGTTTCAACGAGCCATTCGCTCCGACCCTCGGATCTCGAGACAAGTCCAGTAAACTTCTGTATCATGCTGATGACTGACGCGTTCTTCTCTTGAGACATGGGTCGTGCCGAGAAAATGAGATCTGCAAAGCCAGTCTCTGTTACAGGTCTGCAGCCATAGTGATCTTGGCTAGCAGATCAACACGTCCTAATCGAAGAGCCATATCCGCACCGTAGTTCTCTTTCTATACTTTTGAGGAATATACAAATACGAAGGCCAGTGGAACTCGAGGCGAACAGGTACCCAGTAGTGGCCAGGAAGGCAATCAGGAAGTCGATGTTGTTGGAGGAATGTCAAGCAATCCTGTCGTTTCATCAGGCCACTTCCAGCTAGGATTCGCAACAAACCCAACCTATTACTTGGAACTGCAATTAATCGCGCAGTGCGTTACGTGTAATGGAAAGTGCCAATTTCGGTAAACGTTTCATATGGAGCAATCGAACTATGGAGAAGTCAATGCAAATTATTTGGCTCGTACTTTGGACAGTTTGTCTTGTTGGAGACATTGCACTGGTTCCACGCATGCGGATAGTGCGGAACTAGCTTCTGAAATAAGCTTTGGGCCCCTGGACTATTCACCTGGCGGTCAAATAAATGCACTACCACGATTTAACTTTGTCCACCCTTTCATATTAATGCATTGCAGCGATTGTCTCGATCGTATTCACGAGCGACCGGCAAGTCAAAATATAACCAGATACTGCTATGTCCGCCATGATACACGATCAAGCCGACCCGGAGCAATAAACGGTTTCTACTAAAGACTCCCAATAGAATGGTTGCCTCAATTATAGTTCAAGCTGACCTCATCCTGGACCACTTCCAATACTACAACGCGTATTACACTGTCGATCTATGGATACACATACGAGTCAGTGGCTCATGCCAGGAAATGTCGGTAGCTTACGAAAACGCAATGTTTGATATTGGGTATATCGTATTAAAGTCTAATCACTATGGAAAATACACTGCTTCATAATCGGTATAGACTTAGAGTATAGCAGGCAAGCCATAGATAGTATAGAGAGAGCAGTTAAAGCAAGGAGGTATACTATTATAGTACACTCAGTAGAGAGAAGTATCATGTCAATACTAAAACAGAGAACAACTAAGTCCCAGAATCCACATAATAGAGTTGGAGTTATTTCAAGATGGTCATGTTGATAACAGGTATATTGATACACAGGGGGTGAGAGCCAATACATCTTGTTCATTACTCCATCAAACGTGGGTCGATTTACATAATTGAAAGCTTGGATGGCTTTGTCTACCGAGTAGCAGTACAATACATGTTAATGTGTCCCACATAATCTCAAAGTACTACCTATAAATGCCCACCTCCATCCATTCGCAAGATTTATTCATCTGCTATTGTTCGCTAAGAAGCTCTTTGTAGCCACGTCTTTTCTCCTGTACAACCTCCATAAACCTACCTACAACCCATGTTTTCAAAGTAGGTCCTTGGGGACTGAATCTTGCCCCTCTAAGTACTGACGGTTTAGCTAGACTTAAGCACATACACGATGAAGTTATCTGCTATCGGTCTCTTTTTCGGTCTCTTCGCCATGGCCAGCGCAAAATGTTACAACTGCTTCTATGCAAGCGGTTCGCCTCCTTGCGGTGCATGCCCCAAGGTCATCAACGGTGGATGCGGTGGCTGCATTGGCGGTTGTCCTGCTGCGGAGGGTGGAACTTCAGCTTTTCAAGAAGTGCCCTGTTAGACAAGCCTGGTGGCAATACAATTATAAGGAGAACTTTTGAATCATTATTAAGATAGAAAGTTGAATTAATAAAAGACGATCCAGACTTGGTCAAGAATAAAATGTGTCTGGTGATAGATCACCGCCTTGAGATTCTAGCCACGTTTCCGCTTTATGAAATATGAGTTGTCTAATCTTCCGCCAATGACATAAGGTCTTCAATTGTTACCGCAGCTATGCGACTGCTCAACTGCCAGCAATTAGTCCCTGGACGATAGGTGACGGCTATGTCACCAATATCCTTGTGCAGTAACCTCATTAGTGAACTATACCTATTTAGGAAGTGCGAATCGCATCTTTACTTCGATGATGAGCTCCCACTTGTCAAAGAACCAGCCGTTTGCCGGTGGAACGCACTGAATGTCTAAATGTGACCAAGTATGCCCTTTTCAAGCTTTTTATATAACAGGATGCAGGGACATTTCAGTCGTTCCAACCCGGGTCTTCTCCACGAAGCATCATACGTCTACAGAGAATGGGTTCAAGGAGCGTCTGGCAATACCTTTGCGGTCACTGATCCCGGTAGCGGTATTCTTGGGCTACTTGCCCTGATAATGCAGCTCAAGATGTCGACAACCCAGTCCAATCTTCTTAAAAGGGCCTTTTTAAGTACAGGCTGCTCACTGCATGCAAAAAGGTCTACCTGCTACTAGAATGGCATCAATTAATTGGCGATGCTAAAGAAGACCTTATAAAACTTCTTACCTACAAAACTGAAAAGACTCTTATTGAAGCTCGTAGAGAGATTGACTATTCTCTAGGCTTTGCTTAGTGGTTTAGTGGAGAAGCTAAATAAATCTAAGGCTTAATTAGGGCGTCTACTAATGCAGAAAGAAGAGTGCTTGCAATTAAGCAGTCTATTGGCATAACTGTTACTTTTAGCCCTATAGAACTTCCTAATTACTCTAGTTATAAAAAAGGCAAGTGCAGTGTTTATTGCTAGGTGCTATATAATCGTTAAACCGTTACCTGAAACGCCTCTGTCTTGCTTGGCCTTAGCAGATCTAGCTACTGAAGCTGGATTACTAGCAGACATATTTAACGTTCTAACAACTTCTTTAGAAAATACCCCTGCTCTTTCCGTGGCCTTATGTACTTATCCTTTAAATATAAAAGTAAACCATACAGGCAGCACTAGGGTGAGTAAATTTATTGCTGGTTTTTATATTTAGAATCTTAAAAAGTGCACACTTGAACTTGGTGGAAACTGTCCTGTTGTTGTCTTTAACCTTGCTGGTATTAACTAAGACATCAGTCAGATTATGGCATTAAAGTGGAGGAATGTAGGCCAAGCATGTACTACGGCAAACCGAGTTTATATTCAAGCCGGCATCTATGAGAAATTTGCCACCGCCTTCTCGGAGCAGCCTAGCAAGTTCAAGATAGGTCACGGCGATGATTCTGTTAATAGCTTCGCAGCTGCCGCTGCGTTTGCCGGTCATCAGAAGGCTGAATCGCAAGTCAAGAATGCTCTTGAGAACGGTTTTAAGCTCAGAACTGGATTAGGAAGACCTCTTGTATTGACTTTGTTGGGAGACACTAGCCAGTTCATGGAGCCAGCGGTTCTTACCGAAATAACACAGGATATGGAGATGGCCACGGAGGGAACCTTTGGTCCAGTTTACGGCCTCTTCAAGTTTGAAACAGAGGAACAGGCTGTGACGTGGGCCAACGACACCAGCCTGGGTCTTGCAAGCTATGTGTTTACTAAGAATTCGGACCGTTTGTGGAGGTAGCTTGAGAATCTAGAGGTAGGTATGTTTGGCTTGGTAAGTGGAAGCGGTATCCTTCCATATTACAGTCCCTTAGGAACTGACATACTATAGAATACAGGAAATGGCTCTGCCGCGGATAATCCCCTTGTAGGTATTAAACAGTCTGGTTACGAGAAGGAAAGTGGTAAAGATGTTACTGTAACAGAAGCATTTGTCGAAAAGAATGGGACTTTGACAGTTATGTAGTAATTTTGATGGGTTACAATAAATGCCGTGATGTGCTGGATATGTGTCACTTAGTTATATCTTTCCCATTTTAAGTTTGTACTCGAATGAAGTTGACAGAAAAATATGCATACTCGAGTTTTTAAAGATCCAGTACGATTGGCGAATAAATAGTACTTCAAGTAAGTTAGAACTAGCTATAGAGTATATGTTGAATATACTATTGCCAGCCAGGAGGCCTATGCCTCCACTGGCCCCCTCAGGACGGCTGCATTCAATGGGAGGGTCTCCAATCCAGGAACTGTAGGCGGCAGATCGTCTGAAAAACTCCATAAACAACATGTACACACCAGGAACGTTAATTGCAGAGCTTAATGCAATCTAACATTGTGTTAATACTGTTATGTGTTTCCTTAGGATCACGTAAGTTATGGTCTGCGGTGAAGTTAGTTTTTTGAGTTCATGAAGCGAGTTGTTGCCTACATCGATGGCACCAGAACTTATACTGCTTTCCACCAATAATTCCATACTTGCCATGCTGACCAGGGCCTTGATATCTAACGTCAGATGCCAATGGAGCATGTAATAGGGACCTTTTACTTACAGCTGGATGCAATGAGCTCCTTAGCCAGGGTAGAGTCGGCAGCACAGCCAGCAGAATGTTTATGGCATGTAGCCAATTCTTCCCGGTGCGTAGTCAATTGCTCGTTTAAGAAAGCCTCGCGTGCAAGACCAGACTCCTTGTCCTCATGGAATGCAGTCACTTCTTCCCGATGGGAGGTCAACTGCTCCTGCAGGGACGATTCGCGTGCAAGGCAAAACTTGTTGTCCTCCTCGCAGGTCGTAGGGAAAGGATCCTTCTCGTCGGGGTCTCTCGGGAATGGTTCATCTTCAACCTTGACCATAAAGATAGTGCCCGAGATTTTGCCTTCCTTTTCTCCTTCCATATCAGCAACGAGGCATTGCTTCTTGTCAATATGGTAAGTGGAGGCAATGGCGCTAACGTTCATGGCCAGCGTCGCACAGTCTTGGGCAGAATCAATCTCTTTATAGAGAGTTCATACACGATAGTAGTCACAATGGTACTTAACTACATAGTTGGGGCCAATTATCTCTTCATGGCCTTCCACACAAGTGGCTAAGGCCAATAGTAAGAATGGCCTGGTTTATATAGAAGTTTCTAGGCTGGCTTCCTTTATTGTAAACGACCCATTTTTGGCTAATATAACTGTTATCTAATCCCATCTTGCTAATATAACTGCTGTCTTAAATCCCGTCTTACTGTGAGGGAACAGGCTGTGGAACCGGTTCGTAGACCAAAGCGGCAGCCGGGAACGGTCCTGTCTCTTTCTACTCCTACTCGTGGATAGGCTTGCAAAAGAGTGGAGAGTTTGCAGTAAATGATGTCCATTTTTAGCGTGCGACACGTTTTTCCATGTTGGGCTTAAGTTATCATACCATACCCTACCCACAACCAACCGCAATTCGTGTTCCAAGATCTACCGAGCGCGGTTAAATGGAAGAGATGCCTGGGAGGGTATTTGGATTGACAAGGAACAAGTGTGACTCTGATAGGTAAGTCCTTCCCTCTGCCTTTCTTCTTAAGAGTAGTTACTTCATATGGTATATTTACTTGGGGTGGCCACAGAATTTTAAATGACAAGATATGCTTTCGGTAGAGTTGAACTCGACTTGACGCTGTGGGATCCATAAATACTCGTCGGGTAAGGAGGAGGTGCGCCACCCAGTAAAAGCATGCATTGGGCGTACTCAGATGGTCATCTTGCGACGAGGTGCAATGGCCAGACAAGCAGCTATTTGATCGAGCAGCTACACTCAGTGGCATCGGATGCTTTCGTCATCCCCAGTCTCGCATAGTCGTTTCCAGTTGATACGCTTCAGCGAGCCGTACATCGTTCTCCAACTCAGCATCGGCGGCCAATATCGATATCTTTGCCCAAAAAGAAAGTACAGACTGAGGGCAGCTAGTGAGCTCGCGCAAAGATGGCCCATAAACACCGGCTTCCTCATGCTGCTAATACAAGACGAGGGATGCGGGTGCAAGGGGGTTTCGGCGTCGCAAGAGAGACATGATGACGTTGATCATAGCAAATCGCTGCCCCAAGAAGCGTGAGTAGAATTCTTCAGGCATCAACGACCAATTTGAACGCATCCCGAAGATATGTGTCAGTCGCGAGGCTACAAGTCATAACTTCCGAAGCAATGTGGATAAGGTGGGTAGCAAGATTGACTTCTCTTAGAGATAGGACCGAGAAGGGATGGTTCTTTATGTGTACAAATGACCGTTCCCCGGTATTGGAAAGTCGGAGATATCGCTCCATACTCCACACCGATCTCAAAGCTTGCGACCGACGCTCTTCCATGACTCTTAAGTCACCTATGCAATAGTTGTACATATTTGCAGCCGACAGATACAAGAAGGTATGTAACAGCAGTGGATATGAGATGGAGACTCTACAAAGCTCATGAAACGGGTTCTCAGGGCTATCGAGAGGTTGGATCCGAGGAGAAGCATCGGTCACAACTGGCAAGAGAGAATGTCAAGTCCAGTAGGTAGACAGTTGAGTTTCATGAAACTGACAATAGTTCAACGCAATTTCCTCAGTGCAAGTTGGAAGCCTTGATGTCAGCGGCCCTAAGCTGTGCTGAAAGGTCCTAGTGGTACCAAATACGAGACGGGCACTAGATCTTGATACATCGGCCTCAGGTTGGCTTTCAATGATTTCCAAAGAAGTATCGGCGTCACTTAGGAAAGAATGTCACTCCAATTTCTCGCTTGTGCTGTCGCCTGTAGCTGTTATGTAACTATTGCATTGTGCAGATGACGTTGTAGTGTCCTCATCTATCACAAATTCATCAACCAATTACCATCAAACTGCATGTTTAAAAGGTATCGATATACAAACTCATATCGCTATTGCATTGGTTCAATCCCCGAAACCCTGTGGTGAAGACATTTGCTGCCTTGTAGTGACATGGCTCATAGAAGACAAGACCGCCTGCGAACATTCTAAAGTTGGTATGGGTCTTTGACGAGGGACATCTCGGTGGTCAGTTCCCAACGACCGAGGCCGGCTGTCTTTTTGGTAAGGGGCCGGGCCTAGGTTTGGGTTTCGGCCTTAGGTGAGACTCTGGGTTTCGTTTTGACCCTGGTTCAAGACTTGGCGGCTGACATCGCTTTGTTGTGCATCTTGAGTCGGGCGCGAATGCGCTGCGGTCGACCTCGACTTGAATATTTTTTTTTTTTTTTTTTTCACCTCTCGTCTCGATCAATCCTGTTGATCCCTCCGTTGAATGAAGTATTGGGAAGAACAAACACGCCGTTGACCGCCGCCCAATAAAATTCGCTTATGTAGTCGTGCAGCCTGATTTTTGCCATAGCGTATAGACAGGTCGCTTCTCATCACATTCTCTATGAGGCTTTCTGCAGGTTAAGCAACCTAGTGAGCCAATTGGCCTGGTAATAATACATGCAATCAGACAAAAAGAAGGGACAGCTGTCTTAGATAACAGGTTATAGGACTGAGAATGCCATAAAGTCATAAGCCAAGCTGTGCTACTAATGCATCAATCATTACCACGTTTAATATATCTCATTGCTAGATCAATTCAGATCGGCCAATACAACGATGGCAGGGACTTTGCCCAGGTGTTATCTTTTAAATACAGCCTGCTGTGTGTTCACGTGCATACCTGTATTAGTTTGCCTCGGCAGTTGGCTCAATAGTGCACTACCTTGCATGTTAACAGCTTGGGTTGCTGATCCGGTATGGAATCTACTCCCTAGTCTCGCCCTGTACCAAGTTTTCGTATCATTTTTAAAGTTAGTTTTGCTTACTAGTGGCTGGCTCCGAGCTCACAGTCTCTCTACTGCATAGAATTGCTGTTGCGCTCGAGCCTCGGCTAGATTCCGTGTCGCAAACTAGACCTAATTCTGAAAAGCGAACCAGATGGTAGCTTCTAAATAATTTCGCGTTGCCTGCATTTTGCGCATGCTACTTTCCACTGCGTCATCATGCGAAGCCATGATCTGATTTTAATGGTTTTGCACTTCAAATGCTGAGGTGTAGAGGGCGGATTGTTGCTAGGACCTCTTAACAACCATTGCCCTCATATTCATCCCGCAGTATAAAAGGCCATCCATTTCCGACAAGTTTCCACTTTGATCATATTGTTCAATATGAAAATTACAATCTGCCTTGAAAATTGAATTGATCAACATGGAAGCCCAAAAATACAGCAGACCCTCGCAAGCACAAAAGCCACAGCGGCCCACCAAACTGGTGTTGGCCCTACGAGCACTTGTCCTTGGAGTCACAGTCGCCGGGATCGTCGTATCCTCTATCCCTGCCCCGAAGAACTTTATTGCAATTGGAATACTAGGACCAGCTGTAAGTAGACATATCATAACCAGCTTCTGACCTTCTATGTATTAACAACTTAGTTTGTCACGACTTTCTGCTGGTCAGCTATAGAAATTCTGTACCCTCTGGTCAGGATCTTCCCGCCTGCCTATGTGTCATTCCGTATTCTTATCGACTGCTTTATTGTAATTGGCTCGATAATCTGCCTGATATGCTTTGGTCTATTCCGGGATTGGTGGCCAGGGGGTAGTGCCCTCAGTTCAGAAGACGCGCCTTTGGCTCGAGAGATACTATTCCAAGCAGCTCTGGGACTCGCCTGCGCCTCGACGTAAGTTGTGTACCAATCCAGCAGTAGATGACTTGCTAACTCTTTACTCAGAGTTCTTGAGATCGTAATCTGCATCACTCAACTTTTGGAAAAATAGTTGGTAGCCAAGAGTTGAAAGGATATAATCAGGTTGGCTTAAGATATGTAGGTAGTAATTGTACTACAGCCCCAATTTATGAAATACTCTTAAACCCGCTTCTCAGCCCTCTTGATACGTAGTATGTATCTGCTAGAACAATACTAAATAGACTTTATACAGAAGTATGAGATTCCCTATCAAGAGCATATGTGGCGTAAGTCGCCACGGCGTTGTCAAAACAGATACCACTTCAGGTATTAACCACAGAACCCAAGTGTCTGATGAGTCTATGTCCACTTTCCACCACCATCAATGATCTTCCAGGATATAGTTCGAGGAAAATGCACTGAATCGCCTTATGACTCGCACTACACGAAGGTGGTGCAGAGCTCCTGGTCCGGCCCACGCTGGGTATTTGCGTCTATTTACCCATCCTCGGGGAGCTAATAAGCATCCAACCTTGATATGGAGTGTCAAGATAAACTCAGCAAACAATATCCTAAACCTATCCTAAACTTAAACCAAATTACCTAAGTCTTCTTATCACTTAGGATCAAGGCCATGAGTTTTTTCTCTCCCCTAGCCCAAGTCAAGGACGGTTGATCCAGCGATAACTTTCCATGCATCGCATCATTCCAGGCAAGCTCTTGGGCTTCTTTGTCAAGGTCGACGGAGTTTCCGGTGCGAGGAAGGCTCGGTCTTACTGTTCAGCAAACCGCTTATCTCTTTTCTAGATTTATAATAAATCCTATCGCTGACTTGAGGCTGATGCTCACATTGCAGACAGAGCTGTCAGACGCGTTGTGCTCAGCGAAAGCCGGTCCGTTACAATGCAGGTTATGGAATGATACAGGCCTGCTGAGACCTTCTTTAGATCCAGTTTATACCATAGATACGGGAAGGCCATCAATTTCCTCGACTGTAAACCGTTCTCTTCCCGATACCTTCGTTTCATGGATGACCATCAAGACAGATTTGAATACTGGGTGGATGTCATGGGTTCTGCTCAAAGTCATCTACAAATCCTCTCGTGGCTGTCCCGATGGAGTAGGGAAAGGCGGAACAGATAATCTCTGAAGCATCTCAGATGTGATGCCTCTGAAGGTATCAGACGAGAAACTTTAAATGAGCTACTGATGAAATTGCGAGATATCCGCAAGCGTTGGTTGTATGTCCCTATTATGATACCTAAACATGATGGATTTAGCAATGTAGTGACCATGCTCTATATCAGACTCATATGGCTTGAACCAATGACGATAAAGCCAGGGGTCGAGAGAGTTCAAGACACCGCCACTAGCTCTGTCTGATTATATCCTGTCTGGGTAACAGAGATACATCGCGACAGACTTGTTATGACAGTTGGAACAATGTTGAAGACTTTAGTAGCCAAGGCCTCATTTTACGCTGTCTCTACTGACTGGAACTTCGCAGTATAAAGGTTGTTGAACGAACCGCGCCCAGACATTCTCCCGGTGCTCTTTTCCTTGAGTCCACGCAGCTAGTGGAGGATCTGGTCTCTGTCTGCGAAGGGTCGTGGTAACTCTAGCGCAAGATCTGATGCGACAACACGATCATATTCCTCGGCTACTGTGGCCATCAACGTCGACGGGTTATGTGGATGACATCCTCTGCCTTTTGCGGATGGTAAGGATGAGATTCGGAAGACATGGCGCTGGCTTCATGTTGACGGGTGATGAGTGAAATTTAGAAAAGCATGAGGACGAAAACAAGGGGCCGAGACACAATTATAGGTGAAAATCTGGAAGCCAAACTTAATTTCATTCCCATTCAAAGTTGCTTGAAAACTCTAATATTAAAGACTGCTTATTCATGTATCTGGCTCAGCAATACAGGACAGTGAGCAAGTGAGAGTCTCAGTTACAGCGAAATCTGATCGAACCTTAATCTGACATTTCTCACACAATTATTTGCAATCCCCAGATCAATGTTTACTTGCCAGGCAGCCTACTTAAAACGACTGGCGAGTCTCGGGGGACTATTTATATCATGTGACTGGTTCACTGGCGACAATGAAGGTTACTCAATTTAGATCCGTGTCTAGCCTAGACATGCATGTTGCTTTGTCCATAATTTCAGCCTGTGGCATCTCAACGAAACATACCAAGTCTTCTCACTTGAGCAAGTATTGTCTTCAATGCTAAGTTCATTTTAAATTGGGACGTTGTTGACCTCAAGATACAAAATCCAATTCCCAATTGGGAGAAGCACATCCTGTTGTTCCGTTCTCGCTGGTTAGTAGTACCTTATGAAACATTACAAAATTTGTAGAAACTTGAAGGAAAGCTATGATAGGACTTGAAGAGCATTCTGCAAAGCCCCTTTCTCATCTTCCTTACACTTCGGAATCTCCTCCTCAAGTGCCAATCGGAGTTTCTGACGCACTTCCTTCCAAGCAGGGCCTCCCTTGTCTGTAGCAAGTTGGTCGAGAAGAAGCTTAAGAATAAAGGGAGAGCGTGGAATCTTTAGCGTTTCTACCAAGTTTGTCACCTGTGAAGACAATGCAACCGGATCGGTTAGGTCTTCGCGGGTCACCTTTGGTGTTTGTGTTTTAGAATCCCTGATTTGCGCTGTTAGTAAGGTCCGCCGCTCGCGTAATGCCGCTGATGTGGTGTCTCGAGTACGCTGCTGCTTTTCCTCGAACCTCGACGGGGAGATGTGTTTATTATTTCGGTAGCCGTCGAGGTTAGTCCCAAGAGCGTAGGCCCTACGGCTTGTAGCAGCCATGCTGTCGTAAGTCCATTCCATTGATTTGGTACGTGCGTCGACTTTCTGTCTCATGCCGATCGGAACTTCAAATGTGCCAGTAGTGGCTGTTGGCTCAGCCCGGGGTATAGATCCCGTCTTCCACGTGCGGCAAAGCTCATGCTCGTATTTTCGTTGTTCTTCCAATGACACGGGATCCTTGTTCGAAAGACCAGACATGGCCAGTTCGCGTCCCATTGGGCCAGTAACCACAGGCCAAGAAGTCTTTTGGATGGGTGGTTGACCTGGGATAGGGCTGGGAGTCCAATCCGGGGCTTGGTAGGTATTTTCAGGCTTCAAGGCCTTTGACTTTGCTCCGTCGGATTCCCATAAGTTAACAACCTTGGTGGACGAAGGGCCAGACGTGAGTACATACGATGTTGTTCTACGCGGAGTCCAAGCTGATTCGCCAGCCATAATTCTTTGTACCAATAGGTTAATGAATGTCTGGCAATTTCTGTTAAAGACGCTATAGTTTTCGTAAAGCTCATGTGTACATAGAGTGGTGGCTTCAATAACAGTAAGTAACACTTGTACTATCCAACTTCTTTCCACCGTGGTTGAGAACCTACCACATTGAACAATTGAGTCATTGTCCCAGCTTGTGAACTTCCTTGTCTTCTCATACTTGATGCCTGCTTGCGGCTCAGTTTCTTCACGCCTTTGTCGCGTACGATGAAGAACAATAATTCCGTCGTCCGAGCTCCGTCCGAGCTCTACACAGAGTCCTTGGCGGGTTTGGACATCTTGTTCGGTCTCGACGTATATCCCCCAATGCTGTATAGATGAGGCTTTTATATACCGCCCAAGATAAGCAGAGCCGGAGATGGGCACAGGTGTCCCAGCTGGGACTGTGAATATCGTAATATGTCGCAATGTGTTTTTCTGAGGTTCCATCTTGTTCGACATGGACGATGGGTGGTGATAATCTTCATGGTTCGCTACTCTTGGCAGAATATGTCCCTCATTTATTTACCATCTGTCAGCCAGATTGCGGCCCAAGGTCGTACAAGCCACAACGTTAGGTCTCGAACCAATCATGGGGGCAGCAAGCTCAGGCCTCGAAAGCTGTTGAATTCGACAGCCTTGTTTCATGGGCGCCTCAGGCATGTCGACTGACATCACGGCCTTGACCTCTCGCATCAGGCTCTGCTCATAGAATGGGGTTTAACGACGATCTTCCCTCAAATATGACCAACCATGTCGCGGACTAAGCTAAATTACATTCTTCAATCTTCCATGACCCGTATGGGGAACACGACTCGTCGTCTCTGGGCGTTAGCCTCCAGGACCGTTGAGACAGGCTACTCACCCTGGGGAGTCTGGGAATGCACAGCCAAGAACTTGCTCCAAGCGCCACAGTCGCAACAGAATGAAGTCTTCCAGCATTTCCTCCATACCAAGCAACGAGAACTCGAGATAGTAATAATATCCGTATGTCTGACCTGTCATAAGGATTCGACCCAGCATTATCTAAATATTTTCTGATTATGTAGAGTGTTCTAGTTGCTACCCTCGTCGGCAGCTTGATGTCGTGGAATTGGTTTCCAGTTCCTCCATACACTGCAAAGATTGCCATGCTTTGTGCACTTATCCATGCGCTTCTAGGCACCTCAATCGCCACACAGCAGTTCTTGATTATGGCGCAAATCTCAATCAGCCCGCAACGTAACAAGGCGTTACTATGTGCAATTCTAGGATCAGATGCTAGTAGTTTCGCCTCTCCGATGCCTCGACCAAGGCGCCTGACATCTGTCTCTTGGCAGGCACCTACGATGCTACTAGGAAACAGCATAGTGTTTCTGCTTGTCGGGATTGCAATCCACATATATGACGCTGCCCGAAGTGCTGGAATTTGGGGGGCTGATATGGTAACAGCGCTTTGCTTTACTATATCGTTGATCTTTGCAGTCACTACATACTTTATTCATTGGGTTGCACTATATTGGGTTGTTAATGCTGAGCTACAGGCCTAACTAGGATGTACAATATTTGAAGAATTTCCTCCATGATATGAATAGTTAAGCCTCACTTTCAGCCGCACGCTCCTCAATGCCGTCATCCTCCATCTTCAAGGTGTAAGCCCTGCCATATGCATTCTGAGGGTCACGCTTCTCGAAACCATCGTCCTTCATCTTCAGTGTGTAAGCCTTGCCATATGTATTCTGAGGATCGCGCTTCTCAAAACCATCATCCTTCATCTTGAGAGTATAGGCCTTGCCATACGTGTTTCTCTGGGGCTCACGCTTGTCAAGATCGTCTTCCAAGATGTACTTGACCCCGTAGCCAGGAGGCGAAACGGGATTCGCCTCTCTCTCAGCAATTTCATTGCCTAGACCAAAATTTAACTAATGTTTCTTCCTAGGCATACTACAACGTACCAGGAATGGGACTTGCAATTGCAAAGCTGCATAGTGCAGCGGTGCTGAGGATCTGGGATAACTTCATTGTGGCTCGGTCTGCTAGGAACTGCTGTATTGTGAGACTTGATTTTCCTCTTCAGCTGCATCTTGTACAGGATGATTCCAGTATTAAATACAACACTCTGTCGTCCGCTCTTTCACGCAGATCGTATATTTGTCCAAATCGGTGACTGCTTGGAACGGAAGGTCATTTTGTTGCGGGGTAGATAAGGTGTATTATCCAACAGATTTCATCCATTAGTGTGCATACACAGATGTTCTTGTATCAATACGTCACTCTGTATCTCTTTTTGGTGTAGAGTGGTGATGCCGGAGTCCAAAGGCATCACGTCAAAAGAAGCCGTCTTACCGGAACTCGGCATCTATCTTCAAAAGTACCCACTTTGATATCTTGTTGGGAAACCCGAGATCTGTCTCGGATTGCTGTGCCGGATTGATCGGCACCTTGCACCAAAAGTACCTTTGATATTCTGCTTAGGGAAGGTGATTTTGTTTTGGCCCCCAGATTTGATGATGATAACAAAATGCAACACGACCTTGGTGATAAAGCAATCCCATTGCTCGAGTTTCAGCGCAATTTTCAAGTATTCAATCTCTTACAAAACTGAGAGTTGACTCAGTTATTTCTACCTTTTCAGTCTACTTGCCAGCGAATCTATGAACATAGCCAAGATCATGTCACTCAAAGAAGACAGAGGTTCTGATGAGAGCCTTCTAGGCAGTGACAGAGAGAGTGATGAGATCGAGTGGACTCGACCAATTCAGCGACAGAACTGGAGACGATATGCTTGGGTAATTCTCAACCTTCTCCTCTTTCTGTTATCTCTCGGTCTTTTTGTCGCTGCCTCCTCCAGGTTCAGCTCGGAGTCCGAGATGGACTACATCCGCAAGACGTCCTTTTACTGTGAGCTTCCATCCGCTCCTCACAATGCTGACGCTCGATTAACTTCTCTTACAGCTCCTGTCTTGGACTCAATCAACTTCAAGATGAGGCCTATTGAGACAGAGGGTGGCTTGTTCGAAGCAAAGAATCCGTCCAAGTGGCGCAACTCTCTCAAGCCTGATCCCGAGGTCGATGATGCATGGGAAGATCTTGAGATCATCCGTGTTTTCCCCATCACTGAGTCCGAGGTTCGCCGACTAGGCAAAGATCCAGAGCTTCTCGTCAAGTTCCCCCAAGAGTACGGTCTTGGTGATAATGCCTACATGGCGCAAATCGACATGTTTCATCAAATACACTGTCTCAACCTTCTGCGACACCTAGCTTGGGCCGAGTATAACCGCAATGGCACGGCAAAGAAGCCTTTCAGCGACTTGCATTGGATTCATGTCAGCCATTGCACTGACATATTGATGCAGAACCTCATGTGCAACGGAAATTTGGACATCATCACCTTCAACTGGGTTGAGACCCAGTCGAATCCATTTCCAGACTTTGCTGTCAACCATCAGTGTAGGGATTTTGATGCGATATATGAATGGCAGGATAAACACTCGGTGCCAAAAGAATGGGGGCGGAATGTCACTCGGCCAGCTGGCGCAAAGCAGATTCCAATTAGCGAAGAATATTATCGTATATATGGGATCGAGAAGCCGCAAGTATCTACAACACCATAGCTACACTAAAGCATTCAATCCCAATTTGATTAACACTTCTTCGAGACTCCTGAGGCCCTTCTCGCCACTTGAAGATTAATACATAATGCCGCGGAGGCTCCTGGTGTAGGATGACTCAGTCCCTGAGGTATGAGGCCCCAATTGTTCATCGGCATCCGCTGCGCTTCGAGCTCAAGCAGACCTTTCGGTGACCCCCATTCTTTGGCGAAGAACCAGACACAAACTGGCAACATCCTATCCTCCTCACGCATTTCTCTTCAATGAGAATAGCCACCGCATGTGCTGTGTTATACGTGACATCTGGAGCAGAACGATAGGGTCCGACTCTCAGTCTGCAACCACCATGAATAGCGGCAAGTCTCGTATCTCCTATGTTTATCTTGCTCTTTAGCATATTACGGATGAGCTGCTGGCAATCTGACTGGGACGCGAGATAGTTGGCGCGGTCGCAGTTTATCTTGAACGTCGCACGTTTGGCAAGGTTCTCGTCCGGAGTCGCTTCCACAATCGCCTTGATGAGCTCTGAGTGGGTATCTTCGCTGCTGGTACTGGCATAAAAGGCAACGGCTTCAGCGTATTGAACAGGAGCATTGACCTTGTAGCCGGCTGCATCTTCCTTGATGATATCCAAAATGGTGTCATTTGTATCTTGGGTGATACCATCCTGGACGTCTCCCTCCATGTGGAATCTTGCCCATATTGCATCGCCATATCTCTTACTCTGGATAGCTTCAACGTATCTGCTAGACCAAGGCTCGATCAATGGCAGCATGGAAGTGTTTTGAAGAACATCGTTGATGGGGATATCCAAAAAGAGCTGTTCTGGCAGGTGGGACGAGTTTGTCTTTGCAACAGCATGCTGTGCAGTAAGCATAAGAGTTATAGTCAGAAGTTGAGAAAGCATCTTTCGGTTTGAAGAAAATGATGATGATTGTTTGGCGACTTGGGCAAGATATGAATCGGCCTATTCCAGTATATTTATACATGGGACAATTGTTGGTCGGAAATTCAGACAATTTCCTTCTCGACTTACTTGTATCATACGACAAGGGCTCATGGTAGTGAACGTGATGATATGCTGTTGGTTGTTAGTTACTTGTAAGCTTTGCCGCAATCCTTCGGCTAGGATTGAGATGTTGGCTCGTGAGTAACAAGGGTGAGTAAATCCCGCAGAGAACATAACAGAAAATCTTTCGCATCATAAGCAAACAACAAAAATAAAAGCTCTAACATCACTCGCGATTTGGTGCTGACATGTTAGAGAGGGGGACACATATTGTGCAAATGGTGAGTGACCTACTTTATCAGGTTGTTATTAAGATTAAGTATTAAACACCTTGAGTCTATCTGTATTAATATTGAGCTTATCTTATCCGAGGCTGTTTAACATAATCACTGCATTTAATCGTATCAGCAGTGCCTATACGAGACCTACCGTGCGATGTTTGCATGAATGCCGTAAAGTTCTGAGACTCTGTTGGTCCGCATTATGTGTTGGTTGTGATATGTATGTTCTGACCGCCCCCAAAAGCCTGTATTACTTCATTTTATTGGCTGGATTGGACACGTGCCATTCTCAAATGCCGACGCATCCGAGTTTTCGTTCATCTGAGCATGTTATCTCAACCAAGTGAAAGTTTTTGACGTTGGCTTTCGTGACTGAGCAAGGACACATCCTCGTATTTCATGTTATGAGACTATGGGCTGTAGTCGGGCCGTTGTACACATAATGACTCCTCTTCAAAAGGTCCCACGGCTCATCTGGCCTCCCCTGCTTGCTTGAACCGCCTCATCCTCTCTCTCCGCGCCTTCAGTCGCGAGGGTCCATCCTGCCAGTATCAAAGATTATCTTGAGTACCTCTGGGTGCCCGTCCGCACTACTAGTCGTTCGGTAGAGCTCCAGAGCCTCTGCGTATAGTCCTGGTTCGTTCATCTTCGCCTCAACTGCATCTTCCCTGATTTGATCAAGCACCGTGATGTCAGGATTCGGGCCTTGGCCAATGATCAACCCATCCTCTACCCCTCCCTCGATGCAGTAGCGAGCCCAAATGGCGTCGCCGTATCGTTGCTCTCGAATTGAATCGACATACATAGTCTTCCATGGCTCGACAAAGGTCACCATTGTCTGAGTAAATACCTCATGAATTGAAATGTCAAGGAACAGCTCCTCGACTGGGTGCATAATAACAGCGTCGCTCATTTCGGAACTGGTTTCTGTCAATATGCCACAAAATCAAGGAAGGGCTATAGCCTACGGTGATTTATTTGGTAAACCTTGATAATAGCAAATGTGATAAAAACGATAATGAGGTTGATAAAATGTGAGAACGAACCGTAAGGGCAAGTACAATAATGGATTCGTCTTGCTAGGGAGATTGATGAGAGGGTGGCGACGAAACAATTTGTGAGATGGGGGTGCCTGCTGCTTTTATCTTAGTGAGCAATCAGGCAACGGGCTGCAGTTGGCGAATGGTAGGGTTTTTGCTGTAATTGGGTGAAATCTCTTAACATCTCAGACCTTGCTTCTCGTAGCTTCACGAGGCTTATAGCGCATATACAAACCCAAGCGCCTATATGTCAGATGAAATGAGATTGAACAACAGGCACAGTACGCATAACCAGCCTTTAAGGTCATGGAATACAGCAATACTTTCTGCAAGCAAGCCTATTTATATAGTAGGTGTCACTTTTGTTAAGAGCGGGGTATTAACTACATCGAAATCAAAGCGCCAATTAAGACATAAAGATCACAAATCGAGGCTTTGTAGCTTATTTATTATGCTTATAGTCTATGATTAGTGTAGAAGGCTACTTATTATAGCGATATAGAGGTTCCTACTCTGGAAAGGAAATACTAAATTCCACTTGCTAATTACAAAGCAATCTGTACTGTCTTTGACATGCTAGGAGTGCCCTGCGGCGACATGACAAAGAGGTAGTAATAGCCAGGCAGAAGGATACCATTATCCTTGGGTAGCTTGACCGTATACTGGTTGCCCTTGACTTGGAAGTCGGTAAGAGGGACACGCCTTTGATCGCTGTTGACTGAGTGTGTAGCGCTTCCCATACGAACAAGAGACATCTTGACCTTGCCAGAAGTGTTTGTGACGCTGAACTTGAGAGTGCTGCCCGCTTTGACAGGCTTCTGGGCAAGGTTCTGGATGACGGGACGCTTAGCGATGGAGCCATCCTTGTTGAACAGGTAAGGAGGCTGGAAGATCTCTCCATCAGCGTGGTCAGCTGTCTTGTCGCAGCCAGCAGTTGAACCACCAATCTTGGCAACGTAGCAGAGACCACCGCCACCAATAAACACGGTAGCATCAGGCAACAGGATTGAGACAGAGTGGTAGTTGCGGGGAACAGCTTGAGGCGCAAGCTGAGTCCACTTGTTGGTGGCAGGGTTGTAGAGCTCAGGGACCAGGATACCATCGGTGTTGGTGAAGACCATTGCCTTGCGTTGACCTCCAGTCACAAGAACAGTTCCATCAGGAAGAACGACAGCATTACCGAAGCCACGAGGGAAGGCCATATCGGCAACACGCTTGACAGAAGCAGGCTTGTAAGGTGCTCCAATGGTGGTGATATGAGCACGCTTGTTGGCATCACTTGCGGTGTAGTCCTGGGCACCACCAGCTGACAGAATCTTACCAGCAACGGCATCGTACATGACAAAGATACCGCACATAGCATCGGCGTTATCTCTCTTACCAGACTTGACGATTGATCCCTTTTGCTTGGTGCCA
Source organism: Fusarium mangiferae (assembly GCF_900044065.1). NCBI lineage: Eukaryota > Fungi > Ascomycota > Sordariomycetes > Hypocreales > Nectriaceae > Fusarium > Fusarium mangiferae. Next base: position 131,884 of record NW_024573931.1, read on the forward strand.
TACCAATGCTGCTCCTTGCTGGGGCCGGCTTGGAAGACACTGCCGTCTTTCCAACCAAAGAGCCAAGCGTGGTTATCCTCACGCCAGATTCCCTCTCGATCTTTGGTGAGCATAGGCTTGACATCGGCTCCAGGCAGCATGGTCCACTTGTTAGCCTTGGGGTCGTAGACTTCACCATTCTTTCCCTCGCGGGGGCCGGAGTAAGCTCCTCCAATAGTGAAGACTCTTCCATCAGAAAGAATTGTGGAAGTCTGGTAGCCACGAGGGATTTTCATGTCTGGTCCTCGAGTGAAAGAGTTGGTCTTGGGGTTGTAGAGTGTCACAGCCTCGGCATCGGAACCACCCTGAATCAAGATGCGTCCATCAGCGAGTTGACTCATTCCAGGGCAGAACATATCATGGTGAGTATCGGCGACCTCTCGCTGTCCGACAGCACCTGAAGGAAGGTCGAGAACTCCAAATTGGGTGCGGCCAGAGGCACCACCGAAGGCGTCAGCGCCCCAAGATGAGAAGAAAAGAAGTTGCTGCGACTGAGGGAACTGGGGAACAACATAGGCGGCAACGGGAATGACAGGGAGACGGATGAGATCGGACCATTTGCCTTGAGTTGCAGGCTTAGACTCGACTGGGGAGTGAACAACGCTGTATCGCTTGCTCTGCACCCAAAAGAGCGACGCCTTGGGCTCGGTCTCCTTGATGTGACAGACCTTCTCCTGCTTGTCGTAGACGGCTTTCTTGCATGTCTTGATACCGGAGCAAATATCGGCACATGCAGCAAGAGAAGCGCAGTTGTTGGTCATTCGGGATGTCGGGCCGACGTAGTCGCTGTTGTGGCAGACGTTGAAGGTCTTGCCACCCTTGGAGCGGTAGTTGTTGGTTGGGTTGGGGCAACGAGAGATGAAGACTCCTTCGTTGATGTTCTTGACGCGAATCGTGTCGAATTTGGCGTCTGACGCCCAGTTCATCTGAGCCTCGTTGGCGTTGTCCTTGACGTGGCAGATGCGGTTTCGCTTATCGTATACAGCCTTGACGCATCGGGGGTCCTTGCTGCAGATTTCGGCACAAGCATTGGTAGATTTGATGTCCCGGGCGACCTTGAGACTGCCTCCACCGTATCGATAGTCGGTATTGCGGCAAATGGTGTACTCGGTGCCGGTCTTGGATGTCCACGATGCTTCTTTCGATGGGCACTGCGTGAGAGCGGCAGAAGAGAATGGAGTAATTAGTAGGGCTGCTAGAGCCACGAATGGAAGTTGAACCATCTTGGCTCAAATGGGAGATTTGGAGTGTAATGTCGATACCGAAGGAGTGTTTATCGTAGTTGTCGAGTCAGCGAAAGATTATTAGTCGAATGAATGGTGTAACTATTAATTATCGAGAACCACGAAAAGAAAACGAATGACGATTCACCAATTAACGAGTGTCTGAATGAAACAAATGTCGAAATAGGAAAAACGAAAGAAAGACTCAGATAGCGAGTGCAGAGAGGAATGGTCCTGTCTGGAGCTAGCAGAATAAAGAAGACCGGGCAAAGCTTTTATGTTTCAAGCTTAAAAGGTTACCTCAATGAACCATGTAGCCACGATCTCAGCTGTGGCTATGTTTAGACCCAGAAACCCTGGCCGTATGGACGGAATTCTCGTTCCCTGCCCTGTCGATTCTCCCCTTTCTGGTGGAGCTACCGGTACCTGACACTAACCTAAGCAAAACTAAGCCAAACCAGGCTCTCGGACCCACGCCCAAGCGCCGCCAAGCAGTTTGTAGACGAAATACGAGGCCTGGAATACTACATCAGCGGTTATGTCCGTTTGTTCAGGGTCCTACACGCTGGGAGAAAAAGGGATGATGCCATTATTGCTGGATCAGCTATAGCCTTAAGACTCAGATTAGTTCCCGCTGAGGTTGCTCTGTGCGTGGGTATGCAGCTAAATCGACAGATACAGTTAAACATCCTAGACATTGAGGTGATATCCTTTTAGTATTATAGAGAAAGTGACTGATAAGCACGGTCGCGTTCTAACATGCTCAGCAAACACACAGACCTCAAGCTACCGATGGTTACCGTAGAGTCGTATATACAATTACGCACTTTGGTCTGTTTAATTTAAAAAGAGACCGTGCTTAAAAGCTTAATATGTTAGGTTTTCAGTCAGGTCGTGAACCTGTGCCAGTTTCTTTTATTGCTCTTGGTTTGACTACATCTTTGCTTTATCTTAAAACAAAAGAAGCTACTACTATAAAGATTTCCTTCCTAAAAATGCCATTTCTATTACATAAATTAAGAATCTACACTATTATAATAATAGCTCTATTGGTATTAAGAATATAATTTAATGCAGGCTTAATTTTTTATTGTATATTAAATTCTGGATTTTCTCCTCTCTTTTAACTTTAGGGTAATGCTCGGTTTGCGGGTCTGCCGGTTTTATCTGACTCGGCTTACGCAGGCCTAAATCTTCCGGGCCGCGGAGAATCTTCGCCGAATACCGAGGCCACCGACCATCGGAACTTTTATTTTGGGGCAGCCGAGCCTGTTTCCACTGCCAGTATCTCCATCACTCAACCCAAGTTCCCTGCACTCGCATCATGTCTTTGCGGCTTCTCAAGCGACCAATCAACCTTGCTTCGAGGGCTCCGATTTCTCAGCTTCGTTTACAATCTGGTCAGGCGCAAACGAGTCATGATCTTCCCTCGTTTCCCTCTCGGTGGTTCGCTGATCTACAAGCTCAGCTGAAGAAGTTCACCAGCGATGACTACCCATCCAGCTGCGTTGAAGAAGCCAAGAGACAATTGGTGTCAAATGAACAAAATTGGCTGCAACTCTTGGCGGGACAGCAAGGGTTCCTTACCGATAAGAAATGGCGAGGTCTCGATAACCACCAGCTCCTTTGGGGTGATATGGTAAGCTGTTCCTTATCAGTGATAAGTGCATGATTTCTGACAATTCTCGTCGTTTAGGATAGCATGGTAAGTGGATCTCCTTCGCTTCATTCTAGGACTAAATCTCATATTTTTAGGGTAAGTATCACGACTTCCTGCAACACTTGCAAGCTCTGATCACTCCGATGTATCACAGGCCATGTCAACAACGTGATGTATAACCGCTATGTCGAAACTGGACGCGTGCACTTCATCAGACAGCACAGTTTAGATGCAGCACAGCAACACAAGGCTCAATGGGATGATCTGGTGACACCGCGTAGCCTTGGCCTTATCCTCAAAAGCATCACAACGGAATACAAATTCGTATGGATCCCTGTCAGCTCCAGCATCACAAAGACTGACCAGTTACTTTTCTCTAGCCTCTTGAGTTCCCAGACCACATCACTGTATTGTATAAGCTGCTTGAAGCTCCAACCAACGAGTCAACGTCGCTCAAGATGGAAGCTTGGATTCTATCGGAACAATATCGCCGCTTGGCAGCACGATGTATCGACGACACTGCCATCTATGACTACACTACCGCAAAGAAGACGGTCCTGAAGCCGTTTATGGTCGAGAAGTTCCAGCAAACATTCAGCATGCAACAGGCAAACCAAAAGAAATATACCGATCAGGCAAAGCAGGCAATTGAGGCTGCCAAGGAGCTTCAGATAAAGTACACATAGTTATACGTTTCTTGTCGAAATCTTATAGACATTTCGTATACGCTCCATCTAGTTCATCGAACTCCTTACTTTAGGCCCTTCTTGTCCTTAACTTGCTGCGCCAAACGGTTCAAGTCTGCTGGCCATAGTGGGTCTTTTTCGATCCCATGAACAACCTGGTCAATCAGAGCAATAGCCAGATCATCCAAGACCACAGCCTCAGTGACTCCAATACCTAAAACTCGAGACATAGCTGCCAGACCAGTAACTAGAACACCGCCCTGGGCAGGGACAGATCCGGGTTTAGCTATCACCGCTTCTACCGCGCCATCGCTGGCTTCTGCAAATTCTATAACTTGGTTTTCTGCTGTGCCCTAGAATCCACGTATATTAGCAAGCAAACCAAACACATCGAGCATAAAGCTCAACAATTTCAGTCTGCATATCTTACCCGTATCCGTCTAAACTTGGGAGCAAACCACATAGTCTTGTTGATATCCCGCGGAACTGCCACCGCGCTGAGATACGCTACTCGAAACGGTCGTGCAAGGCCAGACGAGCGCATTGCTTCAAGACCGAGCATGGTATAATCCTGACAAACCTTGCGCACCTCTTCAGGGTCCATTCGAAATGCGTGAGAAGGTGTTACTCCTACTGTCCAGATACATGCTCCTGCGCCAGCAAAAGCTTCCTTTGCCGCGGGGGGGTATGTACCATAGTCCGGGACAATGACGTTCCGGAGTTTCGCGGCAGTTTGTTCGAGAGGTCGGCGGGTAACAGCGACAACGCTGGTGACGTCTGAGCGTGCAAGGGCTTGACGAAGGATCCCGGCGCCGATGTAGCCTGTAGCGCCAACAACGATAAGTTTCATTATAGCAGTTAACAGAAATACTTTGCGGGCATAAGACTCTGGATAAAATTTGATCTGGCTCTAGACTCAATAGCTAATTGAGTTGATGGTTCTTGGTTGTTTGGCTGAAATCCATTGCTGACATACATGATTTCAACGGTCAATTTTGTCCGCAAGTCAGCTGACCTATGCCTCGTAAGTATGATAAGCATCTAGGTCTTGCTGGGTAAAGAATGACGTCAAAAATAGATTTAGCAAATCCCCGCCAATTCTAAATGCTCCTCTGTCATATCATTCTCCCATTATCTCTGCTCTAATAATTTCGAGCTCTGACATCGCAACCACGGTACTTGCGAGAATTGTTTTGGCCTTGACCAGTATCTCTATTCAGTATCGAAATACCTACTTACAAGTTCCCTTCCCACAGGACCTTTAAGAAACACATCAAGTGAAGAATGCCCTCATCAAGCAAAACAACCTGACGAAGATGGCATGGCAGGATCTTACTATGCCCACAGTCGCAAGCCACGTTGTTGGGTAACTCAAGTATCTCGGTAAATATATAGCCCAATACCCGACAGATTCCTCTTACTGCATCGTCCTTAAAGACCCTGGACTTATCCTGGCTGCGCGACTCGAGGAACTGTCGAAGACGAACGCTCAGTTGAGACATGTCAAAGTCTGGAATTGGGCTTATGTCACGCTGAGTGAAGTGTCGATACGATACAATGTCTAGGCTGATAGGTTTGCTATCCTTTCCATACTCAGGGAATAACGTCTTGGCCATATCTGCCATGCTATCATCTCCAAGATGAGGAAGGATGAAATATTCGAGATAATTGAGGACTATCTCGTTTACGAGGTCGAATAGTGGCTGTTTTCATGGATTAATAAACCCATAGATAGTTGGTCCCGCGCCATTATGGGAGGAATGTTCCTTGCAATAGCTTCGCAAAGATTTAATATCTTATTATATTAGAATGTATTTACTTGAATTATATACCCACCTTTTGTCCTTCTAGAATGAATTATATCTAACTAGCTACTTAACTATTTAAGACACTTAAGCTTAAGTAAAGAGAGTTAAGACACTGCCTAAAATATAGTTACTAAAGAAAAGTTTTATATATAGTTTATTCTATATATAAAGAAAAGTCTTAATATAGAGATTTTTAAGATAATAAGTAAGTAAATTCAAAATATAACTTAATATTTAATAAGCAAGATAGAGGAAAAAACCGGAGTGCCCGGAGAAAATAAACCCCTACCTGCATATAAAGCAAGTAAGCCCACAAACACCTACCCCTGTTTACAGATTAGGGGTGACACCACTTTTGCCATTGGCAGCCTCCCCCAACGTAGTAACAATGTGGGCATTGTCGATTCCCACAATGGCTAACATATCCACAGAACTGGAAGCAGCGCGACCGTGCATCTTCCATATCCGGAGGCAGCCCATGGCACTCAGCTCTGGATTCGTGCGAGCCGTCGCCAAAAGATTCGTGCTGTGCAAGAAATTCCTTCGCCATTTCAGCATCCTGTTTGAAGTATGCATCAGCCTGTGGGCTAGGCTTGAACTCCGCAGACCGAACGATATTATCATTTGGGTACTCGTGGATATCGACTTTGATGACTTGATTCTCTTGGTACATATTGAGAATGTTATTACCAGCCACTGTCTTTATATATTCGTCATAGCGGTCAAGATCATCAATATGAATAGCATCTCGGGGAGTCAAAAGCGCCATCGTTGAATGAATGAAGATAGTAATGTAAAATGAAATTAAAAAAAGTAGCATAGTGCTTAATATTTATACGATGAGTTAGATTTAGAGTATTAACTTTCACTCTAAGGGGTTTCTTCCCTCTTATAGCTTTTAAAATTACTTTAAGTATATAATATACTTTACACTTAGCACTCGAATTCCTGCTTATCTTTCTAGACCCTCAATATTGCCGAGTTTGCCGTACAATCTGGAGATGTAGCAAATAATGTATTATTATTTATTAAGATAAGCAACTCAAGCTACGGATAGCTTTGCCGAAACACAATTATGGGGGGTCGTGAACCAACAGGTTCGTATTTACAAGCCAATCAGAAGCCACTAAGACAATCATAACAACCAACAGACTTTCTACAATAATGAATTATGTAATAGTTCAGGCTCTGGTATGTGCACTGCAGCAGTAATTGAAGGAACTTTTGTTTTGCTAGATGCAAGGATATCTATTCGCTTGGATTGTACGGCACAAGCTGCTCAGACGCTGGCTGCGGAAAAACACGTCAAGAGGAGAGCATTGGACCATGTCCATTCCCGAGGAAGTCAACCCCATCACGCAATTAACGCTGTAACCTCTCCAGGGGCGTCAAATGCTCTCGCAGTGTTCCCGAAATACCCGAGAAACTTGTCCTTGTGAACTCTGTGCATGCGGAGAAGAACAGAAATGATCTTACAGCGGTGCGCGAGCCATTGAATCCAAAGCGGCCAAACATATATTCTCCGTGGGGTATATACAACCAGATTCCATGCTCTGCACTGCCTCGTCGGCTTGGTCGTTGGCCCTGCCATCGCTGGACCATTTCTTGCGCAACGGAGCGATCAACGATCCCAAGAGAGTTGGAGTTTGCCAGCACATCATCATCGCCTTCTTCCTGGCCTTCACCAATCTCATCAAAGCAACGTTTGTCGTAGTAGCTCCAGTCATAGCGATTGACCACGAAAACTCCAGCCTGAGAAGTAGCGTCGTTGTTCACCGTACTTCCATGATCTGGTTCATAAGGTGAGCCAGATATGCGAAGAATCTTATCGACTTCCTGCCTGGGATCGATATCCTCGTGAGCCACGAACCATGCTGCTACATCACTTGTCTCGGAAGCAACAAGTTTGAAGACATTCCATATCCCGTTTTGTGCGGTAACGTTGTAGTTGATGCTGTGAGTTTGAACTGTGCCACTTGGTTGCGGCGGAGCAATCGGGAGGCCTTGAGAGGGAGCAGAGGAGCCGAACCAAATGTTGTGCAGGGACCCGAAACAGAGCTGACCCGAGACGACGGAGACAGTTGACTGTACTATAGGAGAGTCCGCCATAGTGATTATTCGAAGGCCCTCCCCATTTATGGGAAGTATTCGTGGAAACTGAGTATTAGAAGACTCTATTCGTGAATAGGCACCCAGGCAGAATAATAAGCCTTCTACCAGATAGACTGGTGCCTACCATGCTGTTATGATCCTAGCAGTTACGTCATGCACGCTCCACATCTTCCACCAATTATATAGGGAGATCTCATCTCGGACTCCACTCCTATCAGATTCCCAAAGCTACTTAAATTTTAACTCTTTTACTTATACCTATTTTATTATAAAAGCTTTTAGGTAGAAGCCTATATAAGTAAACTAAATATTTTATTCTCATTCATCACCCATGTTCACAGCCCAAAGCGTAACCTCACAGGCCCTCCTGCATCTGTGTTTCTCTTCTATAATCGCCTCAGCAGTCACATAACTTGTCGATCATGGCCCCGGCTGCGGTGCCACCGGTATAATCCCGAAAGACTGTAAATCCGAAACGTCGAATGTATGGGCCGGCATACAACTGTGCTCTTTGACCTTCTTTAACGAGTCAGTTTCCGAGCCGGCTGTGGACCTTATAAGGTATGTTTGCCCACATCCCGATGATCTACCATGGGGTTACGTATATCACAGCGAATTAGGAAAGACCTTTTACCAACCTCACGTTGCAACCATCACGCCTCTTTAAGCATAAGACATGTGAAATGGATCCTCCTGCCAAGTACGGCCATTTTCGCATTGCGGAACTTTTTTCACGTAACATTGCCAAGACGGACGGGATAAAGACGTGATTTACAATGGCGGGATAACGGTGTGATGCAACCCTGAGAACTGAAGAGTTGGACGTGATAGTCGGTCTTGAAAATGTATAAAAGGAACTAGTTTTCTGGCTTTGTTCTGCCAACATCTAACCTCATTCACTTGGCTCTATTTGTCTGTACTGTTAACATGCGTCTCTCTGCCTCAATTACTTTGGGTTTGGCTGCGTTGGCCGTGGCTCATCCCGGCGAAGACCACCACGATGAGCTCGAAGCACGCCGCTCCTTCGAGGCCAGTGCTGAGAGACTGTCTCTCCGTCACTGTGCTGAGAAGCTGAAGGCAAGAGGTGTCACTGAGCGTAACATCAAGCGTCGTTCTGCCTTGATTGAGGAGCATCGACGAAAGCGTAAGTAATTCTCAACACGTAGCTCATCTCTTTCTAATGTGGTTTGTCTCAGGTGGTATCAAGAAGCGCGATCTTGAGGACGTGCTCAACACGGACCACAACAAGACCGACCTTGGGTATACACCCAACACTCCAGCCGAGACCCTCTTCGCAGGTCAAAACTCGTGCGTTCTAACCCCCGAGGTCACTCTCGGTCCATACTGTGAGTATTGTTCAGCTATCGAAATGACATACGCTAACACTTCTAAGACGTCAGTGGCGAGTCTGTTCGGCGTGATCTGAAAGAGGACCAGGAGGGCGTTGATCTTATTCTCGACTACCAAATCATCGACGTAACCACCTGTGAGCCTGTGCCAGAGCTGTACCTTGAGATCTGGCACTGCAACGCGACTGGTGTCTACGGTGGCGTGAACAACCAGGGAAACGGAAACTTTGCCGATAAGGCCAATATCAACAAGACCTTCGGCCGGGGCATCCAGCCAACTGATGAAGATGGTGTCGCCCAGTTTGAGACCCTCTTCCCAGGCCACTATGTTGGCCGTACGACACACATCCACCTCCTGGCTCATGCAAACGCTACTCTGTACCAGAATAAGACACTTGGAAATGACATCTACAGCAGCCACATTGGTCAGACTTACTTTGATCAGGATCTGATCGATGAAGTCGAAGCCCTTGCTCCTTACAACACCAACACGCAGGCTCAGACTACCAACGCTGGTGACGGAATTCTAGCTCAGGCTGCCAACCAGGACTACGACCCGGTTGTCGAATGGACCCTTCTTGGTGACACTGTTGATGAGGGACTCTTCGGCTGGTTGGCTTATGGCATCAACATCACTACTACTGAAAAGGTTACCCCCGCAGTTTTCAGATATGAGGATGGCGGCCATACCAACCCTGACTTTGGAGGAGGCGGCCCTGGCGGCCCTGGAGGACCCCCGCCACCAGGCGCAAGTGAGGCAGAGGATATCACGAGCGATGCTGCCTAGACTTAAGCCATTGAGTGAGAACCCCTAGCTTCGATGGACAATGGCCGAAGGGCAACTAAGAAATTTGCTTCTCTTCTACTATATATCTTAGTACAGGTTGTGCCACAGTACCATAGGCATAATAGATCAACACAAGATATAAGATATATTTTACCAATTACACTCAAGTCTATCACAGATCTCCCAAGTGCATAGGATGCGGTTAAACTCAGGACACTATGCTATGTCAAGCAATATCTTCGTTCTCTTAATCCGGGTTACGGAGATTTCGGTATATATTTAAGATATGATGAGATGTTGGAGACCACTGTCTCTTGAGTGAATGTGCTGAAAAGAATTTAAACCTGCAATATCTTTCATGAGTCGGGATATCTTGTGCTTGCTAATTTTACTTAAGCTGGTGAACTACGCATGTAGAAGATGTCCCGGAACATAACCCTAACCGAGAATGTTTAACATACCCAAACTTGTGAGCTCTTGTACGTAGTAATCTCGTCCAATTCATCCCGTATCCTCTGAACCTCGCCATATCCTATACGTTCTTGCATCTTTCTCAAGACGTCCTTTACCAGGGTAATCTCTTCTAATGACCTAGCGCCGTAACCAAGTATCAATAATGGCCATGCTCCTAAATAACAACCGCTCCACTTTTGGTGTTCCTTGGGGCATTGAAGAATACTCATGGCCAAATCGAGTTGCCATCTCCATGGCTTCCCATCCCATTCTTCAGCCGAGGATGCCGGATAGATTGTGTCATGGGCTGACGCCAGGGTTTCGGTGATTAGATCAAGAAGGAGAGAAGTTGCAATTATCATGAGGTCATTGAAGCGTGAGTCTCCATGTTGAAGGCTCTCGCTGTTTTCGTCATCGAATAGCAACTGCTCCCAGTACTGCAGCTCGGCCTTCCAGCCCTGTAGGTGATGAGAAAGATTGCTTCGAGGGACATTTGACGAGTCGATTATCCGTAATATGAGTCGATACAGGGATGTAGGTACTCCGAGTATGATGCTTGGTTTTGCAGAGGATGGATTTGCGTTGTCGTATGAGCGGAGCAAATCTTCGGCATGAGTGAGGAAGTTTGTGTCAAGTCGGAAGTCGGGTCTGAAAGGCCTTCTGATAGAAAGCAAAAAGCCTTGATATAGGACACTTTCAATGTTGACCCTGTCGTAGCTTTGAATGGCTGTCCTCAATGAGCTGTTGTCTTGGTTCTTCAAGCTGAGCAGTTTCACAGCCCCGACAACGTGAGGCCTTGGGTCTGACATTACATCCAGACTCCAGAACTGGGCATTAATCACATTAGCCAATATCCCAATGATCATTCTCAATTACTGATCACGTACGTCGTATACGTATAGAAATGATGCTACTGTTGATAAACACGAATGCCGATAGGCGTCCGATGGACAGAAGTCCTCAAGTTCCTGATTCAGCCCTCTCATAGCGTCTGTATAGTATCGCAAGGCTATGAGGCGATAACGGTCATTGCTCATCAGGACGTGTTTGTTTGAAGCACAGTTGGCCAGTATAGCATATTTGACAGATCTGTTGTGTGTCATCATGTCCATCAGGTCTGACTGGCACTGAAAAAAATATGACTTGTCCTTTGTTGGGAGAGTAAGAGAGTTGAAGTGGATGTTGTAGAAGTGATGCGTCAATTCGAACTCGATTTCTGTTTCGAAGAGGGGATGGTGGGCAGTTGTAAGTGTTGTCCTGTTAGTCAGAATCGGGGCCGTGTCGTGTGAGGTCTCGTCAGTCTTTGGTGGGGACGGCCTGTCGCTGCTGGATAGTGAAGGAGCGGGAGACGCACGTCGTCGGCGATGCCTCCTATCGGCCATATCAGCGGGTTTGGGCCATGAACAGCTGCGGCCAAAGCGAGAGCAGTTGCGACATGATGGCTTCGCTTCGTCACATTTGACTCGGCGTTGTCTGCCTATCGTTGGTCAGTAGGCCTACTGATTCAAGTTCTTTGTACTGACATATGGCGCAGCCAGTTTTGGCACGCAGTTTGGCATCTGGCATGATCAGAAAGGCGGTGATATTCTCATAGGTGTCTGAGGCCAGAATGGCCATGCAATGAAAGCGGAGAGGTTACGGTACCAGGGCCATATCAGAAGTGGGGAAGTTGGGGTTTTAAGGCGTAGCAAGTGATAACAAGGCAGGCTTTAGCGCTAGGTCTTTTACAGTAGCCTTCTCCAGTGCTTGTCGCTAGTCTCTACGCTAGTGGGCTGTAATAGCTGATAAGAAGGACCTCACTACTGTAACGAGCCTCCTGTCCCCCCTTAATTGTATCGGGGCTTCCTGTCTAGAGATTTGAGGAGTTTTAACTAGTGTGTTTGATTAGAAAAGGAAAACTTCGAAATACAGCTACTAAGTTCTATCCAGAGGCTCAATGAGCCTACTTATCCTTGGACAATCTTTGACACCAACTCTACAGCAGCAACCGTGTCTTCATCGCGGAAGTGCTTCCCAACAATCTGCAACGCCAAGGGCGCTTCAGCGTACTCTTCAGGCGAATCTACTCGTTGTCAGCATTGGGTCAGCAACGCTGCCCGCAATATGACTTACACTTGTTGTACTCTCGTTCCTCTTCAGCTGATCGAGGTTTGAAGTCAGAGTATGGTGTATCTGTTGGCTCAACCTTCAACCCAGTCGGAAATGTGACAGCTGGCTGATCTAGAAGATTCCAGATGGCTGTATAAGGGATATAATGGCCATCGCCCAACTTTGCAGCAGGCCCGACGTAGGCAGGGCAGAGGATAAAATCAACACCTCGATCCTTCATGATCTTATGGTATCTAAAGAAGTCAGCTAAGCCAGTATGCAGCCCGATATATACATACTGCTCTCGAAAAGTGTCTCTTTTGACATTGAAAGCCCAGTTCTCCCGTATAGTAAGGGGCCGTGGTGGAGAAAAGTTGAAGATATAGTCCGACAGTGGCGCAACAGGCTCTCCTCCCCTTTCCAAGAGTTCCTTCTGGGTCACAGCACACTCAGGAAAGTACAGTCTTGAAACAATATCCATGCCCTCTTGATGTTTATATGGCTCAAAATCGACTACAGTGATGCCTGCAGTCTTGAGCTTCTCAACGGCGTATCTCAGTGCGCGAAGGACTGGAGGATGAGGTCGGACAAGCCTGCGACAACAGTTAGTTAGTAGACACGATAAGGAAAGGAGAACTCACCCATCCTCCCACATAACACCAATGGTAAAGCTACCAGGTTCCAGTGAACTGGCCTGCTTCCAAGCCTGAGGTACCAGCGATGTCTCAATTTCCCAGGGCTCCTGATCAAGAACTGCTTGTTGAAAGAGCCCAAGGTCTTCTGCAGTATTGGCCAAAGGCGAGATAACGCATCGGATGCTCTCTTGTCCAGCACCAGGGAGACACACGCCTTTGTACGGGTTGCGCAGTGCGGTAGTCCTCAGTCCATATGCGCCACAAAAGGCAGCGGGTACTCTCACAGAACCTCCAAGGTCGGTACCAATACCCAAAGCTGCGCAACGGAGTCCCAACGAAGCGCCTTCTCCTCCGCTCGAGCCGCCACATGTTAATTTTCGATTGTGCGGGTTCACAGCCGTGCCGTAGATTGGGTTGGAGCAGTCAATGTGCTAAATCGTCAGCGACATGTCATGAAAGAGGGAAGGCTGACTAACCATTACGCTTTGAGGTTCATTCGTTCGTACGTGGAATATTGCTCCAGCCTTCTTACAGCATTGAACAATCAAGGCGTCTTCTTCAGCAACGTTATCAATAAGAGCGACGTAAGCCGAATGAGCAATGCGTCCCTTATGTTCAATATGCTCCTTGGTCGAGATTGGGATACCGTGCAGGGGCCCCTTGATTTTGCCAGTTGCCTTGAAGTAGGCATCAAGTTCAGCAGCGGCTTCGAGTGCATCGGCGTTCATGAACTCGGTTGCAAAGTTGGTAAGTTGATGTGCGATATGAGCTCTCTTGAGAAAGGCCGTCACTGTTTCAACAGCCGTCAGAGAGCCAGAGGCCATTTGCTCTACCAGGTTCGTTGCGCTTGTAGCTGTTACTTCCAGCTCTCGTGCTGAGAGGAAGCCGCATGTTTCGATGGAAGTAGAAACATTGAGCTGGTCAGCGGGTGGAAGCTGACCAGGTGGTAAAAGCCAAGCTGGGTTGAGAGACTTTCGAAGGACTGCACGGCATTTTTCAGCTTGCATTTCCCAATCGGTCACGACAGAAATGTCTGTAGACTTTTGGGACTGATAGTGAGAGACAAGTCTCTGAGGAGGAGATTCAGCAACAGACGCCATGATGTATGAGGAAAGGTAATAGATGCAGTCTTATGGGGGATGATGATTAGATAGAGCTTGGCTTTAAACGCGTCTTTATATTCCATACCCTGAACCCGGATACCATTGCCGTGTCTATGGCACTCACTCCATCTCCTTCCGCCAATAGCTCAGGATAGGTATGTGCAAACAAGCGAAATGCCGTTGCCAGATCCCTTTACAAGATAACCTATCTCTCGGTAATCACAACTATTGGTGAGGCTCTCGCAAAAGCCAATGATTGGTCAAGACATGGTCTCATGCTTGAAGGTCAAAGGCTCGTTAAACTGAAAGATAAGCTAAAACTCGTAAATGTCAGTCATTGGCTGTTACCCCGCAGGCTGGGTCCAACCCCCGGATTAGATGCTATCGTGATCAACCGTGGAATGGGAACGAGCTGACGTTTAATGTGCGGTCTAGGCTTTACGGGCCAAAGGGAGATTGCGATCTAGATTAACAAAAGGCGCTATAGAAGATGTTATCATGTTCCGGCTGCTTGGTATCCCTTCATTGCATGTATATAATCCCTGGTCTGTTCGCCAGCAATAGAACTTCAGACCCATAGACCTCGTCCTCAATAAAAGATCGAACAATCTTATTCTTTTTATTATACTCTCTACTTCAACATGGGCTCAGATGACAACTCGCCACAACCCGTGTCGGACTTTGTTCCTGGAACGGTCCTCCTTGTTGACCTTGATGGCACCTTGGATACTCGCCATGCTCAAGGTCATCGGGACATCGTTCTTGTGCCAACACCGTCTGACGATCCAGATGATCCCTTGAACTGGAGCAGGTGGAGAAAGACTCTGCTCATGGCAACTCTATGCGTGTGAGTAGGGCTAGTAGACGACCTGGAAACCACTTACTGAATCCCGATTTGCAGATACTGCCTTGCTATCGGTATTGCTTCAGCAGCAATCTACTCCGTCCTTGTTCCAATCTCAGCTGCCACTGGCATTACTGTCAGTGATCTGAACTCTGGCACTGGATACATGTTCTTGACCTTTGGGTGGGGATGTCTGATCTGGCAGCCTCTGGCACAGAAGTTCGGTAAACGCCCTGTGTATCTTCTGTCCTTACTGGGAACAACTGTAAGTCTTGTACCTCCTTATAAGCTACGCCAGTATCTCATCGGCACCAGGGAATCATGATCTGGGCCCCGCATGCAACGACCAATGGCCAGTGGATCGCCAACAAGGTCCTCCAAGGAACCTTTGGTGCTCCGGTTGAGTCACTCTGCGAAATCTCCGTATCAGATGCTGTGAGTAGCCGACGCAACCGCCCTTCCTTACACAACCTCACTTACTCACTTATTCGTGCAGTATTTTGCCCACGAGCGAGGCACCTACATTGCTTACTACGCTTTGTTCCTCGGAGGCTCAAACTTTGTCGCGCCAGTCATTTCTGGCTTCATCAATGACGGGCAAGGCTGGGAATGGGTGCTGATAAGTGAAAAACAGTCCTCAAACTTCCTCGACTGACGCTTGAGCAGCATTGGTGTGCCATCTTCAACGCAATCGCTTTCGTCATCTGCCTGTTCTTCATGGAAGAGACAAAGTATAACCGCAAGGCCACTCCACTCCATCTCAACGACACTGTCGATATCAGCAAACCAGTCGAGTCTGCCAGCGATGCCAAGAAAGAACTAGAGTCACAGACTACATCAAATATCGATGTAGTCAACGGCACCGTTCTCCCCTCCTCTAAGACATTCCTCGACAAGATGAAGATCTTCCGAAGCGAGCATGTTCAAGGTAGCGTTCCTTTAAAGGGTATGCTAATTAGACCCTTCAAGTACTTCTCCTTGCCCATTGTCGTGTTTTGTGGCTTCATGTACGGTGCTGTTGTTTGCTACTTCAATGTCCTCAACGGTACAGCGTCGATCATTCTCTCAGCCCCTCCTTATTCATTCAAAGCAAGCTCTGTTGGTCTTTGCTATATCGCTACCGTCATTGGAGTCTTTATCGGGTAGGACTTGCCGGACTGTCACTCACATCATACATAAGCTAACCAGAAGCAGATCATTTTTCTCTGGCCCAATGGGAGATAAGCTCGTCCTGTACCTGACGCGCCGTAACAACGGCATACGCGAGCCGGAATACCGCCTCTGGCTTTATGCTGTTCTGGGCCTACTCGTACCAGGTGGATTACTACTCTGGGGCGTCGGAGCTGCTCATCAGATTCACTGGTCAGGGCTCTTGATCGCCATGGGAATATTGGGTGCCGCAATTACTGCAGGATGTCAGCTTCCTCTTAGCTACTGCATCGACTGCTACACCGAACTTGGCTCTGACGCCATTGTAACCATCATTCTGATTCGCAGCACCATGAGTTTTGCTATTGGCTATGGGTACGTGACACACTATCCTCCAAGCTTTCATCTACTGACTTCTTCAGTGTCACTCCTTGGGTTACAGGAATGGGCTATCAGAACGCTTTTCTTGTCGCTGCCTTTGTTGCAATGGCGCAGTTTTCTCTGGCTTTTGTGTTCATAAAGTATGGTAAGCAACTTCGACGAAGCAGTACTGCGAGCTATTTCAAGTACCTCGAGCAGGTCAAGAACGACGGTCTCATTCATTAGGTGGCATCCTTTACCTGTCTTCTTTGGTCGACTGCTGGTGTAGCTAAATCTTTCATACTTGTATTGAACTGTTCACTGTTTAAACTGCCAGATCGGTTATGCTATTCCTCTTCCAAGTCTCCACCGACTCTTCGGCGTTGGATCGCACACGATGTTTGATGCCTTCTGAAACATCAGTCTCCCAAATGGTGAAGTTGGTCGATGTGGCTTATAAGGACTTGGCCTTGTGAATGACAATTGCTGTATACTGTGATCGAGTCCAGTAGCCATGCTGACGAATGAACTCGGTCTCATATAGAAGGTCACGGGCCATTTTACCATGTTTCAATATTACAGGCTATAAATTGGAAGCATATTCCTTTGCAGCATTTCTCTTCTACATAAGTGGTAACTACCTCCCCTTAGTTCCGATACAGTATCTATCAATCCATACCGCAAATAACTAAGTCAATATCGCACTACCTATCCAAATTCAAGAACTTCGCTATGTGTGTAGAAATAACGTATCAAACCATCTGCCGTGTCTGTGAGATCCTTCTTACTCAGCAGTTTGAGAAGCACTGTTGTGCCCAGTCTCGAGGCTTCTATGGAAGATGTGGCCACGGTACGAGGAGGATTGACACAACCAAAACCCTGTGTTCTAAATGTAGAAATAAAAGCAAGAAGAAATAAGAGAGGATTGTTAATATGCGGAAGGGTATTAATTCTAGTTTTCGCCCCCTGAGAAGCTGGGAAATATCTTGCGATATATAGGAGCCTAGATAGGCTTAGTAAATCCAATTTACAGTCTTGATCATTATATAACTAGATGGCACGACTAGACTATGTCATTTAACATAAGGAACCTTTAGCATAAATCCAATGTGTAACGTAGCGAAGTGCGAGGCTGAGTAACTGACTTCATTCAGGCCATCAGTTCCTGTGTTTGTTTCACTGGTCTGTGTACCGTTGGTAAGACTGATTCAGTGGTTCATGGTGACAGACACCCTCAGTTGGTCAAGTTTCAGGTAATAAAATGCTCCAAGCTCTCAGGTCGAGAACAAGGAGACTGCATTGTTGACCGTGAACAACGCATCACTGGCCACAGAACCACTAATGTTCCTGTAATTATAAATAGCCGCGTTTCCGCTCTGCAATCTGGGAATCTCAACTCAATTAACTCTAAAAAGCTAAACAACAATCTCACACTATCTACAATATCACCTATTATCACAGGTCATCACAATGTGTGTGCAATGCAGAGAGCTGGTAATATGCACAGACTGCAAAGGTTTGACAATTACAAGGAACAACATAACCCCATGTGCGGCGTCAGGAGGCATAGTTGGGTCATGCAGAAAACCAATTCAGGTAATTGATACCGAGATGAAGAAGGAGTGTGAGAAGTGCAAGGAGAAGAGAAGGAAGAAGAATAAGAAGTGACCGACTTCTTGGTGTAGCTATGTATTTATTCTCTGCCATGACGAAGCCTTAGGCATGATGCAATAAAGTATAAAGAGGTGTCTCGCTATTCCCCCTTCACCATGCATGAAATGGGTCTCGCCTAGCCTTGATAATAAGCCCTTATTGGGAAAGTCAATTTCTAGTCTACTAAGCATACAAATACAAAGTTTACAATACTATCTTCTCCGAACCTCCAACTGGGTATATGGATCAGTCGCACTCAAAAAGCCAAACTGCATAGGCTTTCCAAAGCACCCATCCTTCAATCTAATGTCATACTTGAGTATTATGTGAGCCAGGCAAAGCTTCAACTCGCTGCCAGCAAAGAACCTTCCAGGGCACAGGTGCTTGCCCATACCGAACTGAGCATGCTCAGGGCTTGACTGCACGAACAGGCTTGTGTTGTCACCAGCTTGTCGACGATTATAAAAGCGCCAGGCATCAAACTCTTCGGGGTTCTCGAACTTGGAGGGATTGTACATCTCTCGAGAATCGATGGCGATGTGCGTACCTTTCTCGAGAAGAGTACCGTCGGGAAGCCGGGTGTCGCGGATGACCAATCTCTCCAATATCACTTAATGAGTTAGTATGTGCGAAATGCCACTGGGAAAAAACTTACCTAGTGAGGGGATTTGTCTCTGGGTTTCCTTTATGAAACTATCGAGTAACTGCATTTTGACGAGCGACGCAGCGGTAAAGTCGTGATCCGGTGCGGCGTCCTCGATCTCTCGTCTCAGATGCTTAGCAACCTCAGGGCGACGAGCGATCTCAATGAGAATTTGTCGAAAAAGCTCTGAAGTGGTAAATAGGGCGGCCATGGCCAGAGCAAGCTGAACATCCGCAGGCTCAAACTCATTTCCGAGCGGCGATTCAAGAGTCCAAGCGAGGGCATCGTAGTAAGTGGGAGCCTCCTCTCCGTTGAGCTTCGCCTGCTGTTCCTCTTGTCGTCTTTTCTGAACGACCTTGTTCACCATCTCACGCGCTCGCTTCAGACCAGCACGGCAAGCTGAGGCACCAGGAAGATACCAAACAACCAGCCATCTCAACCACGAGGGCCATAAATGCATTTCCCCAACAGCCCCAAAGTAATTCAAAACATAAGCCCTCGACACCTTTTGCCATTCTGGGTCAGCAGCGAGTTCCGGTCCGACAAAGATAGATGCAGCTGCACGAGAAATAACTCCAGTAGTTCCATCTTCCCAGTTCAGCGTCTTCCAAGTCTTGTCCTCTCCCCAAATGTCAGATAAACCGGTCTTGATATGTTCATTCATGATAGGCAGAGTCTTGTCAGTCTTGGACAGCTTTCCCTGGACCATGTTGATGACCATCCTATTCGGGTGATGCAAAACATGTTGAACGTCGAAACCGGGGTAGCTAGCAAAGTATTCGTCTCTGACGAGTTGCTGGTGGTCTAGGTCTTTGTTGTTCTTGGCCCAGCTGACGCAAGAAGGTGGCAGAATTGTCTTGATACCGTTTGGGACCAAGATGGCAAAGGGGTTCTCGCCATGCTTGGCAGCACCATCTTTGAGTAGCTTTTTGGCGTTGGTCTTGTACTCGTGGTTCGCCTGACGGTGGAAGAAGTCTTTGGGATATTTGTTGATGATTGGGAATTTCGGTTTCTTATTGGCGAAGATGATAGCCCCGACAAGGATGGCTATTACTGAGACACCGAGTCCCAACGGAGAAGAAAGAAAAGCCATTGAGTAGTATTAAAAGTATTGCAAAAAGTTGAATGAGAAGTATAACAGAAATATAAGGACTTTTCGTTCAATATTTAAGTCATTGACACATTTGCCCTGCACTGTTATAAAGGTCATTCCAGATGGACTCACCGTGGAACCTCAATGGTAGCGATTTTCGCATGAGTCCTCACCAGAAACGAATTTTCGCGCTCGGATATAATGACGATGTCATCTCGATTATGCTGACATTCTGATTGGTCCGGCGCTGTCTCGTTTCCGAAAAACAGTGGCGAGGCGTGTCACGGCTTGGAGTTAGCGTAGAGTACAGGCCCAGTTCTTTGACGGAAGAGGAAATTTATGGAAGTGAGTCATCTTGAATCATGGAGGCCCTGATTAGTGCTTGTCTTTAGTCTATGTCTGTTAAAAAAAAGACTTGCCTGACACTCTCATTTCGCAAGTTCGATTGGTTGCAGTAAATCATATTGGATCAGGCATTATGGTAACCCCGTTGTGTTATTTGCTTCTGCTACCTGTTTCTGAGAGCTTATTCCAGCACCGAGAACCTCGAACTTAGCAGTTTATGAAATAATACCCCCCTCCAGCAAAACCTCAGGCCTCCCCCACGACTTGTGAGATGAGATCGAACATCACCAGCTCATACAGTACAGTATGAGCATCTCCTTGGCCAAATGGCTGCCAATTCTGGCCTGCCAAAAACTCTGATATCACCTCTGTTCCGCGCATTCTCCAAAAGTCTCGCGCCATCGACAAAACCAGCCCAACTCCGCTATCCAGATATGGTGAGGGACAGCTCTCAGCCCCTGGGAACACCGTCTTGTAAATACACTCCCAGCGCCGTTCGTCGGATAGTTGAGGATTGTCTTTCTGGGAGAGTCTACTTCTCTGGTAGAAATTGATACCGTCTGGTATCTTGAGAGTCTCGGTTCTGCATCTTTTCTCCAGGATATGTCTGTCGCATTTCGACACGTTACCAAAAGTCTTTGAGCATCTGGGGCAGTAGGGCGGCTTAGCGTGGTGCCGCTTCACATGCCGTTTTACACTCTTAATTGAGTGGAGTTCGTGATCAATCAGACAAGCGAGATATTTCTTAGGATTTGAACCGTGAAAGGGACATCGGTACCTGGTGGGACCTCTTACTCGCGGTATAATAACAAAGGAATCTTCAATCGCGCGGCCCTTGTTATCGCAACTTATATTGACGTTCATTGGAAGCTCCCACCCGTTTTCATTCCGCCATTCATGTTGTGTTTGTTCGTGGTGAGATGGCTCGGTGTATGCTTGGGAGAGAAACTCATCAAGCTGTGCACGAGCTACTGGTAGTAAATGCTGTCTTGCAATTTGAATCCTGGGGTCATAAAGCAACGCGCTATTTTTCCATTCCGTAGACTTGTCCTCGCAACAAGATTCATCACCTGAGCTTTCACTGGCGCCGTCGTAGGTATTTTCTCTGTACCCAATGTCGCGATCCCGAGAGCCGTGTCGGTGGTGTTGGGGCCGAGATATTCTTGCTCCATTGGCATTGTGCGTGGAAGGCTGGGAAGGCCTTAGTGGGAGCGTTTGCAGTAATGCAGATCGTCGGGGGCGAAGGCGAAGAATGCCCATGACGACTATTAATGGATGCAGAGAGTGTGAACTAATGTGGAATGTTTGTGACAGCTGAGAATTTAATACACTGTGATTGGAAGATGAAATTCCTGTTAGGTGCTCGAAGTTCGTTACGATGTGGACGGTGTTTCGACTGTTCTTATACAGTAGAGCCTCATTCAATGACCCCCGCTTGAGCCGCATGGTTGCGACAAAATCTCACAGTTGTGTAGGTGGTAGAGCCGCAAGTTTTGAGCGGCGGCGAATGAAAGCGGTATTCCTCTCTCCCGTTTCCTACGGGCGGAGCCTCAATTTACTAGGGGCGGTCTGAGAGACACTGCGCAATTGCGAAAGTCAGCCACCAACTCGACATCCTTGCACTAACAGAGCCTTATTATCTCATGCTTATCATGAGATGCTCATGCATTTTACTTGTTCTGGTGTCACTTTTCTCGGTCACCAAGCAGTATGCGATGGTGAAAAACTCACTGTTTTTCACATTCAACTGGTGCACTATTGTTTTGGGCACCATTGGGCGCTTTTGGTCACATCGCTCTCCAATACAGCCGATGCTCACATCAGGCACCTGACCCGCTGTCCAATACGGTAGTAATTTCAGGCCTCATTAACTTCAAATTCTATTTCTTACTGGACGTGTTTCGACAGATGTGTCATATTGGATCCCCGTCGTAATAAAACCCAAAAACGACATTTTGGCTTGACTACATGTGCAGAATACTCAAAGTCAGGCATTCAGCTATGTGAGCCTAAATTACAAAAATCCATAAAACAGCGATAGCCTGCATAACAAATATCATTCATTCTAAAATATGTCCACTGTTGTCAAACTCTTCAAAATAATCTCCGTCATCTGAGTAGTGCGTCAACTGACGAAAACCTTCATCATCAAAGGACACAAGAGGTTCTTCCAAGGGCTGAGGCCAAAGTATACCATGCAAGATGTATCCAAAAGGTCCTGCTTCCATGGCTGGAATGTATAATTGGTCAGGTAAATCGCCAGTACTGGGCCTAAAGGGCTCCATGACATCTGGCCAAGTCTCCAAATCCTGAATGGTTGGCATGTCTTGGGCCAACGGTATTTGTGCCGGCGTCGAAGGCGCCAACACAGCCTGGGACTCTTCCTGTGCAGGTGAATTGGGGGTAGGAATCGGGTTCCGTAACAGCTCTAGTATAGCGGCGATAGTGGCAGTGGCATTATTACCTTCTGGTCTAGCCAAGGCATCGCGAAGGAACGACTGTAAAATAGTCGGCAGTTCTCTCTCCATAGTGCTCTGTTGCACTTCCAGCATACAGTCGACAGTTTCGAAAAATGGCGAATAGGGAGCTGTATGTTCTCCAAACAGCTTCTTCCATGCTTTATACCATTTTTCTTCATGAGAACCATGCAAACCGTTAAGGGCTTCATACTCAACTTCAAGAAGTAGCCCGGTTTCTAGAGCTGTCTCTTCGATGCAAGTATCTTGTTGGATATGCTCGTTCTTTTCGGTCTCAGCGTCCTCGCCGCAAAATTCTTCGCGGCATTTGGGGCAATGCTCTCCTTCGATGAGGTGCTGCCGTTTGAGGTGCTGCAGAAGGCGATCCCACTCGGTTATTTTGTACCCAGCGCAGCATTGGTATTTGCGCGGATCAAGCTTGAAAAATAGACAAGCAAGCTTTTTGGTAATAGGCTGGTGGGAACCAAAGCCTCTTTTCTTTTTGCCTGGGCTTTGTCCATTTCCCTTGCTGCCTTTGCCATTGCTCCGGTCATTGTTCTCCCGCCCAGATCCCTTTTTCTTTCGGCCAGATTGATTGGCAGAGCCTGGCGAGCCAGCCCGCTTATCGCCGGTGCTCGGTGCTTCTGACCCGTACGATTCCTGCGTTGGACAGTAGAGAATCCACCAGTGACAGTGTCTGTGCTTCCCCGGGAATAGTAGCACAACATTGGCTCCATCGTTATAGTGTCGGGTAGCCGCACTGATTTCGCCTGTAGATGGCAAGGGTAAAGCTTTGTCTTGAACGTTGGTAGCTACTTGTTGGTTTTTATTCTTGTTTGGCCCCTCTGGCTTATAAAAATCGACAAGAAGACTCAGAATGTAGAGATGCTGGATCAAAAGCTGCCGTTTTATCGGCAACTTTCTCTGTTTCGGCGCAATTGAGTAGTAGCTGGAATCTTGAAGCACCAGACCAACACCATATTCTTGGTGGATCTGGAGCCCACTTGGTGTAACGGTAATGGTGCTCATTGTGAAAACAAGGCTGTGGGCAAATCGATGACAGAAATAAGATTGCTCAAACAAGGAATTGTTCTCGTTGTGAAACTCTGTTTGATAATAGGTTTGAAGAGTTAAAGCTATCACAAGTGAAAAATGAATTCTTTGTTAAGCATTCCAAGTCAATTGTCTTAGTCGGGATCTAACGAGTCCACCACCAATATCCCCCAACACCATTGTGTTGACAAGGCGGCCAAGGCACCCAGAATGAAATCTAGAATAGCAGTAATTATTCTTCAGTTTCAGCAGTCTTTTAGCTGTGTCAATGCAAAGCAACGTGTCTGCTGCGATGGTGGGGGAGGGGTGAAAATTGTACGGCATTATAATTGGCTATATCCGACTAAGCTGCAGTAGCGGCTTCAACACAGATGTGTGAAGGAGGGTCGGAACAACACATTTGTGTCCATATCAAAGCCCCAAGACATGCGATTGGCCGATCCGCCTTGCATCGAAGGTGGCTTTCGAGAAGGCCCACCAGGAACTAGAGCGTATGAGGCTGTTATGAAACTGCCATTTTTAAGAAGTCACTGTACAATGAGCCTAAGTTGTAGCTTTGCGTCATCTGTCATTCCACCTGGTGATTTTCTTGAACACAATTGTGTCAAGTTCCTGTACTCAATATGCCTTTTTGCAGTAACCGCTAGACCGTGAACAATTACTACGTAGCCAGGACTATTTTTCCCGAATCAAAGACCAAGGAATTCTGTTATACCATTGACACAAAAGCGGAGAGACGGAAAGGTTAACTAAAGGCCAGGAGTAAAGGCAGCAAAGAGTCTAAATGTTGTTATTAAATAGAGATCCCAGTGTTTAATCACAAGGAATTAGCCAAGGGACTCCAGAAAGCTTAAGACCTCTATCCTCAATTATGAACATGCTTAGGTAAATTTATGTAAATTTATGATAAATCAGTATATCCTTTATCATTTCTTCAAGCACCTGCTCATTATAGTGACTCAGATACGCTGACGCTAAAGCCACTCCCTGCAGCGCTGAAACCCCTCTCTATTGGTGCGAACTGCTAGTAAGCGTGTTACGAACACTGAAGGACGTCACTTATGTTTATCCATTTTTCACCATGCATCCCATGTTTGGTACATCATCGACCCAATTGACGTTACTGTTTGTGATATTCTGGATGAGCCTGGTGGAGTCACAGGCTTTGTGAGAATGCTTGACCAGACCGCTATGAAGGAATCCGCATCAATACGCCAGCTGTGTTTCACTGCAGTCCTGTTCGGAGGAATAATCGTCGACTCGACAGGGCTAGAGTTCATGGCAGCTCAGAACTCATTCGCATGGCTCCAGCTAACCCAGCCACTGGAGGGAAGCGAGGGGTCAGAGAGTGACATGACTTTTGCAACCTCGGCAGTGAGCTCAGAACACTTTACAACACAACATTCTATGACCTCTGTATTTGATTCGGAATTTGAATCAGACCTTTCAACGCCCATAACGCCATTTCCAACGGACGACACAAGATCACAGACACTCAACTTCGCAGAAGCCCTTCATCGTATCCAAGTAGTGGATCGTGGAGCAGAGGCAACCAGCTACAACGCTGAAACGCAGCCCCAGTACTGTTCTCTTGATATGCTTTCGAATACAGGGCTTCCATTGAGACAGAGAACCATAAATGAAGACGAAGGTTCCATGCTCTTTGGTGCCTCAGAGACTTCCAGCTTTCATGAACGGGACTCAACGGACAGTTTGTCAAGCAGAGAAGCGGCCAAGCCGTCTTCCACGTTGCTACTTACGTACGGAAATGGTGAGATGACAGGCTCAGTATCTATTTATCCGCTGACTGTGATGCAGGCGATCATTTCGAACCACTCAAGTCAATCGAACAAGATCAACAGTCCTGGACGAAACAATCAATACCTCTGACCCCACCTGAGACGTGCATCGGCGATGAAGAGGGGAGTCCTTGCATCTCGGTGATTGAAACCGATGATTCCAGCGTAGAGGATATCGACGAAAGAAAAGCCTTTGCTTGTCCTTATCTCAGGCTCGATCCAGTGCGTCATATCGACTGTTTAAGTCGCAGGCTCTATCGCATTCAAGATGTGAAGCAGCATCTTTCTCGCCGCCATTATACTAAGCGAGATAGGACAAGAGGCATTTCTGACAATACAAAAGGAGTGAACATAAGAACGCAGAGAGTTCTGAAACTCCGATTAGATAGAAGACTATCACCAGAAAAGCAGTGGCAAGAGATTTGGAAAACTCTGTTTGACCGGGCATTGCCAATTGAAGGGCCCTATCTCGGGGACTCTAAGGAAGAAATCGTTGGGAGTATGATTGCGATATGTAAGAATGGAAGCAGCCGAGTTGTTCCAGGGATATTGAGAAGCCTAGGCCTTTCCAGCGAGAAAGGAAAATCTGTTCAACAGTTGATGGAAAAGCTTTTCAGTGGTTTTCAAGAATTATCAGATGAGCGATCGAACGACGGTGATATGGAGGAGACGGAGAAGGCTTCGACATGCGGTGGCCTTGATTCGATACCAATGACACCAAAAGATATGGACTTTGAGTTTGACTTTAACGTACCACTGCAGAGATCACCATTGCCGGAGATTCAAAATTCTTGCTCTGGCATGGACATGACGCAGATACATGAATCCAACACGGTAATACCGACCGGATTGCCAGACTACACCAGTTTGGAGGGAAGCGGGGAGGACGACATCTTGACGAGATATCTACCTACAAAGCTCCTGGAGGCAAATGCCCAAATGAAACCTCCCTGTACAGGTAGCAACGGCGATTCGCATCCGAAGTCGGTGACGTGCTCCAGGTGGGAGTATGCATGGGAATGCGATTACTGCGGCTTTGAATACATTTTCAAGCCCAGCGGAGCTGGCAGTGATATGAGGTGTTTCAATTACCCATGCCTAGGCCAGTTCCGTGGCAATTTCTGTTCATTTTACAAGGTTCAAATGTGAAGGGGATGTTTTAGGGTGTCTGCTATGCAGAAGGGCTTGATAAGACAGCTACTTACTGTATGAACTCCAAGGAGTCACGACTTGTGGCATGCATTGCTGAGTATAATTCTCAATATGATAAGAAGATACAAAAGCACGGAGCAGGAGAAGAGGTTGACGGCTTTTATGGTAGCAAACAGCTTATGGGAGAAACAAACTATTGTCATAATTTTCAAATGCTTCAGGAGCGGGGTCAGTCAAGGTTTTGTGAAAGTGCTCGCGGAAAGGTAGTCGAGAGCTTAAATCTGCAGAGAGAACTTGGAAAGGTTATACATAATTCACAGCATGTGAGGCGCGTAGTGTGATCATTAGCTGTGGTGTCTATCAACTCAAAATGACACTCTTATCAAAGCCAGTTCAGGTAGTCAACCAGTTGCCTATACAATTGCCCAAGACAAGCTTTTGAGCTTATCCAATGATGATCAATAATCTATAGTATGGCAAGTTCTGAAATCTTATTATCTGACTACATAAATATCCGGAGTCTTCTCCCCATCTCCATTCTCAAACTTACTTTTCTCAACATCGCCCGCCATGGCCAAGTTTCAGGATCTGCCCGTCGAGCTCGCAACGGCAATCATGAAACATGCCGACGCCCCGCAGGATATTTCCGCCATGATCCGCGCCGATCCTTGGTTGCTACACTGCTTTCTCGACAACAGGAAGCAAGTGATGACGCCACATGCGGCCAAGATTATGGAAGTTTGTGGGGTTCATGTCTCAACTGCCTGCTTGCTCGCTGCTCGACTCCGCCATGTCAAGCAGGACCCTGGGTTCAATGATCCAAGGCCACCGCATCGTGAATCCATCGTCAAGTGGATTATATGGTCTTGCATCGACAGCCTCAATACTCATCAACACATTTCCCATCGGGCCTCCCTCGGAACCATCTGCGCGCTTTCGACTCTTGCCGTTGATATTAGATGGCTAACATCGAGCTATATGGCACAGGCGCGTGAACAATTATTCAAGTATCATAGACGCCCAGAAGACTGGCCTGAAGTTTCCTCCAAGGAGCACCTAAGGTTTATCAACGCCGCATGTCGATTTGAGAGCTAAGTTCAAGCCTTCTTTCACGCCGGGCAGCCCCTATTTCCGAGGGATCTAGACCTCCGTCACCTTCTTTTCTCTCCGGGTATTTGCGGTGCTGAAGGTGAAAACTGTACCACGGAAACTTTCTACTCAATTGCCTATTACATTTACGATCAGCACTGCACCATGATGAAGAACATAATGAGCTCACTAGGGAAAAACGCAAAATGCCTTGTTGGTGGCATGACTCAAGACCGACGAAAGTCACGATTGCGAAACTGCAAACAGATCGAGGTGAACAAGTACGTACACTACCTCACGACGCAAGGCCTGGGCATGCTCCTCCAGCTTCAGAGCATGGCGCTTCAGGACCAGCTACACTTTGTCCTCTGGACATTTGAGAGCATCCTGGACAGTTCATCCCCCAACATTGTCATGGTTCGAGGTATTCAGGTATACAGGATTGGAACAGTAGAGAAGCACAGCTGGAATCCATGGGTCCATTGTGAGCGCGTGTTCGAAATGAACTCTGAGGAATGGAAAACGGCAAATGCATTCTGGGATAGGGGCTGGAGGTCTCGTTGGGGCATTCGTTAGTTTTTCTGTGTTATGGTTAAGACTTCAAAAGAGGCGCCAGACTGCCAAGGTATGTATTTCTTCATCTGTGTTGTTTTTTCAAGTAAAGTATATAATAATTAAGAATAAGCTCAAGGGCAAATCACATCTAAGTTACAGACACTATTGTCAATGAATCCACCATTTCTATAGACTTCCACGGCTCCCACAATCGGCCCAGCCTTCTATAGTCACAGTCTCCCAGTGTCAGGGCTCAAGCTGGAGATAACATGCTCCCGCCAATAATCAATGCCCGCAATCATAGCACCAGGTCCAGCCAGCCCCAAAGCACCAACGCAGGCCAAGCCTCCCAGCACAGCCTGCTTTGTTCGCACGAAGCCGAGTGAGCGCAGTTCCCAGACTGCGTACAAAGAGTATGCTAGGCCCGAGACGGCACTGATGACACCTGTGTTAGTACCGAAAGGCACTACTTGAGATATGGCTGACAGCGTCCAGTCGGTAGATACACTCTTGGCGATCACGGGAGCAGCCAAGCACAGAGCAAGCACACAGCCATGAGAGAACTTGAGGGGCGCGACATCTTCGTTTGTGTACATTTGAAGTTCAGATGGGGGAGCATAGTTGATTGGCCTCTCGTCGACCTTCGTGTCAGCTTCCGGATGTCCACTGTTGGCCGTCTTGGCACGGATAGCAGCGAGTCCTCTAGTGAAGACAGCACACAGAAAAGGGTATGCCTGCCATACTGTCCCGACATATTGCCTAAGTTTAGCGTCTCTGATCGGCAACAGCGCCGCGACCGTTGGTGCCACGTAACCTAGGAGAACGCCTGGAACGACGGACTTGGCGATCTTGGGGTCGACAGGTCTGTGGACAGTGGACTTGGTGGAGAAGAGGACAGACGACAGACAGAAGAATGGCAGCACTGAGCTCGGACCGATGAGTGAGTATATAAGCGAGTAGACCGTGGTCCTGTTCGAGGTCAGTGATTGTGCCGATATTATGGTCATGGGGTTACGAACCATGACAAAGGGTTCAAAGAGTTTCCACGGCGAGAGCCTTCGATGAGCCACGAAGAAAGAACGGGGGTCAGGTTAACGAGGCTTGTTAAGGGGGTCTGGCCAACTACCTTTCCCAAAAGCCCTCCAGAACCCAATTGCTGAAGTATGCTGTAGAGAGCCCTCGTTCCAGCTCCAAAGTCCTTGGTCTTGAGCCCAGCAAAGAGCGACAGCCCAAGAGTGCCGGCTGCCAGAGCCCACGGGACTCGTCTAGCAAGACCGCTCTTGATAGGCTTCGCGGGCAACTCGTCCTCAAAGGGCACAAAATGAGGTCGTTTCGGAACAGGAATACCATGGATCCTTGTAGCCTCGCAGCAGATCGGGGTGACAATGTCGATAAACGCGTCTGGACCAAAGAGCGAAATAAGATGCTTGAAGATGAAGCGAGCCAATGGGAATCTCTGGCTGATCATCATCTGAAGCGAATGTGCTTGCTCGACTAGACCCTTGGCACGCTCGTAGCGGAGAGCGTGGACCTCTGAGAGCACAGAGTCGATCTGAGAGTCTGAAAGGCCCTGGGGGGTCAGTTTGAGTTGGCGAACCAGGGCGTTGACGAGCAGTGCTGCAGACTCCATTGCTCCATTGCCGCCTTGGCCAGATGCCGGGTCAATCTATAAGACAGTCAGCTATGCAGAATGGGGATATAAGGACTGGCATACCTTGTGAGCCGAATCTCCTATCGTGACGATGCGTTTGTAGTGCCAACGATCGAAGACGTACTCTTCAAGTGGAACCAGCGTCGACATGATCTTTCGGTCATACAGCTCGCCAAAAGTGACATCTTCGGTGATATGATCGGCATGGTGTTCCTTCACGAGTCCCTCTTCATCCGCTTTCGTGTATTTCGAAATGTCCTTCCCCCGTTTTGTCTCTGGAAGACCATCAAAGAGAAACCAATACGTTCGGTCACCTGGTGCTGCTATGATTAGATACGCGTGGCCATCGCCAACCACCATCTGTTGGCTTCGATAACCCAGAGCAGAGGGCCGTTTCGAAATTCCAAAGATGCACCTGGTCGATACTGGAACTCCTACAGAGCATGTTAGCATTGAAGATGACAATTGGTAGTGATACGTACGGGAGTTCTCATCCTCGGGGAAGTATCCAGGACTCTGTTCCTTTCCGAGGCGCCACATTTCGTCTCTCACTGCGCTATGGATGCCGTCTGCTCCCACGACAATATCGCCCTCGTAGACAGACCCGTCTTGGGTGTAAGCTTGGACTCCACCCTCGACCAATTCCACGCGAGTAACCCGTTTCTTAGTCAACACTCGATCTTTGTGTTTGAGGTTCTTGTACAGGACTTGCAGTAACATCTGTCGATCGATGAAAATGGAGGGATAGCCGACCCTTGTCTCAGTTAGTAAAGCCAGGTGATGAGAACTATGTTAAGCTTTTGCCTACCTTTTCTCAAAATGAACCGAGAGACTGGTCGTTGAACGATGTGCAAGGGGGAGACCATCGGACCCATACATGCCTCCAATGGTATAGCGGCAATCCCCAGCAATGTCGAGGATAGGCTCGAAACAGCCGAGTTGATCGAGGATGCGAAAGCCATTGGGTAGGATACCGATACTAGCACCGACTTGGGGAGCTATCTGAGGATAGGCTTCGAGAAGGACATAATCTATGTCGAATTGCTCGAGCATGTTGGCGACAGAGAGGCCAGCAACGCTGCCACCAACGATGATGACTTTAAATCCCATGATTACCACTTAATGAGGTGTTGAGTTCTTGATGATTTGAATGCCCATTTTTAAACGGCATGAGATTAGTATATATACAAGGCGATCGAGGCGCAGAGGCCTCGTCAATGGGTTTTCGGGTTTGTTTGTATCCGTTGCCCGAAAAAGATCGACATAAACAAGGGCCCGAGACTGAATCGTCCCAGACCAGACAAGGAAATTACGCAACCAGGTTCCCACTTTGACCTTACTAAGCGGAGATACCAATATATGCATTAAATTACGAGTAATGGGGATGCCATAAATGGCAGTCTAGAACTGTATATGCCTTCTCTAAACAGTCTATGAGCGCCCCTGCATGAGCCACCCATTCGTCAACTTTCGGGCTCAAATCGCGGTGCTGGAAATAGCCGAACCTTCCTTACCTAGACCAGACAAGCAACAACCGCCGGCACTTAGGCCACACTAGCTCCATTCTGGGATAGGCTTCTTGAGCACCACTGGGAATCGAATTTATCTCTATTGTCTATTTGTTTACTTATGTTTAGGGCTACGCACGAGGGCTTGCAGCTTGTGATTCATCACCAGTCATATGGACTAGGAAGTATTGTCGCCTATGTTGAATGTGCAATGAGGTGTTTTTATTGTCGGTTATATCTCATTGACTTCATATCTATGGTGCCCCGTTCAAATGAAGCTTAGAACAAGTGATAGAGTCCGTGCACCTCCCTGGGCCATCAACGTATTGGCAATTCTATCCTGCATGGAATCTGCCGATCATCTACAACGGCACCTTGACTGCTCCAATCTGTACAAGTATGCCAAATAGATCAGGCAGCCCCTGCTCTTTAACAATCTTGCCCTCCGAGAACGTAAAGAGGTTCATTCCAACTATTTCGAAACGTTTTCCAGAGGGCGGGAATCCCATGAAAGGACCGGTTTGGGTACCACGAGTTTTAGAGCGCAGCACCACTGTATCTCCTTCTGTGATTATCTGCTCGACGCTCCACTGAATATCCGGAAAGGCCGCGCGCATCATGCCTAACATATCTAGATATCCGCTGACACCCTTCAAGGGATTGCTGTCGAAAGGGACGTGGAATTCGGCTGACTCGTGGATAACTTCGTTCCCAATAACGGCATCTGCTGAGTTGATGAATTCGACGAATCGATGAATAGATTGGGAGTGAGACATGGCTATGTAGATGCAGAGCTTGGTAGGAAAGGTTTTATGGGAAATTTCTCTTTGCATATTATTTATTTAAATGAGCTTTTTGCAATTTCATATCTATCTTCTCGGTTATCTTATATACTGGTCTGGAACTTTAGTCGAAAGCGTATCTGCGCAAGCGTTTCCATTTTGTGCTGGTGACTAAGCGGGCTTTGTGGTCCTCAACGTCAAAACACCATGTTGCTCAAGCGGGATCAGTAAACACCCGATCCGCCGACTCCCTAACTTGCCGAGGCTTGAAGCTAGGTCAACATGTTCTAAATGAGTTTTGTCTAGTGAATTTGTATTTATTGCGCCTGTTGATTTTGCGGAAGACTGCTGTGACGGCTTGCATCATGCACGTCCTCCTTTGTCCCCAAAACTCTCGATGAGTCAAGTCAGCTTGTTCAACCCAAACCTGACCCCCTAACTTACAAGCCAGGAAAAGAGGCCATAAGTTCAGTCTACATAAGTCCCGACTTAAAAGTCAGCAAGTCAGTATAGTAAAATTACTAATATAAAGATACCTTTAGCTTTATTTTCAAGAAAATTCTAAAGGTTTAGGGTAAACTCTCTTATCTTATCTTCACAATTAGTGAGTGGAAAAAAGTCTAGAGTCCCTTTGCCTAATTAGGCTAGACTAAGGATCTACAAAGCTTAAATTGAGTTGTTCGGAACGTTACTTTGCACTTTTAATTAGAGTTTTTTTAAGCTGTTTACCGTCGGGGGACACTAAAGCCCGCCAGGCCGCTTGAATGGCAAGTCGTCTTAAGAGAGAGATATATAAATATAACCCCAGATCTCCGGAATGCTAAAGCTTAACCCTAAGTATACTTAAACATATCTTAGACCTATCACTTTTGCTGTTATCTTAATTAACGTAATGTATTATGATATAAACTAACTAGCCGGTATAAGAAGTAATTAAATGTCATGGGATAGACTTGTTTATTGTCTGACTCTTCTTGAAGTATTCCCTATCCAACAGTTCTGTATAAGGGCAAGATAGTCATAAATAGCTTCAAGCCGGGATCGAGCTTTGAAACAGCCAGGCACAGCATAGCAATACAATCAGCTGAGAAGGGTGAAGTCGCCAAACGAGTCTTTGCAGAATCTACGCGCTGTGAGCTCGCCATTATGGAGGTCTGGCTTTTGGATCTAGTGAGCTATGCCGGCGTTAAGACATTAAGCTCGGCGAGTAACCACAGAGCTGCCCTGGATCGACTGGTAATTAGGCACCTGTTTGCCAGGCCAGGGGCACGTTGAGATGTTTTTAAAAGAATTTGTGCATCAAGGTATACGCTAGCTGACCCATTTCTGACTGGCTTACCAGGCTTTCCCTCGGGCTTAGATTATGCCCCACAAAGCAAGACTAACAACCAACAGCCATCTGCAGCAAATTTTCTGCAGGATCCACCCACTCGAATCCAGATCACAGCAGCCTGTTGGCAGCGGAGAGATTCTAGACCCTGGCGAAGAAGCCCCCGTGGCGTTGATAGTCAGGCTATAACTTGCCGCCGAGAAGGTCACGTTGACTGATGACTGCCACGTCTCTGACCCGAACTCAACTATGCCCAAGTATGTCGAGTTTGCAATCAAGCCGTTACGCCAAACATATTCGAGAAGTGGTGAAACATCTTCGTCGAATTCCGTTATATCGCCTACGTCTTTATCCGGTACCCAGGTGAAGACGTGATTGTGTCGCTGATTTTTGCCGTAGTAGAGAGTGCTAATAATTTTATTGTTAGCGAACGAACAAACTCCATGCCGACAGGTGGTAAGAGGGGATACGAAAAAGTCACTTACAACTCTTTATCGCCGAGTTTCTGTGTGCCCAGCGTCTTAGTTTTGAGTGGCCAAGGGTTACCAACACTACCAATCCATATCATGAGCTCAATACCGGCCAAGACCGAGTCGGTCGATTTTGTTGAGTCAGTGTCCAGAAACATATCAAATGCAGCATTGGCTTTGGTGCCAAGCGCAACTAGTGAAGACTTGTTTTCGTCCCACTCGCTACTACTGAACTTTAGAGTTTCTGTCTCCAGGGATCCCGCTATCATCATCCAACTCCCCACCAGGCGCATTGAGGTAATTTCTGCCAGGGGTAGTGGTAGTTTTGAGGGCCGAAATTTGACGTGGGGGTATGAGTGAACATTGTCCTTATCGCCCTCCCACATCCAAGGAGCGTTGAACCACACATTCGTGTCGTCTTCATTGACCTATTGCTCAATCAGTTAGAAAGTTGTTATAAGCCTAGCATCGTTAAAATGGGAGAAGGCCATGGTAGTGAGTGGAGAGAAGTTAAAGATACAGAAAGAAAGATGGCAATGCAAGGAGCCGAAGAACATACCGTCAGGCATTGGAAACCCTCCGAGGTTGGGTTCCATGCATTAGCAGCATCTGCATGTTTAATTAGTACTACTAAAAGCTTTGCGCGAGCGGGAGACGTCACATTCGAGATCGCGCTGTTTGTCGTTGAGTGTCTTTTTCCCGCAGACAGTAGTGGCATCCTCTGGTGACCGTGGCGCCAGAGCTGAAACGCTACTTTGGAGCAGCGTGGTGGTGGATATGAGAGCCATCGCCTGCCGCCTTAACCACGGCAGAGAGGGTGCAAGGCGAACCATGTTCTGCTATTACTCAGGACATGCAGAACGAGGGAAGTTGTAAAGATCTGCGTTGACCATGATAAGAGCTTTGCATATTATATAACGCTCAGACGCGGCCCGTCTCTACTAGCGCCTGTTCATGCCGAGCTCATGTGCGCTCATTTACGCCAGACATTGAATTCCTTCACTTCATTTGTTTACCTGGTTTATGAGGTATGAGTTTTGCGATAGCATTGCCCACACACCAAACAGCTGCGCTTTCGCTTGTCAGTTCAACACGTATTGGAATGCATAGTGGCAGTAGGGCCAGGTTGTAGTGGTATTTAAATAAATAAAAAGATGACAAACAATTATTCCGTGGAATGGAGCCTTGGATGGCCTTATCTGTGAAATTAGTTCGGCATACTCTATCGGCTAGGGGATGAGGACCTTATGTATTAAATGGATTGAATACTCATTCCGTGCGTCCCAGGATCAAACAGTACTTGTTCGGCATGTGGGTTGCTTATCACACCGACATTTCATTTCATAGGGTCGGTATTTGGACCTGATCAATATCCTTGCTAAAAGTATAAATCTGTGTCCAATCTCATTGGAGAATGCGTTATCGGGCTCACGCCGCAACGCTGTGGCGACGGCTCCATCATCTCATGAGACACAGGGATTGGCTCGATGATAAAACTTAGTATTGAAATTGGGCGTCAACGATGTAATGGTTTGATGGTTCAAGCCTTCATACTGCATGTAAAGATAACTTGACTGCCAATCGCTATTCCTGAAAAGCAGAGATCTGGGGCATTAGCGACGAAGAACCTGGGCAAAAAGATAAAAGAGGAAGAAGAAAAACCTGTGCTCAGTTTCTGCGCCGAAAGGTACAACTTGTCTTATACACAGGGGGCATCGTGGGACTGCAAATTCAGTAATAATCGGTTTAGTGGAGGAGTCTCTACTGCTATTCGTTTTCATTAAACAAAATCTGTAAATCCGCAGGACCCTAAAACTCTCAAGTTTGCTATTTCTGTTGGTAAGAACCTTGTCATCTAGTAACTGGAGAATCATAAAAGATCTCCGAAGAGCACCCTGTACCTACATGAACCTTCACTCCGCTGTGATACTAAAGAGCTAAGCTATGCGCTGGTGCTAGTAGCGGCGATCAGAGACGATCACGCTGGATCTCCGACCGGATCAACTGGTCCGGACTGATCTCTAAAAGGTGCATGCATTGCCGGGACATGGTATCACTGACGACCCCAACGCCCAGAAGTGGCATTCTTACGCGTCCACTTTCGGGTCGTAAGGCTACCCTCTGGAGTCCTCGACCAAGATGCGATCAGTCAGTTTCCGTCCCTGGTTTCGCTTCCAATAGAGCACGACAAGCAAATTATGTGATAGACTGCTAATCCTGCGTGGTCCGGCCAGACCCCAGAGATTGGGGATGCACGATGCAACTAAGTGGTCCGAGGCTGGCTGAATGGGCTACCTGGATGCCTGCTCGAAAGGATTTAAGCATGTGATCAAGGCTTCAATAGCCTCCTCAACCTTGCGCCACCGCAATGACCTGCCCAATTCTGTTATGAACCACCTACTCAAGTTAGATTGAGGCCCTGTACATGTTTCGAATGAGTCTCCCGTGTTTTTCATTCGACAAACTCGGATCGAGCCGTCGATCACACACGGACACTAGCGATATATTAAGAGAGGTAATCTTTCTAATCTTCCGCCCCAGAGATTGAGCGAAGTGACGCTAGAAGCGGCTCGAGCCTAAAAGCTGGACTATTAACGGTAGTTGGAGTGTGTTGGCTCTTTAGATACGTTGCAGAGATTAGCACGTTTGTGCCGGGATTAATGGTCACTTCACACTTCAAGGCGGGTGGAGCAAAAATGCCGCCAAGTCCGATCACTTTCGGAAGTGCTCACGGCATGACACCGGTTACTGCCCCTGTAAAATTGGCTAGTCATGACTTTGGCCTTGCTAGAAAGAGTTTTAGCAGAAAGCTGATCTCTCAATCGGTAGACATTGTTTCTCGGTGCCACCTCTTAGTGCTTGGAAGCTGTGAATACTTTGTTATTTTGGATGCAGAATTCTGGGCGCCTGTCTGCTACTCCGGAAACTTCCTAAGAATCCAGCTGCCCGGGGCGCATGAGCGCTTTGTCCTTTCAGGGGCTAATCAATAATAGTAACTCATGATTGCGCCACTGGCACTCTGTTGATAACAGCTGAAAAGTTACATCAATAACCAGATTGAAACCCGATTTAAATTAGCTATCTATAGACTATTGGCTTGGCTCAGCTGCCTTGATACTGTAGTTAGTGTATTTACACATCTAAGCCGTCAGTTGGGCCTCGTGTGATGTGACCCAGGCCTCG
>NW_024573931.1:169066-317244 GCF_900044065.1 Fusarium mangiferae
GGGGGGAAATACATGAGACTGGCTTACACCAAAATTCACCAATCTACCACCAAATCCAGTCTCGTGTTTTATTTCCCCCTTAGCTAGGTCGCAAACTTCACGGCAAGTGGCTCTGATAGCCTTGCCGGTGTCAATAGCTCCGTCTGGCTGCTAATCTAGACTCCTCGGCCGCGTCCACAGGAGAAACAATAAACTTTGGCAAGGCCGAAGCGGCGGATACAGGTATGCCGGAGGCTAGTTTATCTGGTGAGCAATCTCATGCTGGAGCCGGATGTCTATGTACTTATACATAGAGCTTTTTGTCTCCTCTTAAGGGGGCTTGAGATCGTCGTGCACCTCTGCCTCATTCGTCTCCAGAGTACATTCGCTTTTCTCAGCTTCCTTTCACTCTCGTTCCTGGTCAGAAGCTATGGTGTCCCAACTTGCGCCTGAACAGCTCGCTGTGACGCCTGTCACTCCGTCCGGCTCTGCACGTGATCCGTTCGACTCTGACGCAGGAGAGATAATCTTGGACTCAGACAGCATCAGCTCCAACACATCTTCAGTAGGGCTCTTGTTCATATTGTTTACCCTTTGCTAACTTTATCTAGGATGACGCCGTCTCAGAGCCCACCAGACCCCCTCCGATTGTCAGGCGTCCACCCCCTAAGCCTCCTGTTCAGCATCAAACAGTCCAGACTGGGCAACAGGATGAAATCGTATGTCAGACTCCTCTAGCTTGGGACAGTGACTAATCCTTCCAGGCACCTGTTATATCTAGCCTACCAGAACAGGAGTTTAACGAGAAATACCAGCCTGAGGGCTCAGACGTCGAAGCCGATGCCGTGTCACCTGCGGTTGCGATAAAGGAAAAGACAGACGAAACTGCACCTTCTGATCGAAATTACAAGGCTGGTCTTTTCTGCCGAATCCACAACCGTTTCCGAAACACCTATTGTCCGAAAGAGGAGCCACCCTTAGTACTTCCAACTTGTCCTAATGATGACGAGAAGCTTTCGTACATTCACACCAATCGGATCTTGCTTTATGCCTTTGGCGTTTTTTCGTTCCTATCTTTGGGTGCCGGTATGTGGCTCTTCGCTCTCTCTGCGCCCTTCTTCTACTGGTATGGTGTCTTTGCTGGTGCCATGTGCATCTATCTGATCATCTCCTATGGTGTCGGTCTCATCGGTAAGGACTGGGACTATAAGGCGCATATTCAACGAGTTGATGCGTACCCGATCACCGAGGAATCGGCACCTACCGTTGACATCTTCCTCCCTTGCTGCTCAGAGCCCCTCGAAATCTTGGAGAATACGTATAAACATATCATAAGCCTCGACTGGCCTACATCCAAGCTCAAAGTTTATGTCATGGATGACAGCGCGCAAGATGCTGTTCGCGAGTTGGCAGAGAAGTATGGCTTTATTTACCACGTCCGCGATGATCGACCTCGCCTGCGGAAGGCGGGCAACTTGCGATGGAACTTTGCGCGCACCGACGGCGAGTACTTCGTAATCTTTGACGCCGACTTCTGCCCGCGACCTGACTTCGTCAAGGAGCTTATCGTTGAGCATCTGGACGATGATAAGACTGCGATTGTTCAGAGTCCCCAGTGGTTCCGAGTCACTGACGACCAGACATGGGTCGAACAAGGAGCAGGAGCTACACAGGAATTGTTCTACCGCGTCGTCCAAGTCAACAGAAACAGATGGGGCGCTTCTATCTGTGTTGGAAGCAATGCCATGTACCGCCGAGCTGCCTTGACTGAAGTAGGAGGTACTGCAGAGATCGGATTTTCCGAGGATGTTCACACAGGGTATGAACACATCGACTTGTGAACTTTGTTTGACCTGGAGCTAACTTGACTCGTAGTTTCGGCGCCGTTGATCGTGGTTGGAAGGTCAAGTATATCCCGTTGTGTCTCGCCACCGGTGTTTGCCCTGCCGGTCCTCGAGCGTTCTTCTCACAGCAAATGCGTTGGGCCAGAGGTAGTACAACTCTGCTCACTAATCCTCATTTCTGGACTTCAAACCTCAACTTCATGCAAAAGCTATGCTATATCTCCGGTGGGTTTCTACGTAAGATATTGAGTGCGGCGTAACATACTAACTCTCGATGCTCTAGGCTTCCTCTACTACTCAGCAGTGTCACTCAATATCTTCCTCTCACCTATCGCCGGCACGCTTCTCCTTGCCTTCCGCTCAGAGTGGTTCAAGGCGTGGAACCTTGCATTCGCTTTGCCGTCCATCTT
The DNA here is from genome assembly GCF_900044065.1 of Fusarium mangiferae. NCBI lineage: Eukaryota > Fungi > Ascomycota > Sordariomycetes > Hypocreales > Nectriaceae > Fusarium > Fusarium mangiferae. Next base: position 171,300 of record NW_024573931.1, read on the forward strand.
CTATGGAATTGTCGTTTTCAAAGTGTGGACCAAAGCTTCCTACGGCTTCAGCGTGCAGCACGTCATGGTGATCATGTCCTATGCATACTTGACAGCTATCAAGGACCGCATGTTCAACATCGAGCTGCTTTGGGCTGCCTCAGGTGACTCTAAAGCACATAAGTCTAACAAGTATCGCAACATGCGTATTCTTTGCTGGCTCTGGACTATTATTGTTACAGGTGCCATGGCTGGTGTTGTGACGTGGAAGTTGTTAACAGGTTTCACGTGGTACCATACTTTACCACTGATGATTATTAATCTCTATAACTTCTATATTGCTCATCGTTTTCTTTTCTGTAACTGGTAATATCTTTTACTTATAATTAAAGCTTGCGTTTTAGATATACTATATATAATACCTATAGGATATAGAGTTAGATTTTATAATATATTAGAAATTTATATTTTTTATACCTTTTAGAATATATATTTTATAAACTTATAACTTATACTGCAGCCTATTATTATAACCTAATAAAATATAGCGCTTTTATTATATATACCTTATTAATTCTTATTAATTAAATACTAACTTATATTATATTATATAAAATTACTAATAAGCTAATTTACTAACTTATAATAGACTTATAATTAGATTTATAAATTTCCTATAAGTCTGGCTTATTTAACTATAAGCTATTAATATGTATATATGTATTTATTTAGTATTAAATATAATTTAGCCTATTAACTATTAATAATACTTTTTTACCTTAATAAGCCTTATTTATATTACTAACTATTAAGAGATATAAAACTTCATAATATATTTAATATAAATACCTTATATATTTTATATATTTAAACTTAATATAAAACAATTTCTTTATTTAAAACCTTAACTATTATATATTAATAACTTCTAGTAAGAGGTTGGGCTTTAAAGCAGCCAAGTATGTCGCCAAGCTTTGGGCTTCTAGGCTGATCATGGCGGTACCTCCACCGGAAACGGTGAGGTCGCCGGACAGTTGTCGCAAAATCTACAAGCTGTAAAGCCGCCATTCTGGAAGTGCGGCCTTTAGATCTAGCAAGCCATGCCAGCGTTAAGGCATTTGCCCTACAAGGTATTACCTAGCTGCCCCAACTGGATATAGTGGTCTAATATATAGAGATTGCCTGGATTTAATAATAAGTATTTTATAAAGAGTAATTTAAAATTTAAAATTATTTTAACTTTAGATATTAAAAGTTAAAATTTAAAATTATAGCTAAGAATAAGAAAAGACCTATTAAGTTAAAGAGGTTCTGAAGGGGAGGTAATATATTGCTATTATATAAACTTAACAGCTTATAGCTTAACTGCAGCAATAAGTGATTAACACTATTAAACCATACACTTGCTAAAACCCTCTATCTTAGGCACAACGGGACACTGGATATAGTTGACCCTGCTTCCTCCTACGTGAATGGCATCAGTGGCCTCCTCGTCACACGTCTCCCCATACCAAAGCCGCATCTGGGGCCCTTCATAACCAGGAATATCTGGCTGCTCTTCCGAGGGACAAATGTCCACGCGCAGTGTCCAGCCTTTCCGAACTCGCGCCGCAGCAGGTAGGATTTCCACATCCACCTGGACCACGTCGTCGATGCCTTGGAGAGGCGCCAGGTCTTGGGCAGTGTGCGTGTGCCACGGCCGCCATGGGAGAGACCTTGTAACATCCGTCTTTCGATGACTGACACGAAGGAAACCCTTAGCCAGAGGCTCTGGCGCCGAGCTGCTGGCGCCATAAGCGACGACTTGGTCTGACTCGTTGACGGCCCAGAGAAGGACGGCGACATCTGCGTCAGGGGCCGTTGAGCAAACACTCAGCACAGCAACGAAGTGACCCGCAAACTCCACGTCTTCTTGAAAGGGAGCCGAGTGGAAGCTGACACCCGATTTCCCATGTTGAGGACTTCGTGACGGGTATTCTAATCGAGTTTCTTCCGTATTTACTGGTGGTGTTTCACTTAGCTCTTTGGCTGCGGTGAGATGCCACTTTCTGTACTGTGTTCCTGGGACAGGCCAGTTCTGTTCCTTTCTCCAGTACCAATCTTGGTTGCCTAACCTCATCTGGATTCCAACTGGCTCCGGAGCAGCACAGTCTTTGGACTTCAAGTGGTGATTGAGGAACTGAATGATCTTAGCGGACGCCTCTCGGCTCCCCCACGAATAGTAGTTGGAGTCGACCAGTTGAAGATGCGTGTTATCAGGCTGACGTACCATCCATGCCTCATATGCACCACGTCCGTGGATCATGAAGATCTGTGATGCAGCTAAGAAGCAGGGAATGTTGACGGATCTATCAGGCTTTGAGTCCAGCATAGCCCAGATTTCATTGTACGTCGGATTGCTTTTCATCATCTGCTCAACGTCCATCTGATCATCCCATTTTGGTGAAACACCACGAACTCGGGCGAACCAGTTTTGGAGATAGCGAGTAGAAGGAATGCCACCGATGTAAGCAGCCTCACGGTACGAGTCAATGTCAGCTGCATGAAGACGTCAGCCTAACTGGCCTTTTGCGATCCTTGAACTGACAGGGAGCTGTGGATATAGTATACTCACTGGCATATGGTACAATGCACTTCAAACCCTTGGGTTGCAATGCAGCTGTCGCCCATTGCGTGTTTGCTCCGTATGAACTTCCTACGAGAGCCGAAGTTCCATTGCTCCAGGGCTGCTCGGCGCACCATTCAACAGCGGCATAAAAGTCGCCAGCGAGTTGTCCAGGAACCCATCGCTTACCCCTGGTCTGCGAGACGCCCCTGGGGTCGACCCTGACCATTGCATAGCCGTATGGGACGTAGCTGGAGGTGTTGAAGGTAGCAATGTTCTCAAAGCCCCGTTGTGTGGTGAAGAACTGCGACCATGGACCTAGATCGAAGAGGTTAAGTTCATTCCCAGCTGCCGTTGAGTGCCACTCATCTTCTGCGCGCTCGAACCGCACAATATCATCCTGATCGTTGATATCTGGTCCACCCCATGGTACCCGCCGGCCATAGAGCGTGCAGCTGAGGAGAACTGGAAACTTCTTGCCAGGCTGCAGAGGCAGATAGACGTCGGCTAAGACCGAGCTTCCATCAGGCGTAGGGATTACAAGATCACGGAGGACTCTGAAGCCCGCATAGAGACGACGCAGGTGGTTCCGTGTGTGAGGAATAGACTTCGGTCGTAAATTGAGCTCGGAACAGATCTTGCTGAGCGGCTCGTCAAGGTCCGAAAGACGTTCAGAGTCAAGGTCAATCTCAGATGCGTATTTACCAACGACGGCTTCCACCTGTTTCGAAGAAATTAGATTCCCGGTTATGAATAGATAAGAAACCGTGGTTCAGTAACAGGATAGGTATAGTTAGTGGTGTCTTCTTACAGTCTGATCTATGGTGATGGGCTTCTCGAATCCCTGGCCCGAGCTCAGGCTGAAAAGCAATCTGGCTCGGTTGACCATGGTAGGATGAAACGTAGCCGTATTGGCAGGTACTAAGTCTAAAGTCGTCATAACAGCCTTTCCGATGCTCTTACCGAGGACCAGGCTGCCGATAGAGAAGACGATTTCTGCTCCACGCTCGTAGGAGTAGTGAAACTCGGCAGAGGTGACGCTTGTTGTGGAGCCACTCTGGTAGGTGAGTCCCGCGACGTCGATGAAAATTCCAGTGTTTGCCATTGTTAATTGATTACAACTTTTGCTGATAGTGGTTTTAGGGTGTAATTAAAAGCTCTATGTGTCTATATATATCAGTATCTCAGCTGTCGATGTAGTCCGAGCAATGCCGACTTTCCGGGCACATTCAATTCCTTTCACACAAGATCCGTAATGACGAATTCGGAGTAATTAATCGCATGAATTTCCTTTTCATTGATCTGCGTCAGCTGTGAAAGCCATTATAGTCGGCTTTCTGGACTAAAGCCCGGACGGCAGTCTCGGAGATGGAAAACCAGCCACTGCCGAATTAGCACATTCCCGAAAATGGAGATGATCCGGCGTGGCTGGGTAGTTTTAACGGGTATTGGACGACAGCCCTGTTAATGCTTGCTAGCTTAGCACTTTTCCCGAAATGGAAATGTTCCAACACGACTTGGTAGCTTCAGCGGACATTGGAGGGTCAAAGCCCACTGCTCTGTAGACTATTATAATGGATATTCTGCTTCACGAGTGAGAGGAAATGATCTTTCTTCGGTACGAGTCAATATAACCCCAGCTACAAAACACGCACACGTCAGAGCAGAGATGGCGCCAATCCAAAGGGTAGAGTATTCATGATTCTCTTTCACTCAGTTCAAGTTCTTACACGACATTTAATAGGCCATCATCATCGGTGGAGGGCCAGCTGGTCTCGCTGCAGCTATCCGTTTGAAGACGCACAATGGTATTGACACAGTGGTATATGAGATTCGACCTGAACCAACCACCTTGGGCGGTGCCGTCAACATACCATCCAATGGTCTTCGCCTTTTTGACCGTCTGGGTCTCTACGACAAACTTGTCTCTCTTGCGTCTTCTGCTTCACAGCTCATCGTTCATTCTCGCCAAGGCACAGTCCTCGCGGATCTCGATCTCGCAGGATGGAGCCGCGACCAAGTCGGCTACGGCTTCATGCGTGTGTTGAGAAGAGACCTGATCGAGGTGCTGCTCGAAGAAACAACAAAACAAAATGTCCCCGTCATCTTTGGCAAATCAGTGACCAAAATCGTCGAAACCGAGAGTCAAGCTACTGTCACCTTTGCCGACGGAACAACCGACACAGCTGATTTACTTCTGGGCTGCGATGGCATCCACTCGGCTGTTCGCAGCTTACATGTCAGCCCCAACGCTGCCCCAGAGTACACCGGCATCGCCAACATGTTCACCATCCTGCCAGTATCTGAGCTCTCAGAGGCAAACCGCGAGCTGGCCCCAGCTCTGCACGCCACTCTGACCAGACAAGGTCTGTTTGGCGTCATGCCTTGTACCGCGTCCGGAAGTCATCTGTATTGGTTCTACTCTCGACAAGTCCCTCTCCCAAGCGGCGACAGCAGGGAAGGGTGGGAGACTTACAACAAGCAGCAGGTCGCGGGCTTCAAGGAGAACCTGGAAAGTGTATTCGCCGACGCTACCGGCCACTGGTCGGACCAGTTGCGGGAAATGGTACAAAAGACAGACACTATCAAGTTCTACCCACTGTACAAAATGCCTCCGGATATCAAGTGGTTCACCAAGCGCTCTCTGATCTTGGGTGATGCAGCCCACGCAATGCAACCTCACGCAGGCCAGGGCACCTCGATGGCGCTGGAGGACGTATTCCTGCTGTCACGGCTGCTGGAACAGCCCAGCCGACCCCTACCAGAAGTGTTTGAGAAGTATCAGGCCATCCGCCGGCCTCGAGTCGAAGCTATCGCAAACGCGTCGGCTTCCAATGGAGAGATCCGAAAGGACACTGGGCCCATCGCGCTCAAAGTCAAGGAATTCACCTTTTGGGGCTTGTTCTCGATGTACAAGATGGTGGGCCTACAGAAGTGGGGGATCGGTATGAACCAAAAGGATACCGTCTACGATATCATGGCGGAGCCGATATGATCAGGAGTTTGTGGAAGCTAGGGAGTTTTTCATTTGTAGCCGGATATAGAAGAATGTAACTATTTCACTGCTGTTATACTACGAGACTCTAATCTCATATGAGTCTAGAATATCACTGTCTTCAAAATTGGGTGCTTAAATAGATAGACTATCAAGTTGCAACAGCCTACTTGGATATTAGTTCGGTCACTCGCTTGGCCAAAGCGAAGGTGATTGATTCCAGTCATCCCAAAGTTCGAAACCGTGTTCGAAATTAAACGCATTCCCAAACTCAAAAAGGTTCCCAAAGTCGAAATTGCACGTAGAATTAGTCCTATAAGTTTGTGGACATGCCTCACCCGAGCTGGCAATCATGGGGAACGGGAGGTCAGTCTGGTGCTTCAATTTGCTTGAGCGAGGACTAGCATATCTCGGAGGCAACAGAGAAAGAAAGCTCAGCCATTTTTGATGCAGTGGACCGTTGAAATGATCCAAGATCCGTTCTATGTCTTTCGGTTGTAGTGGCCCGATAAGTTTGCGGACCAGCGCATCGTAACAGTCTATCAATATTATGGTCAGCAAGCCCAAGTCAGCTTGGCCCGGAAATGTGCTCATACCTAAAAGGAATCGAGGTAGAGTCCAGTGCGTTGCATAATTATGCAGGAACAGCCTGACGATGTTTTTTCGCCTCGCGACAGGTTCCTGCAGTAGCGGATTAGACACAACGCTCGACAGACTATGCAGATGCAGCAGCATCAGCAATGAGAGACATATGAAGCACATGGCCGGGTCGATGGCTGGACGATCTGGCACGTCCCACTGCTGGATGACCTCGACCATGCGGTAGCAAATCTCGAGGTTTTCTTCCCATCGAATATCCCAGCCGGGCGTATCGAGAGAACCGCAAGGAAGACGCATAAGCAGACGCGCGCTATGAATCTTTAGCAAGGTCATTAGCCGCCAGTGGCAGTTGTTATCTGTCTCTCCGCGGAGTATGTCGCGCGTCTGCCGCATATAGTTGGACGGCAGAGCCAGCTGTACAGCACTCAAATAGTCTTCCAGTGCCGACATGCTTTGTTCTGAAGAAACAGACGGATTTTGGCAACGTCGACGGTACGTGGTGACGACTTCTTTCAGCAGGATGCTGATGACCAGATGCAGGCTAGCAGCGTTGTCGCCGCCTGTACTCGCGATGTCTTGGGCAAGTCTCCACAGATCGGCCCGGTCTGGCGGTAGGAAGAGCTTCTCTGATGGGGTGCTCTGGTTGATATCGAGCTGCGGCTTGTTCTGTACGAGGGCTGTTCTTATGCTCTCCGTCTCGACCTGATGTGGTGTTGCCGTCGAAAAGCTGGCGCAGCAGTCTAGGATATAAACAGCCCACCAGACGTGGCGCCAGTCTTCCAGCAATTCCTCGCCCATCTTGTCCCAGCCGAACGACGCCTGGTTCTCGGGACTGTCAATCTGGTGCAGCCCGCACTGATAGGCCTTCTGGGTCAGCACGGTGATGCGAATCGCTTCGCTGTTTCCGGGCGTCTGGTGGAAGCAGTACCACGCAAGTAAACACGCGGTGCGCCATTGGTTGAGGGCAAGCGGCTCCGTGACGCTCTCGGCTTCGATCTTGGCTGACTCGGCAAGGCTTACCAGCGCTGCATGCACGTCAACGTTGCCAGACAGAAAGTTTGTCTCGGTGCCTTTCGCCGATAGTGCATATATGACGGGCAGTAGAGCACCGCATATGGTGCCATTTTGTAGCTGTTCCAAGAGCGATTCTCGCCGAAACAGTGGAAAGACTGTGTTTATGGTGCAGCCAAACCGCTGACCTCTGATTTGTTGTAAGTGTACTATGTCTCTCTAGAGAGAAGAAGGGGAAACAAGAAAAAACTCACAATTCAAAGGCTTGAGTCGGGAGAAGAAGTGAACAGTGCAGCGTCAGAGTTTCTGCGTCGTCGAGTGTAAGCTGCGGCGTGATAGGCATCATCTGCCGAGATACCGTGGATTGGCCTGTTGTGCAATCTGCATGAAGGGTTAAGAAACCAAGATTTGTCGTCCACCAATCAGATAGCCGACTCACCATTTTCAGGGGATTGATCTACTTTCTGAGGCCTCTTTGCAACCCTGCGTGAGCCTTTGCTAGGCCCTGGCCTCTTACGCACTCGCGAGTAAACACAACCCTCCCCAGCATCACTACAGTTTGAGCAGCTAGGGTATCCCAAGTCGCCTTGCGGTTCACCAGCAGCGGTTAGCAAACGCATGAGTAGCCTCCATCGAGTTCAGACACTTACACTTGACCTTTTTCCTACATCAAGTTAGACTTCGATCAGAAAACCAATTAAAATGATCAAATAAAAACTTACTGAATGCATCGGTCACAGACGCGATTTGATTGGACCGGTTGACTAGAGTGGGGGACGCTCGGCGTCCATCGAAATCCTCCGTCGGCGTTTGGCGGAGTTTTATAAAACGCCGGTTTGACCGCAGACATTGCAAGGTGCTGAGAATGAGAATGAGAATGCAGCAAAACTGACAGCCCTGCCCTCTCAGGGCGATTCTCTGGGCGAGGAGGATTGGTCCGAGTATCTCGTTGGGTCGGGAACAAAGACCTCAACAGCCAGATTGGAGCAGCGAGTGGGCGTACCAGAAACAAGAGATTCTGCATAGAACGGGGACAATGTTGTTAGAGCAAGAATAGTCCAGGAGCCGAGGAATGTGTCGCCCCATCAAGAGCAGATCCAGATACGTCATTGGGCTGTGCATGAATCGCACTATCAGGGCGGAGTCGGGAGTAAAGCCTACCCCATTGGGGTCGTCAGCACAGTGGCCGGGGTAGAAGGCATGGAGTCCCTCCGGCGGTTTTATCCCGGTGTAGGCAATTCGTCAGCGTGCTGGTGCGCATGAAGTGGTGAACCTAGGAAGCGTTTAGGTGACAGCTCGGGAAACTGTTGAGGGTACTCGCTGCATAAATATATTCCTGTCTCCTTTGACCCTTCTTTCTCTTGGTACTTCACATCTTCTATCCCCTATTTGGTCAATGTTGCAAGCCCAATACCATCAACACGCCTGAAACCACGTCATGGCTTCATGTGAAGCGCCCACCGGGTCCCAATTGCGCCTTCCATGCGGCCTCGTCCTCAAGAATAGGCTCGTAAAATCAGCTATTTCCGAGAAAGTGGCCATCGACAACTTGCCAGGACCAAGCCATCTCAAGATATATCGGACATGGGCAGAGGGCGGTTGGGCGGCTCTGATCACTGGTACGAGGAGCTCCCACCAACGAAAGCAAAGCCCTGGATCTCATACTCAACGTTTGACCGTTAGGAAACATAAGTGTTGACGATACATATCTCAGCACCGTCAGTGACGTCGCGCTTTCTGCGTCAAACGTAGCCGTAACTTTGGAGAAGTGGTCTGCCTAGGCGCGGGTAGCTCAAGGACACAATTGCCATATGATTGCCCAGTTTTAAGACTCCATCTTCGTTAGATTTGCTCAAGTTTGATGCTCACAAAGTTGTATAGGAGCCACCCTGGACGACAATCGCCCCTTGGAGCTGGAAAGAAAGGCTTCTTCACCAAGAACATCGCACCCAGCGCCATCCCGCTGAACTTGGGCAACAGCCTTGTTGCTCGCTGTGCATGTGCCTTAGTTTTTGGCACACCACGTGCCATGACTGAAAACTACATTGACAGAGTTATCGCTGCCTTTGTTTCTGCAGCAAACATGGCATTTCGTGCGGGGTTTCAGGGCGTCGAGGTCCATGCAGGGCGTGAGTAGCACGTGATTATTCTCCTATGGCCCGAACTAATATTCTCAAACCTCAGATGGGTTCCTCCTTTCTCAATTTCTATCTTCCTCTTGGAATGAGCGCGAGGATCAATTTGGAGGCTCACCTGAAAACCGGGCTGAAATTGTTCTACGCGTCATCAGGGCGATCCGTGATCGAGTACTCACCACGTTCTGCATCGGAGTCAAGATTAACACTGCAGGCGTCAGAGATACTACACAGTATAGCGATATGATCCGCCAGATAGAACTGATTAAGGAGGAGAAGATTGACTACATCAATCTCAGTGGAGGCAGCTTTGAGGACCCAAAGGTAGGGCTGCCCTTTGTTATTGCTAGCCAGAGCATCATTTCATGTATTCGCAGATGCTTTTCCCAAGCCAGTCTATCTCGCCGACGGCAACTTTCGGGAGCGCCACTCAAGATGCCTTCTTCCTACAGGCAAGTCGCGACATCAGTTCCAAGTTTCCAGACTTGACCCTGATTCTCACCGGTGGCTTTCGTTCACAAGCAGCAATCCACTCAGCGCTTGATAGCGGAGCCTGCAGCATGGTTGGAATTGGGCGGCCAGCTATCAAATATCCCGATCTACCCAAGAGGGCGTTTTCAGAAGAGCCAACCCAGGTAAACTTTGATGTGGAGGCTGTGCCGTCGTCAGGTTGGATGGGTACCAAGATTCGATCTCTTGGGGCTGCGGCGGAGGTGAAATATTGGGCCGAGGCGTTACAGCGACTGTGAATAGTGGCGTTTGTTTGAGCGAATAGGTGGTGCTTTTGATACACGGTAGATATGACCCGGCTAAGTGGGCTTTGCGAGACATCCGTTAAGTCGGAGCAGTACATATTAGGGTGGTGGAAATTCTCCTGCACCCTGCGCAGTTGGTCAAGGGATTACACCAAACACTGGTTACATGATAGATATCATTACAATAGCGAAGTCGCATTCTCGGTCTCGCGCATATCACCTGCCACGGGAGACCTCCATTTGAGCTACATAGCCTTATCTAGTTATTTGGATCTGACTTTACACGAGGATATTACCAAAAATCGTCGAAGCTTAAAACCTAGGGCATGTAATGGACTTATTGCGAACCAACATGTGCACAATTGCACAATGAACCAAACAGCTCAGGCGAGATGGCCCTCCCGATTCTCGCTGCTTGGTCGCTTTACTGGAATCTTTGCAATCACGGACTCTTCATAGTCATTTGAGGGCATTCTATCCAAGTTCCTACAGTACTTTAAGCGCTCTGTCCTGGCCTTCATCGGGAAATACGAAAGGCCTTCTGGAGTGATAGGCCGATGGTGAAAAACCTTACTTCGGACGTAGCATATGACTATCTTAATCACCTGGTCCCGAATGCTTGACTTGATGTGCTGAATGTTAGCGTGTAAGACTCGTATACTTAGAAATGTTCATTTCTACTTACAAGTTGTAGTGTCTTTGTGTACTGGCCGAATGCCACCAGAGGCATTAGGGATAAATTACCAAGCAACAGGCTTATCACCCAGTCACGATTCCAATGTAGATAATGCGGCCATATAACGGCCATTATAATATAGGTAATAATACGTGGCATCGCCGTATAACGGCGAAAATATTAACATTGAATGGTTGCAGCGCCTTGTTCACCTCCAAGTCGGCCGCTGTGGCAACGTGATATATTCCGGGATTGGTAAATGAGATGCTGATGTGGCCCCCTAAAATGAGGAATTAAACACAGCTCGCGTTCAGAATATGAGTGTCACAACATTGACGATTAATGGTCAAGCAGTGGATGTATGTCGTTTTGCGGAAGGATATGCTACACCGAGGCTCGGCGCCAAGAGCCCCAATTTGAGAAGCACTGTCTCCGACTAATCGAAGTTCCTCCGGTAAGCCCCTGGCAATTCAACGTTCCTCCGGCGCTTTGGCCGGAACATCTCCCCATTTGCAATCGCCCAATATCATTGGCTGTTGGCTGCAACCCCATATTTTCTCTTGACAATGGTTTTCTCACTGCCTGTTGGCCCATCGCAGGGGCCGTGTCAAGGCCTTCATCATGCCCCTAAACGATCAGCAAAGCAGCCCTGCCTGGTCGGGGGAGGGACCCCATCGGCAACTAGTTGCCTCACATATAACTGGCCAAAACTTAGATTTCTGATCAATTAACACGATAATGAGTTAATGCGCTGGCATAAAATTTTGTTTGATCGTAAACAGCTGGTCCTATCGGAATAAGGATACCTAATGGTTTCTCCGAAGATGCAGTCGTGGATATAGAAGGTCCGACGGACTTTGACACTAATGTCCTGAGCGGTACTGAGCTTACGCACCACCTTTAAAATAAACAACAGAGAGACTAGTAAGAAATTAAGGTTAAAGCTTATTTGATAGTCAGATGGAGTAACAGCCCCTCTCCTATTACTGTTTAGGAAGTCCCCGTCGATATGCTTATTTTTGAACGCGCCAGCTTCTTCAACGCCCCTTTTCACAGCCTCAATGGGAAACCCACCAGCAAGCTTGAATGATAGAAGCAGTAATTAGTCTCGAGGGAGTTTCGTTCCACATATATAATCTAGATGTTGTTCATTCGTCATGCAGTCCGTTATATATGCTCAACCAGAGTCAGGTGTTTACTAGCCAACCTCTTCCCAACCATATCACTTGAATACTTCGAACACAACCAACATTATGTTGCGTCTTTCACTGGGAATGTCTCGTTTAGTAGATATCGCCACTTTGTCTCTCATCCTTGGTAGCTCGGCTGCCGCCTCAATTGTCCTTACCTTTTTCCCTTGCTATGCAACACTTTGTTCCGAGGAATACTTCCCTTTTGAAACCCGAGTGCATCTCATCATATACTATGGATTCCTCATACTTACCACTTTATTCTTTATTCTTCGCCAGTATAGCCAAACTGCCCGATCGCTCAGTGGCTTCCACCTCTTCCACCAACTGCCGCTATTAGGCAAGCGAATCACTCTAGGCGGTCTCTTATTGTTTGTCTGGATCTTGGCTGTTGTGGGCGCCCCGACTGCTCTATGGCTGCCGGCCCAAGATCAGTTCTGGGGTCTAAGAGCGGACCCTCTGAACTGGTCGTCAGCCAAGCTGCTACTGACAATTACAGGCGTAACCGGTCACTACGCCGACATTCTACTCGGCCTTTTGATTATACCAGTGTCCAGAAACAGCTTAGTTGGCCACGCCTTTTCTCTTCACCAGAGTTCTCTGCTCTTTGCCCACAAGATGATCTCGTACCTCTTCGCAATCGGCGCGACAGCACACGGAGTCTCATACATTGTAAGTGCTGACAGAGAGGCACAGGCTTGGAAGCAGACGCTAATCAAAACAAGGTGTACGCCACAGATGGCAGCAGTGAGGGAGACAAGGCGAAAGAAGAGGCTTTTGCCACTGGCAACCCGGCCATGACGCTTACAGAGAGCAAGCAACGCAGCAGTTGGTTTACTATGACCACCTACACTGGAATTGGAGCGCTTCTTCCGATATTCCTGATTGTCCTGACCTCCATCCCATGGATCCGCAGACGCCACTACAACCTCTTCTACTACAGCCATGTCTTCCTCGGCACCATCATTTTTGCGGCATCCTGCATTCACGCAAGCACCGACTTATATCTTCTCATTCCAGGCCTTTTATTGTGGTTCATCGACTTGATCCGACGGTTTTTCTTCGGCGAAACCAATGGGCTGTCCAGGACGGTCCTCGCGACTCTCAAAAACGCAAACAACGGTTGGGTCAGGATCTCTCTTCCAGCATCCGAAAGGACAGAACTATCAGTGGAAAAACGAGTTTCTTCTACGCAGCCGCTCTGCTATTACTATCTCAACTTCCCCAGCGTTAGCAAACTCCAAAACCACCCTTTCACCGCTGCTATACCAAGCTCATCCGTAAGCGGTCCAGTATTCCTCCTACAACGCACCAAGGGCAAGAAGCAGAAAACACTGGACAAGGAATGGACCTGGGTTCTGGCCTCTATGGTTCCAAGCCCTTTGAGTAGCCTGCGTCTTGACGTTCGGCTAGAAGGGCCGTACCCTATCAACGATTCGGGTTTTAACTCTGCTTCTCACCTCATATGCATCGTAGGGGGAACTGGAGTAACTGGTGCCTGCAGCCTCGCCCGGTGGTGGTTAGAAACACGACGTGATGCCTCCAAGTTCACCCTTCTTTGGACAGTGCGACATCAGGAGATGGCGATGTTCCGGGAATGGGAAGAGCTACAAGACATGTCACAGTCCCTGACGAACATGACTGTGACTGCACACATCAGCTCCGAACACGGAAGATTGAATGCATTTCAATCGTTGCAGCAAGCTCTTCAGCCCATGGATCGGCTGCCTGAAGGGGCCGCGTGGGTTTACAGCTCTGGACCCGACGCACTTCTCCGCTCCACCGAGCATGCGTGTATCAAGGCAAAGAATGACATCCGTTTGAGTAAGCGAGGTCGGGGCACAGTCAATTGGGCAGTCCAGGATATTGCATGGTATATGGCCAGGTGGGAAGTGTAAGGCGGTAGAAGGAAGGGCAGATGAGACTTGTGATGCGTATTCTTGAAAGTCTCAGCAGCTCAGTTTTTCTTTACTTCTCGGCCTACAAAGGCAAACTTGACTTGTTACGATGCCTGAGTGGCTAATAGTAGGATTCAATATATCACTTGGCAAATTTAGAACCTATGTCGCTTCCCTACTAGACGCTGGAGAAGTCCATTAAAGTTGATGTTCATCACCAAGCTTTCAGGCACTACTCTTCAGCTCAACGTGACTCTTGCTCTGACCTCGGCTGGCTGATGTAGCTCAGCATTGGTGCATAGGGTAAATTCTCAGCGAGCTTAGACTTGAGGTCAGTGGGCCATCGCTTGGAAAGCTCATCCCACTTCCACTTCGGAATCTCGCGAATTATACGGAGTACAAGGTGGATCATCTACAAAGCTTTCATAAAGCGAAATGAGTGTGGAGTGCGCAAAGCAACGGGAGCTCCCGCCGCGGACGCGGCAAGCGGATTATTTCTGCATGTACAGTAGACCACTTGGAAAAAGCAAAAAGGGTTCGGCAATTGGTCGAGCCGTAGGGACCATCTGCAGGCGGCTGATTGTTGGCAAGGCAAGATTGCTCCGGACGGCTAGCCTAAGTGCCAGAAATACAAGGGACTTAGTACAAAGCCTTGTCATTTTATAGTGAGCTTAGAAGAATTCTTGAGGAGCCTTATTCAGTCCGCTGGGAAGAGATCTGAAGCCATTTTGTTGCCACGATGAAGTTCCTAGCATTAGCTCCAAGTCCCCATATATCCACTACTACTGCTCCATTAACAACTAACTAATCTTATTCATGATCCTTGTATCTCATTCATTCGATTTGCACACCAAGAATTCTTCTCTCTTTCCTCCTTTCTAGTGATGTTTTGGCCGGCAGGAACTCCAGTCCCTCTCGAGATAACCAGTCATATTATCAGTCAAGCCAATGCAACTATAAGATCTACAACACGAGTTCCAATCACCCTTGTCAACTAAAGTGACAATGCTGACGGTTCAAGACTAGTTGAGAAGAAATGCATGGTCGCGACAAGAAAATACAGGCATCAGACCATGATGCATATTCATGATTCATGTACCAACCCAGGGCTATCACGAGACCTTAAAAAATCGTAAGGAGACTAACAAAAAACAAGATTCTGCATTTCTGAGGTTGGTTTCTGATCTGAGGCTTGAAATAAGGCCTCCCACCTCGGAAAGAACTACTGCTGTATCACCGTGTCATCACACCGATCCAATTCGTCTTGGTCTGTCACTCCGTTGCACAAGCACAAAGCCTCAAGGTCGTGGCGATCGACGATCACCTCGGTCAATACGACGTTGTACTATGGCAAAGATTGATATCGATTTCTGTACGCCGATGAAAGCCATATTGCATGTTGCAGATCTTGGGGGAGCTGAAACATGTAGCGATAATCTAAGTAATGATCTCCAAGAAATAAGATAGTCGACCAAGTGGCTGAGCCAGTGCTGTTACCCTATTGGATCCCTTTGACAGGTAACGAGTAGTAGGGATAGCGACTGCAGACTATCAGACCGAGTCAAGCCTGACTGACAAATCGTGAGGCTGGTGGGCATTTGGAGTGGTAATACAAACTCCGTAAAAATACGGAACTTCTAATCAGAGTATGTAAAGCGCAGATCCCTCTTGTTTTCACCTCCCTCAGCGATTCCCCTTCGTAAACCAAGCCTTTTATGAACATGCTCCTCTGAGACATCCCAACGGGTCTTTGGCTGGCTTCCCGTGGCAGGGGTAAAAAAAAGCATGTCAGTGTTGCCACTGAACGGTTTGATAGAAATGTTTTGTAATTTTTGGGGCTACTACTACGGCACATGCATACAATCCACTTTCTGTTCTGGACCAACAGAGCCTGTTTGGGGTTCATCTCCCCTGTCAGCGTTACGAGAGCGCTTTACCACGTTGAGGAGCGATCTTCAGCAGGAAAAAGGAAAGCCAGAAAATACTTCAGTGCGCTGTGCTAAAGTCAGACGCCAGATGTAACGCTCTCTGCCCTCGTTTTGGCCCTTGCGTTCTTCTCCGCATAACACTCATCAGCTAATTCTGCCCTTTTAGCATTTTCGTCCCATGAGAAGCACTGATCATCGGCGTCAAGCCACCGGGCTGAGACTTCCGGCAATTGGGTCCAATCAAAACCGTAGTCTCAGCCCTCCCTACCGGGCTATCGGCAATAAGACGTTCACTTACTGGGTGAGACTCTGCAGGCTAGACTTGCCCTTTTGTCGATCAATGCAGAACTGCAGCTAAGACAATTGAGCCAGGAACACGCGTGGCCGTCTCGGTCTAGGGCATTGTTTGCGGGTCGTTAAAAAGAAGTAATTATGCCAAGTTTACTGCGGATTAACCCCCCAATTCGTTGTGGCTGCATATTGGGCTGCGGGCCCGTTTTGGCTTTCAGCCAAGGACCGGGAGGGGAGAGCAAATGAGGGCCCTTGATGCGGGTGCTCGAGTTGTCGTTGACGACGTGGCTACCGCGAGACCCTAGTGCCTCACAGCAGCAATCCACTACACTCAACGTTTTATGCTGTGCGTTTTCAAGATTTCAGCTCTGAAAAGTGTCATTTTTCTCATGCATTGCTTGTAGACTTACGTCGTGGATCGACTGCAAGATTCGGAACCGCGACTGGCTCCATGACGATGCTGCGTCTTGGTCACGGAGCAAAGGTCCGAAGCCACTGCAGTGCCACGATGTAATTTTCTTGCTTTCTCTTCAATGAAACCTACTGAGCTCACTTTGCTGTTCATTCAATACTGCAACTGCTCTGTCCTATTCTTAGCTGAAATTGGACTTGATGCCCTGAATCCCCATATTGCGGGCGCTAACCAAAAGATACCGGGGCTATCCGTTGGCCTGAAAATTTACGAGCGGACCCTCGCCCTACAATTCTAAAATACTTAGCGGGCATCGGCAGTTAGAGTCGTACTGTTACGCAAAAAGTATATTGAAACAATGCAACCATCCCTGTCAGAAATTGAGGCGTGACAACGAGGAAACAAACATGATCTGAGCAGGGAAAACATGGGTCCCTCCCTTATCCTGGCCAGGTACCGAGTGGATGATGAAGATCACAGACCAAGGGAGGAAGAGTTGAGCCCCACTAGCAAACACAGAC
The DNA here is from genome assembly GCF_900044065.1 of Fusarium mangiferae. NCBI lineage: Eukaryota > Fungi > Ascomycota > Sordariomycetes > Hypocreales > Nectriaceae > Fusarium > Fusarium mangiferae. The sequence continues at coordinate 188,296 of NW_024573931.1, forward strand.
CGGTGCAGTGATCGCCCCGAGTTCCGCTGCTCAAAGTCTCTGGACTCGACTCAGCTGAGATGTGTGATGCGGAATATCGTCACGTAACATTATGGCTTGGAGTAATCTCGTACAGTCAGGGAGACGGGCGCTTGATCAGGGAACTCGACGATTCTGGTATGAAGCGTCAAGTATAAAGAGGCCATCATCCTCCCTCTTGGACTCAAAGTCCTCATCAACACTCATCAGCATCTTCATCAGCATCCTCAACACCTTCAAACACTTTACACTCCTAAAACCAACACTTTCAACTCAACTCCATTCAAAATGCAGTTCACCAAGATCGCCTCCGTCCTCGCCATGGCCGCCGCTGCCATCGCTGCTCCCGCTCCCGGCAACTACGAGGTCGAGCCTCGCACTGGCGGCAGCAACAATGGCAACAACCAGCCCGCCTGCTCTGCCCAGAGCCAGAACGTTTGCTGTGACGGTCTCGGCTGTGTCGTCCAGATTCTTGGCTCCGGTTGCTCCACCACCTCTTACTGCTGCCAGTCCAACTCCCCTCTGGCCGTGGTAAGTAGCCCAGAAGAGGGATAAGAAGATCTGATACTAACTGTTTTCAGGGTGCCCTCATCAACATCAACGCCCTCAACTGTGTCAAGGTTCTCTAATTGACACGCCTCGGCGACTTGACCTACGCTATGGAGTAACTAGTTGGATTGTTGGATATCAGGGCACATACGGTGGGAGGATCTGACGGAGAAAGCCTATGCCAGCTACTCCGTATGTCAATAGGCAGTTTTGATGTTTGTATTTACTTCGATGACCTTAATCTTAGGTTGAATATACATACAGGGGTTATACTTTACATTCTTTTGATTATTGACTGTGAATGGTCATGACAACAACAAACCTAATTAGATCACATGAACTGCCCTAAGACAAGGATACAGCTGATTAAATTAACCAAAAGTCACATTCTGAGCAACTTCAACTCTACTCATCATACTCTCGTAAACTTGTACTCAATGGAGTCAATGCCGGTACCGGATGCTGCGGAGTTCAAAACTCAATCACACAATGTAACCCAGGGATCCCTGACAATCGGCCCATCCATAACCGTTGAAGAAACAACTTAAATTAGTTAAACTACATCTCTGACCTATAGCAGCAGGTGCACGTTTTGAAAACTGTTGAGGTCGTATCCATGCTCGAATAGATCGTTCCAGGCTGTGTCGATGCTTGGCGTAGGATACTCCTGACGAGGTGGTGGATTCTGACTTTTGACTCCAAACCATGACATGAACTCTGTGTCAATCTCGCCTTCGGCATGTGACGTGTTGTCGAAAATTGCCAACGTTGCATTGCCCAATCTCCGTATGATCTGGGTGCTCCTCTCACCAACCTTTTTGCCGTGTGATATTTTGGACAAGAGTCTCACGCAAGTTTCGATATTGGCCTCGACGACTTCCCTTGTGAGTTCAAGACGGACCACGGAACTCGCTCTGATAGAGTACAGCATCGTAACAGCAGCCATGAACAGTGAGTCTAGCGCCACAAACGTGTAGATTATCTTGTTCTTCGCGTATAGAGCGTTATAGCAGCTAATAAGGCTTATGGATGAATCCGCGCATAGTCGAATGGCATCTGCGCTGCTCACTGGCGATGCATGAGATGGTCGGTGGAGGTTGATGACGGCTTGGTGATATGCGATTTGAAACCACTCTGGCGTTTGGTACATCGACAGTGGCGCAAGGTATCTCGGGGCGGAGAGAAGCCATGCGTTAAGACGGGTGTAATGCTGTTGGCGTATGGAGTCGAGGTTTCGGCCTTGGAGGTTTATGCCGCCTGCCGAGTGGAGGGCGGAGTAGATTCCCGCGTTGATCTGACGTAGTTCGACGATATGACGAAATGCAGACATGTCTCTGACGTCGGGAAGAATATTCGCTATGGCTTGGTCTGCAGGTCCGGCAATTTGCTCATCGGTGAGGACCAATGGCAGGGGTACCGTGATATCAGCGTCCTGAATACCCAATGGTCTGCCGAGAGAGATTGAGACACTTCGGTCCATGGTGTACAGGCTCCAGAATAACCGTTTTCGCATCTCGGCGTCGAGCAGCGTCTTATTGGCCATGCTCTCCTCCCGATGCATGTCGATACCTACTGCAAGCCTCAACGCCATGCCAACGGTGTACCACAAATTGACCGACTGCGGCTCGTTGCTGCCGAAAAGGCAGAGCAGAGAAAGACAGCGTATGCAGTCGAGGTCATCAGCTGAAAGTACTGCGTCGAGATCACGCACAGCTGCCTCGAAGAAGACCTCGTGAGAAACGGGCGCGTCTGAGCTGATTCGTGCTTTTTCTGATGCTCCAATCGCGAGAACCATGTGGACTTCAAACGCTGACAGTCTGCTCCGTACTTGGCCGTTGCAGTACGGTATGTAATGTTGCTCCATGAACGACGGGCGATGAAGGACCGGGTATTGCGGCCATCGACGATCGAAGAATACTTCAATCAGGCTGAGGCCGTCTCGGTGAAGCGAGAATGTGTTTGACGTGGCGGTCGGAGGCGTCTCACTGGCTGACAGCCCATGCCACAGCTGCCAAGGTCCCGTCATAAACCCCGTCTCAGAAGCGCCGTTAGGTCCCAATCCTCTAAAAGTTGGCAGAAGCATGCGTCCAACATATCCCCTCTCCAAGCTCGCAACCGAGCCATCGGGTTCTTGGCGATCGGCGACAGATCTTATCTGCAGATGACTCTCCTGAGAGCGAGCTTCCGAGGGCAGTCTCGATTGCATGGCGAGTTGTGTCTGCAGCTCGTTCACGCGGTCTTTCAGGCGCTCTACCTGGCCTCTCAGATGGTCGCACTCGCATTCCCTGTCGACCTTGACAACGAGACGATCTGAGGGGACACAAGGCACATTTGCAGCAGCACAAGCCCCGCATACGGGATGTCTGCCGTCACACTTTGGTCACAAAAAGTCAGTCCATTATGTCGTCGACGACCCGAGAGGATGTGGTAGCACGTACTTTTTGTTTTCTTCGGCGACATCTCTGGCACGCTGCAGATATCCTCTTGAGGCCACGACGCGGCGATCTTATCCGGTCAGTGTCCCTGTCTGAGTGTGTGTCGTAAGCAGAGGCCGATTCGAACACGGCGGGAAGTTCTCCATCATCGGTGGCAGACATTTTTCGGGATGGGGTTTTTGGTGGTGATGGTTCATTAATGAGGGATGAAATTGTTACTGCGAAAGAGTCAGAACTGACCCACTTTATCGATAAGGACAATCCATCTCCGGTTCAATGCCGGCATAGCCGATGCTGGAAAGATGGATCTTGCTGAGATTCGGCCGGATTCGGCCCTTATGCCCGGCCTTATCTCGCATGTCGTGATAATCGTCATGTTTTATACTGGGAACAACCGATGTTCAGAGTTTTCTTGGTGTTTAGATAAGAATCTATTTATACAGTGGCTAGACCATGTTAAAGTCGGTCAGATCCAAGCTCTAATGTTGACGTCATTGATGAAATTTCTGAATTCAATGAGACTGACTGGGCTTTTCTTCTACAACAATGGTTGTTTTCTGGGAAAGACTCTGATTTGCAAGCTGTTGTTCACAGCCTCTCAGTGGAGGAGTTGGCGTGTAAGCCATTTTGCGGTTTATTATCCTACCGTTATCTCTGTGGAGAATACCTTCACTGCTCATAAATGTTGCCACTCAAGTTCGTTGACGACCTAGTTCTAGTTCTATTTGGGTCCAAAGGCAAGCTTACTGACATAATAGCAAGTTATTTATTGCTTTCTATATAGCATTGCTAGTTCCAGAGTCTTTAATTAAATCTGTTACGGGTAGTTAAGCTTACAAGTCTCCAGGGTATGTAAAGCCCAGGAATGATGTCATTTCTCCAAAATCCCCAGGTGAGCGAACTCAAGCGCAAAAACGGAGCCAACAGGTGGAACAGACTCACCATTGCTTAACGCCGATAAGGCTGAATAAAATGAACTACTGAGAAAGAGACATAGCAAGAGACTCAAGGGTCCTCTCCAGTCATGACTCCACTCAATCGGGCTTCTCGGTATCTCTGAGCCCTTGTCATCATGGTCAAGCTCTTCAGTTAGCGCAATGCCCCAACCAGTGAAAACACAGCACTTCTACCCCGCAAACAGCACTATCAGTAGCCTAAACCGAGTCTTCGGGGGGCAAGCTTATCACTACGGAACCCCATCGGAAGCCGGTGGTACATACGCCCTCTCATCGCCCTTATCTCTACGGAATGCCCCCCAGTCCCCGTCACAAACATCCCCAAACCACCACAGACCACAATGCCTCGCCCAATAGTCCCAGCGCACCAACGCCAAAGAGCAGCAGAAGCCTGCAACCTGTGTCGCGAGACGAAAAAGAGATGCAGCGGCTCAGCGCCCTGTACGCAATGTGTCCGTCGCGGTCTTGAGTCGCAGTGCTTCATCACCTATGCTCCGAGGGGTTCGAGAACAAGAGCTCGCGCTGAAGCTGCAAAGGCTGCGGCGGCGGGTTCGGTGACGACGGAGCAGATGAGTGCGGGTTCGCATCAGAGCAGTCAGCCGATGGAGACGGATGAGGGGTATAGACCTTTGTCGCCGTCGCATTCGCAGCAGGATGATGAGAAGGACAGCCAGACTGAAGCATCGAATCCACCGCGGATGCTGCTGAACTCGAGAGGCGAAAGAGGTATGAAAGCCTGTCACAATTGCCGATGAAATGCTTATTTGTTAGTCTATATTGGAGGCGCAGCGTCAATCTCGTTTCTGCAGATTGTACGAAATTTGGTGTCGCAGCAAATTGGACCATCGGCATTTTCTCACAATGAGAAGAGCGACACCATGCTTGAGATTGAATCACCAACAGCTACAACACACGATGAGACGAGTGCGATGAGATTAAGTCCCGATCAGAAGCAGCAATATTTAAGGTCTTATTACGTAGTGGTATGTCTACACCAACAATCATCGAATGTATGCTAATGAAAGCAGACCGAAGCATTAATCCACGTCTTTGACGCGTCAGAACTCGAGACTCTCCTCAATCTAGACGACGACACAGGCTACTCCCCATCTCCCAATCTCTCACCTCTCAAACAAGCCTCAATAGACCTAGTAATCGCAATCGGCGCTCAATGCGAGTCCCTCTCCAGCGCGAAAACAATAGGCCAAGCATATTTCCGCCGCGCTCGCAGCCAAGCATTCGTCGGCTTCCTCGAAGATCCAGACCTAGATATGGTCCGCACATTCCTCCTCATGGCATTCTTCATGCTCGGCGAGTGTAGAAGAAACGCAGCATTTATGTATCTCGGAGTCGCTGCAAAAGCCGCCCTCGCTCTAGGTCTGCATAGCAGAGAGTCTTATGCTGCGAAGCCAGGTCCGGAGGATCAGGCAAAGTAAGTTTGGGCCTTTATAGTGATTCGGATGTGGCTAATGGCTTAGGTTGCGGGTATGGATGAGCGTGTGTATCCTTGATAAGCTTGTTAATTCGCTTCTCGGCCGCCCATCCGCTTCTGCCCAGATCCGATCGAATAGCAGTAGTAAATTGGATGACGTCGCGCAGAAGGGCGATAGCATCACCGAGCATTTGATGGCGTCAAACAGAGTTTCCACTATCATCAACGATATCACAGATACGCTTTATGACCAGAAAAAGGTCACGACTGCCATTGTAGAGCAGTTCCTCCAAGACATTGAACGCTGGAAACGAGAGCTTCCTGCTTCGGTCAAGATACCCTCAGCAGATCCCAGTCCAGGAACAGTAACGCAGCAACACGGCGCGATTGCCAAGGTTTACGTGTCGTGTCTGTATTACCTGGCTGTTATGCTCGTTTCCAGACCGTTTTTGGTCTCGGCACTTACATCCAAGGGTCTTGGAAAGGGAGCCCATACTCAGCTGGCCGCTGCGTGTCTTGATGCAGCAATGTATCTGTCGCAAACATGTTCCGAAGCTCTCAACGCTGGGCTACTACAAGGGAACATGTGCATTATGAAGTAAGTTCACTGGCTATCTACAATGATCTACATTCTAACAGCCTACAGAGCCCTCGTCTTCGCATCAGGACTCGTACTCGGTCTAGAGATATTCGCCAAATACCCCGTTGAATCAGACATTAGCAACGCATTCGAAGGCGCCAAAGACGTCCTCAGGCATTTAGCAACGCAAAGTCCACAAGCAGCGCACTATCTTGACATTCTGACAACTCTGTCTGGGGCTATTGACAAGCGACGAGCAAACGAGGCATCTAGTGGAAGAAGCCGCTACGTCTCCAAGCTGTTCAGTCTGGATGCACCGCCTGAAACGGCAGGGTCACAGTCTGCCCAGCAGATGCTGGATACAATGTTTCCTTTCACAGATACTCAGACTGGTCCGATGATGGATGATTCAATGCAGGATTGGGTGTTTCAGCAGCCTGATGGCGGGGATTTTAGTTTGGACTGGGAGACGTTGAATGTATCGTTATGGGATACGTATCCATTTTTATCATGAGTTAGCTGTCTGTAAAACTGTATGAATTGATGAGCCTGTATGAACAATCAACATTTTCAATATCTTTCGTAACAACCGTCGTGATAATACCGACACTGACTCCTCGCATCAACCTCCGCTAATCATCGGTACAATTGATCAAGCGACTACCCCAGAAATCTCCATCCACGATCCGCAGATCCGCACAGAGGCTACCGCAAACACGCGGGTGCTATCAGCAAAACGGGGGCAGTGCGTTACCCGACGCTAGCGGATATCGCACCACTTCCGTGCTGTGGACTTCCGCTATCTCCAGATAACCTATCGTGAATACGGAACTTCCGAAAATTGCAGCCGCAGGCGGTTCAAGTTGTTGATAGTGGTTGCAGGGCGGGTATGAACTCTGAATGGTTGGCGATCCGGGGTAGATAACGTTTGGACGTGAGGAAGCTAAATAGTGATGGTTGCTCGACTTCAAATCGAATTAATTCATCATCATCAACTCATTCAATACAATAACATCTCATCTCATCCTACAGTCACTCAATCTCAACATCTCAACTTGACTCCTCATCATATCTCACATCCTCTCACATCTTCACACCTTCACACCTTCACACCTTCAAAATGATCAAGGACAACGCCCCCACGATGCCCAACTGGAAGCGCCTCAACGTTGGCGTCATCGGCGGTGGCATCGGTGGCATGTCAGTAGCCATCGCTCTCCGCCGCGCAGGCCACGACGTCACCATCTACGAGCGCTCAGACTTTGCCGGTGAAGTCGGCGCCTCAGTATCCTGCGCCGCCAACGGAACCCGCTGGCTGCACGAGTGGGACGTCGACGTCGCCAAGGGTGACCCCGTCGTTCTCAAGAAGCTCATCAACCGCGACTGGAAGACCGGCGAGCCTGTCAGTGTGTACGATCTCGATGACTACGAGAAGCGATGGGGTTTCGTGTACAACATGTTCCACAGGCAATACATGCACGCTATGCTCAAGGACACTGCTATGGGCGAGGGAGAGGGTACCCCTGCTAAGCTACTGGTCAACCACAAGTGCTCCGCTATCGACTTCCCCACAGGCACTATCACTTTTGAGAATGGTGTCACTGCCAAGCACGATCTTATCATTGGTGCTGATGGTATTGGCTCTGCTGTACGAAAGATCCTCGGCATCAACCCTGAGAAGAAGCCCTCCGACCAGAGCTGCCTCCACTGCAACGTCACAACCGAAGAGGCCGTCAAGGCTGGTCTCGTCGACTACTCACTAAACAGTGCTCTTGAGTACTGGGGCGGTCAAGAAGGAAAGTGGGACAAGATCGTCCTCTCTCCTTGCAACGGTGGCAAGCTTCTCTCATACTACTGCTTCTTCCCTCGCGAGCAGGGTGACTACACAACACAGGCCTGGGGATCTGAGGACCTCCCCACCGAGGATCTCCTCAAGCCTTACCCTGAGCTCGACCGCCAAGTCTTTGGACATCTTGCCATTGGAAAGGAAATCCAGCCCTGGCGTCTGTGGGTTCACCAGCCTTACCCCTACATTGCCAAGGAGAATGTCTGCCTTCTCGGAGATGCTGGTCACCCCATGATGCCTCACCAGTCTCAGGGTGCATGCATGGCTATTGAGGATGCTGCTGCTCTTGGTATCCTGTTCAGCAAGCGATACTTCAACGGTGATGTCAAGCAGGCTCTTTCTGTCTACGACAAGGTCCGCCTCCCCCGAGCTACACGCGTCCAAGCCGCCGCTGCCAAGGCTGCCTACAACATTAACGAGCGAATTGGTAAGTCATTCGATATTCCATAATTGTGATTCATGCTAACTGTGTCAGGCTTCTCTGTCAACAAGGACATTTCCACATACAAGGTTGAGAACGAGAAGGAGGTCCTCACCATCGAGGAGATGAACACATATGATATGTACAAGGATATCGAGGAGAAGTTGGCCAAGGCACAAGGAGAGAAGTACGCTGGTGGCTTCCTCAACGGTCTGCCTCTGGGTCTTGAGCTGCCTAACGGTGTCATTGTCGGTGCATAAATGGGAAAAGAGGAGTTTGGGAATTTGATATCTTAGCTTTGTCATAGTCGGTTTTCAAAATGTCAAATTGGTTCACTAACCTATCGCCTCGTTTCCTCATACTTCATGTCTCCACCTCTGCAGGCAGATCGAGGCTATAACTAGTTCACACCCTGGTCGAACTTTCGATCATGCTGGTGGATCACCTAGGGTGTTGGGCAGTCTGGCCACTTTCCAAGCGTCTTAACCACTCCCATATTCGGCAAGATTCAGGGATTTGCAACGGTTGGGATCTGCAGGCCCATGTCAAGTCTAACACTGACAGCTGCGGTCTAGTCCAGAATCTGACTGGCTGTCTATGTCAGGTACCCGTTCATTAGTTTACATATCTGTTCCGTACGATTATGTACAGGTTGACGAGGGGAACCCTGACCCCCGAGCTATTATCCAACCTCTTCATCGTATGGACACTATCTTGTAGTATTAGAGGCTACAGAAACGGTATTGAAGGCACATATCAATCTTGCTAGTCTCATAGACCGTGGTATTGTGATCGCAACGGGTCAACAGGTGTAGCAAGAGGCTAGTCCCTTGGGTCATTGACATAAAGCTCAACGCCAAGCTCACTTTACCTAGACTAACACACTATCAGGATGATTTTTGAAACGGGATACATAGTCACAGCGTCTGACTTCATGTATATGAAGCTTCGCTCTCTTAAACCATCCTCAAGGAATCTGTGTGATGCTCATGTACCTCTTGTCACTGAGCTCGTAGAGGTGCTCTACTCTGCATCGCGATTGTAGGATATATCTCGCCATATGATCCTCGCTTTGATCAACTTCAGAAGATCAGGATGTTCAGATCTGCTGCTTCCGATCGCAATATCCAAATAATACATACAATACTGTTTCAGCAGCTCACCAGGCATCACGTCACTGAAAACTCGCACCGAATGTACATCGTTGATGAAAACTGTTGTGTTCTACTATGATTCTATTTCTTGTATGCTGCGGCAGCTCCAGTATCCTGTCAATCATTAGCATCACATCTCTCATCCGCAGTGAAGTCCTCACCAAATACACCTGGTAAAATTTGAGCCGATACTTTCCGTCAGCAGCCGTCTTCTCCAACTCGGCCCTCCCCGCCCACTCAATCTCTGCCGAGCCGCCATTCTTCAGCTGCAAAGCCACTGAACCATGGAGCATGACCTCGTCTGAACCCGCGCCAAACGGATACACCTTGTTGAGAGTGTGCTTCCGCGACGCAACAGCCTCCCACATTCCTTGCCTCAAAGTGGTGATTTCTACACCGTCAATGCCTGCTCATCCGCCTGACTGGAGACTTACCAGTGTGACCTGAAGCCTTCTTTGATGCGAGAACAAACGTCGCGTCCTTCGCAAACATGTCCACATACTTGTCGGTCTCCCCGGGGGTGTCGGACACGGCATAAAAGGCCTGGAGGAACTGGATAACGTGCGGTTGAACCGACTGATCCGAGGGACTCTGCACAGAATACGACTGTTCCATTTTGACGTTTCGTTAGGTGATCTTGTGATGATTCTGAATTGCGCTGTCTCAAAGCTTGTGCGTTGCAGTTTATCTCAATAATGTGTCGCTCCGTGACCCTGCTTCCGACTTCCGATAGTGGACTTCGGATCTTCCTTAGTGAGCGCTCCCACTGTAATCAGTGAGTGACGATCTTACCCCGCAGGCTGATCGGACCGCGGGCAAATGCCGTTCCTGTTAAGGTTTAGCATTGACGGTGCATTATCCGCTCGTCCAAACGGAATCAACGGAATTTACTGTACGAGGCGGGTGCATTATCCGGAATGGGGTAATGCGGTCTCATATGGTGGTATTGTATCGAAGTTTATAGTTATCGAGTTGAATATATATGACCGTGTTCAACTCCAGATAACAAAACATACTCATCATCAATTCACTCTCTCCCATCATCTCCACTTCACACATATCACATTCATCATGCTCGGCAAGGTTGCTCTTGAGGAAGCTTTCGCTCTCCCCCGTCACAAGGAGCGAACACGATGGTGGGCTGGTCTCTTTGCCATCGACCCTGATAAGCACGCTGCCGAGATCAACGACATCACAGACCAGCGCATCAAGTACATGAACGAGCATGGCGTTGGCTACACAATTCTTTCATACACTGCACCTGGTGTGCAAGATGTCTGGGACCCCAAGGAGGCTCAGGCTCTAGCTGTTGAGGTCAACGATTATATCGCCGATGCTATCAAGGCTCACCCTGATCGTCTCGGTGCTTTTGCGTAAGTCATATGTCACATATCCATAACGTCACTAACAGCTTCAGCACTCTCTCTATGCACGACCCCAAGGAAGCTGCTGAGGAGCTCCGAAGAGTTGTCACCAAGTATGGCTTCAAGGGTGCCCTTGTCAACGACACTCAACGAGCTGGTGCAGACGGAGACGACATGATCTTCTACGACGGCCCTGAGTGGGATGTCTTCTGGTCCACAGTTACAGACTTGGACGTCCCCTTCTACCTCCACCCCCGCAACCCCACAGGCTCCATCCACGAGAAGCTCTGGGCCAAGCGCAGCTGGCTCATTGGTCCTCCTCTGAGCTTCGCCCAGGGTGTCAGCCTTCACGCCCTGGGTATGGTTACCAACGGTGTCTTTGACAGACATCCCAAGCTCCAGATCGTTCTCGGCCATCTCGGCGAGCATATTCCCTTCGACATGTGGCGAATCAACCACTGGTTCGAGGATATCAAGAAGCCTCTTGGTCTGTCTTGCAAGTTGACTATCCGAGAATACTTTGCCCGCAACTTGTGGATCACCACCAGTGGACACTTCTCTACATCAACGCTGCAGTTCTGTCTTGGAGAGGTTGGAGCTGATCGTATTCTGTTCTCTATCGATTATCCTTTCGAGAACTTTTCAGATGCTTGCACGTGGTATGATGGTCTGGCTATTAATGATGTTGATAAGAGAAAGATTGGAAAGGATAACGCCAAGAAGCTGTTCAAGCTTCCTCAGTTCTACCAGAGCGAGGACTAAAAGGGAAAATGGAGTTAATTCAATCAAGTACATAAATGCAATAGAATAACAGAATGTTGAGCGTTTTGATTGGACACGACCCTGAGTGACTCAAACCTGTACCCTTATTAATACTCATTGAGAGTCCTTTTGGTTGGCAGTATGATTTTATGTAGGCAAAAGCTGGTTGGAATTTGCTATGAAGATAATTCAAATTCAACGGAAACCATGCAATGTCAGAATCCGAGTCCTCATGACCTCTCGTCCTTGCTTTCCATCATGTCATTCGGCAACAGAGCTGTTGTAATCACACAACCCAGCATAACACCACCAGCAAGATACAGCACGCTGTTGATGTCTCCCTGTCCATTCTCGCCCGTGCGTCCATACAGATGCTGTGCAATCAATGGACTCACAATGCCGAACAGGCGACCCCAAAATCCTGCAATACCACAGGCTGTCCCACGGATAGGCGCAGGGAAAGCTTCAGGCGTCCAACCGTAAAGAACAGCGTTGAACATGGACTGGAAGAAGTACTCCATAGTGAAGAGACCTTCGTTCTTGGCACGCGTATCGACTGTTGAGAAAAGAATGATGGAGATGCCCATTAGTGCAGCTGATAGCACCATTGTCCACTTGCGGCCAATAGCTGGGATGCGGTAGAGTGTTGCACCGAGGAGTACTCCGACGATACCGGGTGCGTACGTGTAGATGTAAGCAGCATATGTCGATTTGAGACTTACGGATGCAGCGCCATTCTTAAGAGCAAGGATACTTGGCAAGTAGAAGCCTAGCCTGTTAGAAATGCTACAACAAGATCATACTCAACTTACCAGCGACAGTGAATCCCCAATAGTCCATGATATACGTCAACCATACAAGAACTGTAAGACGAGTCATCTTGGGACTAGAAAACAGCATCTTGTATCTTGATAGCTCAAGCTTGGCCTTTTGAGACCACGCCATGTTGAGCTGCTTTGTTCCCGCTCCCAAAGCAGGAGTTGCACTATTACCACTTCCAAGAGAACTATCATCTGCTTGGAGTGACTCAAATAGCTCAAGAGTAAGTCCGCACTGCTTCTTATTCACTTCGGCCATATGTTGAAGCGTCTCAATCGCCTGGCCGTCACGGCCGCGATAGATGAGAAACTTGGGAGTCTCACGGAAGTTGAAGACGAAAAAGCGAAGGATGAAGACGGCGAGAGTGATGCCGCCAATTGTGAAGAGAAGATACCGCCATCCCATGTTGTCACCGCGGGAACAGCATGCTTCTCCTGCTTCGGCATTGTTGCATGATACTAGAGGGTCAGGCTCAGAGAAATTGGGAGAGCATGCGTAGACGGGGATGAAGCCAAAGGCGATGGCACTGCAGAGGACGACTCCAATAGGTTGGAAGACGGACAAACAGGCCAAGAGGAATCGTTTGTTCTGCCAACATTAGTAAAGTTCCTTTGGCGAGCCTGCTCAACGTGCCTGGGGAATGAACTCGAGAGTAATTGTCGTGTCGATGGGGATATTTCCTCCTACACCAAAGCCGACAAAAGCTGTCAACACGAGAAAAGTAGTGTAATTATTAGATGCACCAAGGCAGAGCCCAAATATCGACGAAATGAGACATGTCAAGTTGAACGCCCAGCGACGACCTAAAAATATCAGCAAACATCTCAGCCAAAGGAAGTGAATCTCCATGTAGAGGACCTGTCACGGCAAACGATCCAAGAGCATCATACCAATAATATCCGCCAAAAAGCCCCAAACAAACGCCCCCGCCGTAAGCCCAGCATTAAAGCTCGTCGAGATATTCCCCGACTCGTCATCCCCAAAGCCCAGCTCCTGCTGCAGCGGCCCAAGCACAAGCCCAAAAGCCTGAGCCCAGAGAAGATCAAGCAGATAGCCGAAGCCGCAGAGACCCCAGATGTACCACTGGTATTTGCCCATTCCTTGGGCGTCGATCTCGCGGTTGATGAGGACGCATTTCTTCTCGTAGAGGGTTAGGCCGTCGAGGTCGTGGAGGAGCGGGTTGCGGGAGTTGTAGCCTTGTGCGTTTTCAACCTGCGCTGAGGGGAGAGTGTCGCCGTCTACTTTGGACATTTCTTCTGAGGGAGGCATGCTATAGGTTTCCGTAAACAAGGGATTCACTTGCGTAACTTCACGTCTCAGTTGCTGATGGAATGCAAAGATAAACAGTACGAGAATCTCGCCATTGCTATCTAGTGTTTAAGGGATCTGCAATCTCATGTCACACCAGTTACAACTTTAATCAAGCCATCATTGGTCTTTGCTATTCAGTCGTTGATGTCATTTTGTACTGATGAGGTGATGCCCTGAACATTTTGATTGGTCCGGAGCTTCTCCTCAGCCATGCAGTCATCTAAACCCGGCTGTATCCTTTGTTTGTCTCGTGTTGGACCAAAGGCAGCAATTTAGGCTATCAGGGGGCGAGCGGCACGATAGCTAATCTGGTAATCGCTGAGTTGTTTCCGGTTTAGGTCCGTCTGCAAGACGTAAATGTGACGATCACAAAATTGGCGGTCAAGGGTAGGTAATGAATGATGTTATGCAGTATTAGATGGATGTTCAGATTTTCGCTGCATGAGTGCGGTTCTTAAATACCGCTTATTGAAGTTACGTACAATACTGTGGGCAATTTAGGGTATTTGTTTTGTATCCTGAGAGGAATACACAGAGATTTGTAACCAGCATGACTAGTCAATTCTATGCACCTCAACCCAACTAAGGTTTGGGACGACATAGTGATCACGCTTCCATTTGAACAGAATAGGATAATAATAATTTAATGCTAGTTTTTAAAATTGATTTTTATACTTTGAAAAGATATAGCAAGAAATATCACGAGAGACAATAGCAATTAAGTTTGAATAAAGTATATAACTGTCATCTCAGTATTATCTATAATGTAATTTATTGCTCTAGGTCCATGATAACTTAACTCTAGACCTTAGTATAAAGAAGACTCCAACTGCATATTTCAAAATAGTTCATGGCATAAAGGCATTTAATCGCGCTTAGATGGAACGCAGGATGGCATGCAAGTGCGTTCCCTGGAAAACCATGGAAGCATTACAAGCTTCAATGACATATCCATATATGTAGTGAGTGAAGAGCCTTGTGCGACTCCTCTCAATTCCCTATATAATTCAAATAAAAAACAGTAGATATCCAGCATGAACCCATAGATACTCATGCAGCCAACAGCGCGTTCTGATCAACGCGACGCGTACGCGACACGACTCTGGATGCGCATCGGATTATTAGTCACCGAGATCGATCTTCCCCACCAGATCGAAGAATCTGTGTCTCCAGAGATTAGCGTGGAGTCAAGATCTATACTAACCTTACTCTAAGCTCAAATCGGTGAAACCTTTGACGCGAGGCCCACCTGAGTCATTGACGTCAGCAGCAAAGTCAAGCCCGTCATGACTTACTTGTATCATGCATATATCAATTTGTCCTTGCAAGAAATTCCTGGTCTGTCAAAGGCTTGCGATAATTTTGTTAGCGATTGATCTTGGTATCTATGTCTCAGGAACCGTTCAATACTGATATTGAGCACGACGGCGCAGGACTGATGGCTCAGAACGGAGATAAAGGTAGAGATGGGCGGAAGAAGGTGTTGGTTGTAGGTGCTGGTGCAGCTGGGTAAGTTGAGTTCGACTCAGAATTCTGGAAGATACTGACAAAAACAGCATGTCTACTGCTTACCATCTTTCGGAACATCCAGATAAATTCGACGTGACCCTGATTGATGCAGTTGACTACTGCGGCGGTCAAGCATTCTCCATTCCGATTGACAAAGAACGACATGGAGCTTCCTGGTGCAACCAAGGTGTCCAAGGAGGATCTTACATCTTTCATCATACCGTTACCATGTTCTCCAGACAGGGCTATCGCGCAGACCCTTGCAACCTGCACGTTTCGTTCGGCAAAGACGAGACGTTCTGGAATAACGTATTTCCAACTCAACTTCTGGTGCGCCATCAGAAGGAAGTTCGTCGCCTGACCACCGTTCTCAAGTTCATGCGCTGGTTCGAGATTTTCTTCGCCCTGCTTCCGCTGAAGCTTGTCTTCAAGCTGTTTTTATTCTCCGAGGAATTCACCAACAATATTGCTCTGCCGATGACGGCGCTGTTCCTCGGAACCGGCAATGCTACGCCTGAAGTTCCTGCGATTATGTTTGAGAGATTATGTACTTCACCAACTTATGGAATGTGGTATCCGTCCGATAGAAATACCGTCATTAGCAACCAACCACCCATGATTGTGTTCCCCAAATTCTCAGAGTTCTACGAGACCTGGAGAAAGGATCTTGTTTCTCGCGGAGTCACCGTTCGACTTTCAACAGAGTTGACCGAGATTGTCCAGAGAAACAAGAATGGCGTTGTTGTGAAGCTCAAGCCGAGGACACCGATGCCAGATCATCATAACCCCAACGGCGGTGATCCCGATGCACCCGTTGGCGAGGAGAAATACGACGAGATTGTGCTCTGCTGTCTCGCCGACACGGCAAAGAAAGTCCTCGGCAGGACCGCCACCTGGAAAGAGAAGAAGGTCTTAGGTTCCGCAAAATTCAGCGACGATATTACAATCACTCACAATGATTCCGACTACATGAAGAAACACTACGAGAACTTTTATCGTGATGATTTGGCTGTCGCGAACGTCAACGGGACGGACCAATCGGATCGTCTGGCGTTTGCAAAGACAGAATATCGACCCATGTACTACATCAAGATGTACCCAGAGGACAAGTCCAAGCTTGAAATGTGCTTCGACTGCACGAACTACCAGAGCCAATTCCCTGAAAAGGTACCCTTTGAGCAACATGTCTTCCAGACTATTTATCTCAACAAAGATCGGGACAGCAAGCTTTGGACTGATAATGAGATTGCCGAGGATAAGATCATTCGAAAGGACTGGTGGCATCAACTCTGTCACGGCTATACTCATTATCTGTTTGTCATTCCGTGGATGATGTTCCTCAACGCCAAAAATCACACTCGCTTCGCAGCGTCTTGGACTCTTGTCAACGCCCACGAAGTCGCCGTCATGTCCGGAATTGCAGCTGCCGTGGATCTAGGCGCCAACTACCCTGAAGACCTGGAGAACGACAAGTTTGCGTTCTTGTGTTTCCGACTCTACTATCTTCTTACATATGGAAAATGGTACAAAAGACATTTTACGTCCAAGAAGTATTTAAAGTCTCAAACTACCGAGAGTCAGGCTGCTGCTGATGGGAAGAGTTGGGCTACTGGGCTTTATGGCAGTGTTTACAAGGGACCTGGTGTTTCGGAGGTGGAGAGGAGTGCTTGGAGGGAGGAAATTAAGAAGGGATCTAGTACTGGCAACTTGTCTTGAGATAGGAGTAGAGTACAGACTTGAGATTGAATGGGATGAGCGATTTCATTGTTTGTACCAATGACACTGACTACTCCGTACTCGCTAGTTGCAACTAATGTCACATGCAGTATCAAGCTAGCACGTGTTCGTGTTGGGGAATTAACTATGCTGTGCCCTATGTTTGCTTGGCAGGGGTATTGTTGGTGTCCTATTGCGTGACTTTCGATGGCTTGCGACCCCGGACAGTTTTGTTAATCACCTTCTCTTTCAAAAACTCTCATATAAAATAGCGCTAAGCTGTTCAAGAGAGAGAACCACGTAGTTCAGGTAGTCCATTTATTCTAGGTAACAACTTGACTCTTCGTTCACACTCTCGTCTCACCGATTTAACTAAGGCTGACCTCACGGCAAATGCCCCCTCACATGTCGATCTTGACAGCGAATCGTGTATGCATGCGTAAACCTTAATCATGGAAGGATTGAGGGATTCTAGAAGACTGCTGCATCGATAGTAGTACTGTAGGGTATGATCACCCTCTATACCATACTCCGTAGAGTCCAAGGTAATTAAGCACTGCAGCCGGGCACCAGAATCGGAGGAACTTTTGCTACCCATGTCGATTTACAAAAGGGAAGGTCAGATCCGAGGTAAGACTGACTAGGAACTAGCCCGAGGAAGCCGTCGCCTGTCATATTCACTATCTGGCTGCTACCTATTCGAGACTATGTGTTGTTCTGTCCCTGGTTGGCCGGAGCAGTCTGGGTATAAGCTCTGGAAGATTGCAGATCATGGTGGAACCAATCATTTGGGGGTTCTCAGAAGAGCTAGAAGCTCGCAATCCCCAATACGCCACCCTCGGTTGGGGGGAGAGCTACAAGGGTTACTCCAAGTTTAAGTCAGGTTGACCTGCCCTTGCCACAAACAGCAGTTGGTTGATGTTGCAAGGTGAGATCCGTGGTGTCCTGGCGCCACTGGCTTGCATGTGTAGTGATCTAGGTCAATTGAAGGTATACTCTATTTCGACATGCCGCCGGTTGACGCCTCAGACACGACATCTTACGACAAAGCTTCACTGCGGGACTTGATTTCGATGACTGTAATCAACTCTGCTATCATCAGAACGGGGCAAAAAAGATATAAATCACTATCATGGCACGATCCATCGTTCATATCTAGGTTTCGCAATCGCTGATGGATACCGGCAATCTAGGTGGATTCATCACGGGAAGGCCGCGCCTCTCATCGTCCTCGTTATGGTCTTGAACGATAAATTGGGTGGTCAAGGCTGTGACACTAAGCAACATGGGGTTAACCCCCAGAGCTGGAAATGGTCACATGGGGTCACTTGGCGCCGCTTATACTCGGGAGAGGGGAATTCGTGTTCTTGAATAGACTTCAATACTTTATTCAACCCCTGGCAGCTTGTCTACTCAAGCTACTGTAGGACCCCAAGTTTTCTCTACTGCGTGCTGCTGGTGCTGTCGTGTAGGATAAGTCAGCAGATTCATTGGCAACCGGAAGCCCGGCACCAGCTTATCTGCGGGTATGTAGATACCTTCCTAAAGCGGTAGGTCGGGGACCGGCTGGTGGTGGTTGTGCGGGGCCCGAGGTTTGGAGCTATCAGCGATAGTGATAACGTAGACGGGCTGTGATTTGCTGTCCGAGGGTGCAGTGGTTGATCCTGAGGAAGTGTTCTAGAACAACCGCCCGCACGAGAGGAAGGGAAATGAAGAAATGGCACCATAGCGCGCTAGCTATGACCGTTTTTGCGACGTAACAGCAGTTTCGGGGGCAGATATGGTACACAGTCAGAACCTTGGTCTAGACCGCAAAAGGCTAATGCTCCTTTGACCAAGGGCCCATCGCATGACCAGCCTGTCGAGGTCGTGTTTGGAGAGACTCTGGGGTAAAGAGGAGCTGAAGCTCTGCGTCGTTTAGGTTCGTTGGAGAAAGACTGTTTCCCCCCTGCAAGTGGCCACGGTCGGGGACGCCAGCCCAATAGAAGTGATCCAGTCGGCTCTCCCTATCTGTAGAGCTCCAGTGCTATCTGGAACGGGCGTGGCGCTGGACCCAACAAAAGAGCCGTGGCGAGCCCTGGGACCATGTCCTTGATAAGAAGGTCGGGTTGGTCGTATTTTTGTCTCCGTACTGGTATGGTGGTCAGATTGTAAAAGCCCAGAAGGATTGCTGGTCGCTGACAGGGCAGCTTTACCAGTAGATTGGTCCACGCATGAAAGCATCACGATATAAAACGAATGCAACGTGATCTGAATGTGTTGCAACTGTAATTACATATGTGCACATCGCCAAGATGGACAAGAGATTGCCAAGTCGGCAGCCAAGAAGCGCCCAGAGATGTCAAGGAAACACGGGCGACAATTGAGTGTGGCAGCCAGTCCAGTACCTACAGCTCAGTGCAGCACCTGTGGCATTGGAATGTCTCGTTTTAATTAGCAGAGACAAGGGGTCTAGACCAATCCCTGCCCCCCTCCCCCTTCTCGGGGGAGGAGATGATATCGAGAAAGAACCCCGCCGAGCCCATCCACACTCTAGCGTAGCAGCTAAAGCTTATCTTAAGCTTGTTCAAAGCTGCCTAGCGTCGCACTTGGGCTTGGCACATAAAGACACTTGGAAGCCCAGGTTCCTGCTGCGATGCTCTTGTTTTGAGACAGACATTCTAATACTTTCTCTTTCTTCTCTGTTTTACTGTACTCGCACAGTAACAACACTGCCCAACATGTCGTCGTCACCGCACAAGGATGAGGTGAATTACGAGACCAAGGACGAGACCACGGTCACGTCGCCTCACGATGAGGAGCAGGGCACGACCTCGGGCGAGGGCCAGCTCAAGCGCGATCTCCGCGGTCGACACATGCAGATGATTGCCATTGGAGGTGCCATCGGTGCTGGTCTGTTCGTCGGTTCTGGTAGTGCTCTTCACAAGGGAGGTCCCGCGTCGCTGGTAATTGGTGAGTAGCCCTGATACAAACCGTCGCGTCACTGAGGATCAATGCTAATTAATCATCGCAGGCTGTAAGTTTCTCTCTCGCCCGCTCGATGCCGCGCAAATAACCAACACGTTCTAGATCTCATCATCGGTGTCATGTTGCTCTGCACCAACCTCGCCCTCGCAGAAATGGCTGTTCTGTACCCCGTCAACGGTGCCTTTTACACCTACATTGTCCGCTTCGTCGATCCCTCTTGGGGTTTTGCTTGTGGTTGGGAATACGCTCTGTCCTGGCTTACAGTTCTTCCCTTTGAGTTGATCGCTGCATCCAAGACAATTGAGTTCTGGCGCACTGACATCCACATGGTTCGTAGATTTCTCCTCTTGGTGATCTGCCTTGGCGGCCTTGGCGATTGCCCGGTCGTCTTGGCATATGCGCCTTGACGTTTTGACAGGTTCAGTCAGCTAACTCTTTTCGCTAGGCTGTTTGGGTCACTGTCTTCCTTGTCGCTCTCACCATCGTTCAGATCTTTGGTGTCCGTGGTTACGGAGAGGGTAAGCATAGCATAGCATTCATCGTCGTCGTTTCACCACTAACGCATCGCAGTCGAATTTGTCCTGTCCGCCATCAAGATCTGCGCTTGTTTGGGATTCATCATCCTCGGCATCATCATCAACTGTGGTGGTGTCGGTGATCAGGGCTACCTTGGCACCAAGTACTGGGACAACCCTGGTGCTTTCACCAACTTCAAGGGTTTCTGCGCTGTCTTTACCATTGCTGGTAGGTCTTTCCCACTGCTTCGCTTCTAGAATACAATGACTAACGACTCTAGCCTTTGCCTTCGGTGGTACTGAAATGGTTGGTCTCGCCGCCGCTGAGACTGCTAACCCCCGCAAGTCTGTCCCCACTGCCTCCAAGCAGGTCTTTTGGCGTATTGCTCTCTTCTACGTCATCAACCTCTTCATTGTCGGAATTATTCTCCGATCTGATGATCCTCGTCTCCTCGGTGCCTCTGGCGCCAACACCAAGGCCTCGCCTTTCGTCCTCGCCATCCAGGATGCAGGCATCAAGGTTCTGCCCTCCATCTTCAACGCCGTCATCACCATCTCCGTCTTGTCCGTCGCCAACTCGTGTACCTTTGGCTCAACCCGCACCATGCAGGCTATGGCTACCCGTGGCCACGCTCCCAAGTTCCTCAACTACATTGACAAGAAGGGACGTCCCCTCTGGTGTGTCCTTATTCAGCTTGCTTTCGGTCTTCTGGCCTATGTCGGAGAGGCCAAGAACGGAGGTACCGTCTTTGACTGGCTTCTGGCTTTGTCCGGTCTTGCTTTCCTCTTCGTCTGGGGCACCATCTGCCTCGCTCACGCCCGTATGCGATCTGGTTTCAAGGCGCAGGGCATCAACCTGGACCTTGTCCCTTACAAGACTCCCTTCGGTGTCTGGGGCAGCTACCTCGGCGTCTTCCTCAACGCCATTGCTCTCATTGCCACTTTCTACTCTTGTCTCTATGTAAGTTCACCCAATGAACGTGATTCGATATTCATCATGCTAACAAATCAGGCTCCTGACGGCTCTCCTCCCGATGCTGAGGCTTTCTTCATGGGTTTCCTCGCCGGTCCCATCATTCTCGTCCTGTATCTCGGCTACAAGATCTACTCTCGCGACTGGAAGTTGTACGTCAAGGCCATTGATATGGATCTCCAGACTGGCATTGTCCTCCTCGACGAGCCCGAGCCCCAGACCCCCTGGTCATGGAAGTCCGCGCCCAGACGCCTTCTCTCGGCTGTTATCTAGATGTCTTGGCAGAAATCGTCCTTTAAATAGTTTGCTCCGGGGCACAGTAGTTTAAATCTCATTCAATATACCTCCGTCTTACTGCCCTCAATGTTATGTTACCCCAAATCCATTCGACCGGCAGCAATGGAAACGACCGAAGGGCCAGGATCGGCTATTATGTGAATTCTAATACCCAATCTTCCCCAGCTTTCCCCGCAGATCGACTCGTATCATTTCTCCTTTCAGATTCTTGCCTTACGGCCCTGCGCTGCTACAGGCGCGCATATTTAGCAGTCTTACGTTCCATCAACCCATTTCCCGCCTTTAGCCTGAGTCGACAAGGTTGCGAAGCGCCTTCAGGCTAAAGGCAAAACTGTCCCCATGGGGAAAAGCGAGGTTGGCAATGTTTCACTCAGAGTGACAATAATGCAAAGAGAAACAAAGCAAATCACAAACGCAGCTCGGATATTGGATAATTCTGTCGCTTCTATTCGGCCCGTTACATCGTGTATGCCTCTTGAATTAGCCGAAATTGATTCCTTGCTTGTCATGTACTGGTAATACAGACACATGGATGATACAAGGATTTATCCTGCAGCCTCAAAGGCTCAAACTGCCGGGTGAGATTTCATATATAGATACAAATGCAACAGCACGTCGCTGCAGTGTTTTCCCTCTGGTACTCCAAGCAGTTGCATCGAGTCCACTGCGACTCTACACTTTACAGCCAACAGCCAAGACCGAAACAGAGTCAACATGGGTGTCGCAACAACTACAGTCGGCACTTACGATGCCGCCCTCCAGCGGCGCCAGGCGCTTATGGGTGCCAGTGGCGCGCGAGCCCTCGTCAAGAACTGGAAGGTCGCCCGAATTGCCGCGTTTGCCTGCATCGGAGGTAGTCTCTACGGTTACAACCAGGGAATGTTTTCGGGCATTCTGACAATGCCTTCATTTGAGAGCCGTAAGACTCGTCTTATTGTTCTGTGGGGATTTGCTGACATCTATAGACATGGGGGATTATATCAAGAACCAGACCAAGAAGGGTTGGCTTACATCTATTCTCGAACTCGGTGCATGGCTCGGCACTGTCATGTCTGGTGCCATTGCGGAATTGTGCTCTCGTAAATATGGTATCTTGATTGCTACTTGTGTTTTCATCATCGGCGTCGTCATCCAGTCTACCGCCATTCAAGCTGGACACAATGTCATTCTCGCTGGGCGATTCATCACGTATGTCATTCCAACATGCTTTGATCGCAGCTAACATCTGTAGTGGTATGGGAGTCGGTAGCTTGTCCACTATTGTTCCGCTTTACAACTCCGAATGCGCTCCGCCGTAAGTGACCACCAACGCTACTGATATACGGAGGCTTACAGTGTCATAGTGAAGTTCGGGGTGCCCTGGTCGCTCTGCAACAGCTTGCCATTACTTTCGGTATCATGATTAGTTTCTGGATTGACTAGTAAGACTAACGCTCCAAGATACCATCCATACACTGACAATTGACAGCGGCTGCCATTTCATCGGTGGAACTGGCGAGGGTCAGAAAGACGCCGCCTGGCAAATCCCAATCTGCCTCCAACTCGCTCCAGCTCTTATCCTACTCGTCGGCATGGCATGGATGCCATTCTCACCCCGATGGCTTATCCACCACGGCAGAGAAGAGGAGGCTAGAGAGGTACTGGCCAACCTTCGAGATCTCCCTACCGACCACGAACTTATCGAGCTGGAATTCCTCGAGATCAAGGCTCAGTCACTCTTCGAGAAGCGAAGCTTGGCTGAGAGATTCCCCCATCTCCAAGCGGAGACAGCAATGAACACTGTCAAGCTCCAATTCGTTGCTATTGGCGCTCTATTCAAGTCCAAGGCCATGTTCAAGCGTGTCATTGTCGCTACCGTGACCATGTTCTTCCAGCAATGGACCGGTATCAACGCTGTAAGTTATCCTTGCATATACGTGAATCCAATCAGCTAACAGAGTCAAGGTCCTGTATTACGCCCCTCAGATCTTTGGACAACTTGGTCTCAGCAGCAACACCACCAGTCTCTTGGCCACTGGTGTCGTCGGTATCGTCATGTTTATCGCTACCGTCCCTGCAGTCTTGTGGATTGACCGACTCGGCCGTAAGCCTGTCTTGACTGTCGGCGCTATTGGCATGGGTGCTTGCCATCTCATCATCGCCGTCATTCTTGCCAAGAACATCGACCAATTTGAGACGCACAAGGCTGCTGGTTGGGCTGCTATCTGCATGGTTTGGCTGTTTGTCGTCCACTTTGGATGTAAATTCACGCCCAGTTCTCTTTTGTCGACTGATGCTAATGATGCTAGACTCCTGGGGTCCTTGTGCCTGGATCATCGTCGCCGAGGTCTGGCCTCTCAGCACGCGACCTTATGGTACCTCTCTTGGTGCCTCAAGTAACTGGATGAACAACTTTATGTATGTGACGCGACTCGCATTCTTTATGCTAGCTAATTTTGATCAGTGTCGGACAAGTCACACCAGACATGCTGGAAGACATCACCTACGGAACGTATATCCTGTTCGGGTTGCTCACATGGATTGGTGCAGCTTTCATCTGGTTTGTCGTTCCAGAGACCAAACGACTATCACTCGAAGAGATGGTACGTATCCCTCCAGCTCTAATAGCACAGCTGCTGACTGTTCTAGGACATCATCTTTGGATCCGAAGGAACTGCCCTCGCTGATAACGAGCGCATGGCTGAGATTAACCGTGAGATCGGTCTTGAGAGCATCATTTACCGTGACCAGTCTACTCACCACACAGAGGTCCCAGAGAAGGAGATGTCGTAATTGTTTGAAGAAGAGGCTGCGAATGCTGACTGTCTGTTGATTCCTTGACGACATTGGTGATTAGCTTTTCGCACAGATTGAATATTCAGAATAGTTATTTTCAATTGAGTCTTTCCCCCATGTTTAAGGAAGGCTCATAGACTTCCAATTACTGACACGCTTAAATGCCTTTCCTGGCCAAGAATCATATGCTCAAGCGTATCCATGAATCAACAAATTGAGCCGCCTTGCTTGTGAGTCAAAGGAATCATTGTCCTCTACGCCATTGGGGATACTCTGTACGCTACACTTGAACTGTGCCTAATACCTGGACTCATACCCACCCAGTGAACTGGCCGGCCTTCGGGGGGCAAGAAAATGTCAGACCTTGATAGAGGATGTTAAAATAAACTCGGTAAAATATATCCCAAGTTTACATACACTAAGCTTATACTAAACTTATGCTAAGTTACCTAAACCTTATCACTTAGGTACTTTTGTTTCCTTTCAGCGTGTTGCCAGCGTCTTCCATCACTCACAGTTCTCGAAGCATTGGTACATATCCCATTTGGGATAGTCCACTATGTTCTATTGGCCCTTGATGTTTAAGCTTAATCGCCATGTGGGATTTCCGTGTCTGACAGGGCATGGGGAAGGTGCCCCCATGCTGTATCAGGTCACCCTACGGATTGATACCGAATTGAATCAAGACGTTACGACAAGAGTGCGGAGGGAAAATAATAATTAAGTTTCTATCACAACAATGCTGACGGTTTGACAGAGAATGTATACAACAAGTAGCGACCTCAGCTGGTTGTCAACTAAGTCCCCCACCAAAATGGGCCAGAGACCCCCAGGCCAGCTACCGTACTTATCAGTTCTAGGCCCAGTAAGTATTACAATGCACCTTTGTATAAGTATTATGTTGCTAAGCTATCATGGGAGCCCATAGTTGGCGTTGATTGCTACGGATCTGTCCATAGGCACAAAATCGCCCCTGAGCAGGCATGAGCATGTCACAATACTAGCCGCTCATTAATTATGTCATACATATCATTGTGAAGCCATAAATCATCACCTATTTATCCAGAAGATAAATACACCGTCTCAGTGAAAAATGTAGTCCTCCTCCTTAAGTTCATCAATCTCCCTATCATTCTGCTCATCCACCTTGCAATCCCCCAGCAACAACTGATGGCACCAATACATATCCCTCTCGTAAATCGACTCCGTCTTCAACCCCGTCAACCCCTCACCCTCTCGATCAATCTGTTTCTGCGTCTTGTCCAAATACTCAGCCTGTTGCTGCGTCATGATCCCAAGAGGCGCTTTCGAACCTTTCCAATCCAGCGCAAGCGGTTTATGACTTCCACCAGCATAGTGAAAGAATGCCAGCAGTGTTTTGCATGAGTGAATGAAGGACTCGCTGACGGACGAGTTTCCTCTTGTGCCGAAGCGACTCTCCATTCCGTACCAGTCGATGATGTACAAGACCTGCGCGAATTGACGTTCCATGTTACTGAGAAGGACGAATGTCGTGAGATATATCTCGTACCAATTCTCGCGCTTCTTCTCCATGATCTTTGTCTGCAGACCTGCAAGAATCCTCTGACGAAGCGGCGTCATGATGTTTTTGATGACGAGATGGTCCATCTGCGTGTCCATAATTGGAGGAATCGGTATCGTACCACTGCGGGGACACTCGAGATCTTGAACTGGAATCTGACCGAGTGTATGTTCGCCGCAGATCATCCACGGCAACTCAGTGAGTCGACTTCCAGCCCAAAGCCGAAGACTATCCTTGACAAGGGAGCTGTTGTGTTGTTCCGAGAACCGTATGGCCTCTTGAAGCGTCCAGATCATCAAGGGACTCTTTCCTTTGAGAAGTCTCTGAATATACACCTTGTAGGACTTGAGGTTGTACTCATCAATGACCCTCTGATGACTATCCATGTCGGCGATGTAGTAGTGCGGCAACTCGAGCATCCTTTGGTTTCCTGCAGAGTCTCTCCATGGATATGAGGTTTTGTCTCCGGGCAAAGGTTGAAACTTTGATACGGTGACTTCGACTTCACAGTCAAATCCTTGGGTCAGCTTGATTGTATGTCGATCGAGGTCGATGTTTAGCTTTGCGTTCATGACATCCTTGATGGACAGCCATTCGTATAGCTTGTTGTCGCGCGTAGATCCTGAAAGGTTAGTTCAGTAGCCGGTGATGAAAAGGTCGAGAGTTGGTGAACATACCTAGTCTGTGCAACGGAAGCTCGTTAAGATTGACTCTGATGCATGGGCGTTTCAGAATCGTCAATCTTGAGCACCTCAGACATGGCTCGTAGGGATTCTCTGGCATTACGCACTACCAAGTTAGCATGATCCAGCTGAGGATCACTAAACTTACTCGAACTTTCATCCCACGACACTTTTCGCAAACACCTCTCTTTCTCGCAATCGCAGTGGCCTTTCGGGCTTCTTCGGTGAATGGACCTCTAACCCTAGTATTCAGTCCAGACACAGTGAATACACCCTGAAGGTTACCGCCCTGATCATGCTTATACTCTGTTTTGGGAGCCTGAAGAGTTAGTGAGAACAACACTGATTCAGGTATCTTACAAGATCTGTGGTCAGAACATCTGATCGGTCCGCCTTATGATCTGGTCTGGGCTTGCGTTTCTGAGTCTTCACTGCTCTTGGAGGACTCTGAGAATGCGCACTTGACCCAGACGGAGTCAGGATGGAGTTGGTGCTCGGTGTGAACCGTATCTCATCTTCTGTAGAGACACTTTGTTGCAGGGTCAACGGAAACACATGATCCATCGGAAGGTCACGAGGTTCAAATGTCTGAGTGTAACTCCGGGGATAATTCGTGTAAGTCGGAAGAGTCAACAGTGACGGATCCAGAGTCAACTCTTCCGCCACGGGCGCCGAGCTCTCCACGGGTTCCACGTCGACATTGACGCCATCCTTCGGTTCCTCGCGTAAAAGCTCCGACAGCCAGTCGTCACCGTCAAACAAATCCTCCTCCAGATTGTCAATCACTTCAAACCAGTCCACTACCACAGTCAGCAGAGCAAAACACGAACACAGACAAAAGGACCTACCGTTCTCAATCATTTTGCTTAATTCAGTAATCGGTACAAAAGATCCACGCAATAAAGTTGTGGGGTAGGGAGCTAAATATTCAGGGCCTCTACCGATTTCCACATCAGGCATGGATCCCGAGCTGGCGTGACTTGTCAGACGTTGTTTCTACCGACTACCATAAGGAGCAAAGATCTGCAATCTCACCTACCGATTACTCTTTTCAGACGGTAAACATTTGGTGACAACCACCATTAAAGACGAATCAACCAGCCACAGTGGGAATTACAACAACCATGGAGCGAACAATCGATCAAGAACTCCGTATGCGACAAGCTACGATTGATGACTTGGACGGCATTACAAAACTTGCTATTGAAGCCTTTCCTGATGATCCAGAACGAGACTATCGATTCCCATATCGACATGAATACCCCGAAGATCAATGGAAGTGGACCAGGGTCGAGTATGAGGGGTTTTTGAAACAGCCCGAAAGCTATGACATTCTTGTCATAGAGGCTGGGCAAAAGATTGTCGCCTTGGGGATCTGGGATGTCTCTGGTCTTACTGGTGTCAAACCAGGTATGTCAGCCTCAATTTTCGCATCCCAGCTAACAACCCAGTCAAACCCGGTGTTTTGGGCGACAACCAACGTCGCGATGCAAACCTCCCTCACTTGCGATATTTCGCGTCGCGCGTAGACGAAGTTTATGACATGCATTTCAGTCAATTCGGCAGCAAGCAGCTTCACCTTGTTAATCTCGCAACGCATCGCGATTATCGCAGAAGAGGTTGCGGAGCTGCTCTTTGTAAATACGGAATGGAAAAGGCAGAGCGCGAGGGATTTGTCGCTACGGTTTTTGGGAGTCCAATGGGGATTAAGCTATACACGTCTGTTGGGTTTAAGGTTATCGGGGCTGAACCGATGATCATGCCTGGTGATGAGGAGGGATTAACCACGACTGCATTAGTTTGGGGTAATTAATTGAGGTCAGATTCATCGGGCGTCAAGATCGCAAATGTGAGACAGGCGTGCTTACCCTCGTCATCGTCCTCAGCTGATGTCTTCCCTTTTGGGAAATCGGTGACACGATTCAGTAGATGGATAATATCAGTTGTTGCATGGGTTCAGCCTGATGAAGTGTCATCGGAGAAAAGCAAGATGAGATGAGAGCCAAACATGTTAATGAGATGAATGTAAGGCTATGTTACTGGATTGGGAAATCGGCAGACCTCAGTGTCCGTGAATGAGCGTTTTTGTGAATTTTATTAAAGTTGGGGTCTGTTCATGAGATTGACGTACATTGACATATTGATCTGTCCGTTGATTCATGTACAAGATTAACGAATTCGTGAGTTTGAGAGTCGCTGAGGCTGAGAACACACTGACCGCTTAGAAAATTATGTCATCAGAAGCACAAGCTGGTTCATTCAGCTCATTTGGAAACTCTCCCTCTGAGCCTTGTTCCGAGTCATTCTGCTTAGATCGATATCTGTCAGATTTTCGTGACAGGCCAGTCCAAGAGCGATTACTGGAGAACTCAGACAATGACCCCCAAGACATTTCTATCCAAGATTTGGAAGATTTTATGAGTCTGCACTGCCCACCAGATCTGGAGACGTTGGTATCAAAAGGTCCATTTGAACAATGAGTGGTTTGATCATTTCGCTGCCTGCCGCTGCGACTGTTGTACCGACAATCACGTGGAATCGGTTAATTGCATCAGCCTGCCGCATTCACCTTTATAAGGCTTCTCCTCACCACCGCAAGAATGCGAGGCATGGCTCTGCATCAGATCCATTTCATCGCCTTCATTTCTCTCGTCACTTTTACACTCTACATCATGTTCACCTGGGCAAATCTCCGTCAAATGGCGCCCTTTCTTTCGCAGAGTCGCACTCTGCCTGATCTCCTCACTGCCGATTCCAAGACTCTCGCATCCGGATTGATGAATGGGCATTTCACGAGTGTTGACTTGGTGGACAAGAGCCTCGAGATGATTCAGAAGCATGATGAGTACCTTCATGCGATGTTGAGTTTGGTGCCGAAGGATCAGCTGCGGCAGAGAGCGGAGGCGCTTGATAAGGAGCGAAAGGATGGCAAGGTCCGAGGGCATTTGCATGGAATCCCTATTGTGATCAAGGTATGGCGGTGTTCTTGGAGTCGCTGTGATGCGCGAAACTGACATTTCCAGGACAACATCGCGACGGTTCCTGATCTGGGAATGGAGACGACGTGCGGTTCTTGGGCGTTGCATGGCATGACGCCGACTGTGAATGCCGACATCGTCGACAAGCTCATCCAAGCTGGACTCATCATTATCGGCAAAGCGAATCTGAGTGTACGTGTTCCAGTCTCTGAGTTTGGCCATGTTGACTGACTACTCGCCAGGAATGGGCATACTACCGGTACGTCTAACCTTCAGACTGACTCTCAGCGACTCACTCCTCTTAGAAGCAACGACCTCCCGAGTGGTTGGTCCGGCAAAGGCGGTCAATGCCAATCCGCCTACGTTCGCGGCGGTATCGATCCTGAAGACAGCAACAACGGTCACAGCGTGAGTACCCCGTGACTCGCCACATCCAATACTGACAGTTCAGAACCCCTCCGGCTCTTCCACAGGCTCAGCAGTCGCCGTCTCCGCAGGTTACGCCCCCCTCTCCATCGGCACCGAAACAGACGGATCCCTCGTGTCACCCGCATCGCGAGCAGCTTTATACACGATCAAACCGTCAATCGGACGAGTTTCCCAATCTGGGATCATTCCCATCAGTCATACCATGGACTCGGCTGGACCAATGGCCAAGACGCCATACGATCTCGCCGCTCTGCTTGACGTCATCTCTGGGACCGATGAGTTTGCGACTCTGGGAGGATCTTGGGATGAGCTGTCTATTGCGACAGTGGACTTCAAGAAGTGGTGGCCTGGGGAGGACTACCTGAAGCCTGTTGAGAGTGCGACAAAGCAGATGGTGAGTAACCCACTGACTGCATGAGCTTGCTGACTTTATAGCACACCGAGATCCAAGCTGCGTACGACAAAATGGAGGGACTAGCCGAGAAGTATGTCGGCGATGTTCCTCTTCCGCCTCCTTCCGATTGTTTCATGCTTGATGGGAAGGACAGTGAGGGAGTCATCATGAGTAAGTCCCCCCCGCGCAGGATGATCATAGTTGACGAAATAGTGGCCGATTTCAAGCACGACCTCAACAAATATCTCGAGTCGGCGGAAAACTCCAAGATCCATTCCCTTAAAGATCTGGTCGAGTTCAACAAAGCCCATCCCGATCTCGAAATGCCTCCTGGTATGTCCTCATCTCAAATGATGACCCGGCTAACTTTTCAGGCTACGATGACCAAGGACTCTTGATCGATGCCCAAGAATCGGATGTCTCCATTGAAGACTACGAAAAGAATCTCTCTCACCTCCGAAAGGTTGCGCGCGACGAAGGATTAGACCGCATCTTCAAGGAATATGGCGTTGACGTGATTGTCGGATCAAGCGACACAGCAATCAAGGCGTATGCAAGTGGAAGCGGTATGTTTAATCCATGATTCACGAGTAATACTGATACTTTCAGGCTACCCCGTTGGTAATGTTCCGCTCGGATACTTGGACTTTAACGGTCGCCCTTTCGGACTCGCTGTCCTCGCAGCCAAGGACCAGGAGGCCAAGATTCTCCAGTTCATGAACGCATGGGAGGGCACTTTCGGTCCGAGAAAAGCTCCGCCGCTGCTTCAGTGATCGGTTGGAGGGTTCAGATGCAAAGACAGTGCGAGTCACAAGCGGCTTTCGGGCCTCATTTCGTGATGGCGTTCTGGGCATTGCTCTCATTTGGTAGAGATGCGTGAATAAAATATGACACCAATTGGAACTCGCAGGGTTGTAGTGGATGGCTCAAGCAGGCTGGCTGCTTACTGCATGTGCGGGGACAATCCATGAGGCTCTTGACTTTGACTTTGTGAAGCGAGTTCTTGAGGATAAATTCATCAAAGCTATTCAGTTTTCAGTGTAATTTATGTTGTAATTGAGATCAAGTTACCACAGAAATCATGCCCAATCCAAAGTCAAAGGCCGATTGCGAGAATCTGGACACTCTCCCAACGAAATATGCAACCCTCCAATTCTTCGACGCCTCAGATCCGAAATGGGCAACCGAGAAACCATTCTACTCCAACATTCCCTTCACCCAGACTAAAATCGCCAACACAAATGTCATCAACACAAGTGCACGGGTCCAGATCTCTGACATCAGAGGCCATGAATCAGATTTCACACTCGACAAGAATGGCTTCCAATTGGTAAACTGGAAGCACAAGTTCTCTGATGTTGGGCCTTCGTTTCAAGAAGAAGGGTATCCTGCAGTGGTCAAGTTTATGAAGGAAGTTCTTGGGAGCCATGTCAAAGTTTGTGTATTTGATCATATTGTATGTCTCCCGGATTTCCATGGACAGGGTTAATGAAAGTAGGTCCGTCAGAGTCAACCGCGAGGCTCTTCACCTGAAGATGAGAAAGGGTACATCGGCAGACCCAGCAAGGTCGCTCACAATGGTATGTTCCAATACCGTAATGCCCGACTCAACTCACGTACAGACCAAACCTATGAAGGGACAATCGCAAAGATTAATCACGACTTTGGCTCCCAAGCCCCATCGATCCTCTCTCAGCGCTTCCGAATAATAAAGTAAGTCTCCCTCCAAGTACATCCCCCTCTGACAGCCCAGTGTCTGGAAACCCCTCAAACCCGTCCGCCAATACCCCCTCACACTCTGTGATTACCGTACATGTGATGAAAGGGACGGCCATCGAAGTGATTTGGTCTACCCCCACGTTGTGAGTGAGAATATTATTTTCTCTTACTCAAAGGATCAGAAGTGGTACTACGTTAGTGGCCAATCTGATGAAGAGGTTTGGCTGATCAAGACGATGGATTCGCTGGCGAGGAGTGAGGATGTTGCCATGTGTAAGTGCCGAGCCTCGTTGAGGGATGTACTGATGATAGTAGACACGCCGCATACTTCGTTCTTTGATGAGGACCCTGCTGTTGCGGAGGAGATACGGGAAAGCATCGAGCTCAGGGTATATGTGATTGGATAGATGTCTCTTGTACTTATTTCATCAAGTCAATGGATCATTCAGTCTTGATTGTGAATACGTGATCAATCATCCATTTGTGTGAGCCTCTATTGTCGCCCATGTGAAGGCCCCTTATCTGCACCTCTAAATATCATAATCTTCACGTCTAATGGAATTGCATCTGAAACTTAAAACCGCGCTGACAGAAATCTCGGGACCGAAGTCTCAAGTCACTAATCAGGCTGTGCTCTTGTCCAGTTGATTGGCAGATTCTAACCGATCATCCTCACAGAGCCTCATCTGAAGCGGGGTAGAACCTCATCATTGGCGCAAAAAGATCTCATGATCAGTTCCATGCAGTCACTACTGCAGAGATAATCCGGTTGATTATCTCGGCGTGGGACGCTACCGTGGTTGGACAACGTTAGCACCCTCAGCGAAATGGATGCACAGGAGTGGCCAATCGATTGTTGATCGGATTTCTCACGTCTGTGATATCTTGTTCGACCTTGATTGGATGCTCAGATCTGAGGCTCTGCTTCAATGATAAAAGACCGAGTTGCTCGACGTTCGACCTATTGCTCACTCAACTTCAACACTCAATCACAAGCTACAATACCTACAACCCAACGAGTAATGACTCATAAAACCCCTCAAGAACTCCCACTAATCACTCACAGACACAACAATGGAGAGAAGTCGTTCACATTCTCGCGGTCGCCCTACAGACGCCGACAAGAAACGTTACGAGGACGAGCCCATGACCCGCGAAAGCTCTCCCGGGGAGTGTGATCTCGTCTGCCCTCAGCCGACCAGGGCACAGCCCTGGAAGCAGGCCCTCCAGGTTGAGAGAGACTCTGGAAACAACCCCCTTCTTAACTGGGAGCCTAATGCGATGGACTTTGGTGAGAAGCCTTGGCTGAAGATTGACTGGTCCAAGATTGAAGGGACTGGACCTGGAGGAGTTCGTAGCAAGTCTCCTGATCAGATGTGCGGCTATTCTGTTGGAAACCTCAAGCTTGTTTGAGGTGGAGTTTAAACGTTTTAGTTTGGTCAGATTGTGCTGGATATGACTTGGTAAATTGCACTTATCTATTGAATCAGATTCCGGTATTTCGTGATGCCTGCGTTCCATTATCGTGCCTGTTTTCAAGGCCCAGCATTATCAAGCTTCTGTTGTTCCACTCTCCTTCTGGGTAAACTCTGTATCTTTCCATTGACTTCTTAGCAACTGCCGTTAGTTGCGATAAACCTATTCTGCTACTGGGCACTCCAACTGTCGTATCAAAGACCAGACTGGTGTCCGATTTTATTCTTCATGTCAACAAGTCAAATGTTGATCTACTTGTATACACATAGCAGACTAAATATTCCTTTCCCTTGTGACCTGCAATGAAATGGTCGGAATTACATCAGACATGGGTAGTTTCAAGTCGGCCCTGTGACAAGATATGTACAGACAATATTCCGGGGCTGTTTGCTGTCCTCATGATCTGAAGCTCACTTCCTGCGCCACACCCGTTGTTCGCTACAGCCATACTGATGTGGCATTCGGTCCACTTAGATATACATTAATCTGCATAGCCTGAAGCTCATCGTCATAATACTGGAGCAGTTCAAGAGTGTCCCCTGTCGCTTCGGTGGGGGTGAGTAGCGGAATGTTACTCTGTGCTTTAACCTCCTTTATCCACGCCTCTTGTGCTTCCTGGGGTGGAGTCATATCGTTGGGAATGAACGCAGAAATATTCCCATAATATGGATAGACTTTGCCCGGAACTATACCGCTAGTCAGGACGAAGCCCAGCTCTTCATCTATAACCAAGCCAACGCGTGCGTTGTCATCAGTTGGGTGATCGACGGGCCAAGAGCAGCCCAACGGTATTGACGAGCCATTTCCGTAGACTCCTGTGTCAATTACTTTCCAGCCTATCTCAGTAAATTGACAGCTATCGCTGACGCTGACCTCGAAGTCGCTCGATTTGGCAAAAAGTGCTTGGCTCAGAGCCTGTAGAGTCGCCCGGCTCGGCTTGGTGCGATTAGCCGGAGGGTTCATCAAGACGCCACTGTTGGCCGGAAGTTGCTCGGCAGAGAACGAGAAGCCGTGGTCGCCACGGTTGCGGTTGATGAACAGCTCCAGCTCAGTAATACGCTGATCGGCTAGCTGAACTCGACCTCTGAGAACTGACTGGGTCTCATCAGAGCCTTCGCTAATATCGAGTGCGAAGTATGCTGCGCATTGCGTAGTGTCGAGTGCCAGAATGCTGGGTGAGCTTGCTTTGGTGATAGTCCTCCAGGACGTCATGAAGCTGAGCGCTGCGGGATGCGAGTTCTCGGTCGCCTTATAGGTACTTGCCAGCGGGAGGCTGTAAGGATCCTTTGCCACCATAGAACCAAGAACCTGGTCAACGAGGCCAGTCAGAAAGTCCCGTGTACATCCGTTGTCTGAAGACTGAGATGCACAGCTACTGGCTGACCCAGTCATAGGCATTGCGGATGCAAGCATCGCAGTGGCGAGAGCTGCCGTCACGGTCAATGCTTTTCGTGGCATCATACTATAGACGAGGTTTGAAACGAGATTTAATAACTTAAGGTATGATGCAGAGGCAATGAGAAATATGGACTGAAAAGCAGACTGGAGAGTATTGAACTTGGGATCTGGGGAATATACTCCTATATATAGTCACGACATTGTCACATTATTGCACCAGTTTGCCTGGAGTACACAAATCGCTCGCCAGTAGCTACAGACGGCCGATACACATTCTACCACCAGAAGTTGTAACTGCAGAACGCGGGGAAAGTAAAGAATAGTAACACCTGCTTGCATCGAGATACCTCTCCACATGCCCCGGCTGTCGCTGTTTTCTCCACATGCCGAGTTACTAGATAGCGTAGTATCTTCTGCCTTTATATTAGACTCGTCTAGACTGGTCCGTTGGCGTTACCCCGGATTTCGGTTCGGTAGGTGGAGGTCCTCGTAAGCCTCCCATGCAATGATCATCTCTTCCCCGCGTTTCCCTTGCTAGGACTCCCACATACCGATAATGGGAATTTAGACGTTTACCATTTTTATAATGGTAAAAGGACCAGTTATACCTTCTCAGCAAATCTTATTAGCGCCCTTAATTTCGAGGTAGCTTATATTATATAGAAGTATTACTTTTCTATAGTATAGCTACGCTTTATTCTTGATGTACTTTATTGAATAATAATGAAATAGAGTCAGAGTGCGGCTATTCTATTAGAAACACTTAAACGTTTCGGTTTAATTAGATTGTACTGCATGAGGTAGTGAATGCACCTGTCTGTTGATTTGGATTCTGGTATTGCATAAATAAGCCCAATTTCCTTTGCTTGCCCACTTTCAGAGTACAGTATCCAAATTTTTATTGTCCCTATACTATCCTTCTTGGTAGATTTATAAGTCTTTTGCCATTAGATTCTGTTCTGCCTTTTCATGTGATCTACGTCTGTCAATTAGATGTTGATCTACCTGTATACCTCATTAGTGACGCGTCAAAGCACAAGTCTGGGTGGCTTGGCTTTAAACGCCACGGATGTCAGCAAGCACTTAACCCTCGGATGCCGGACTATTTATAATCCCTCTTGGATCACCATCGACTAGGTCTCAGCCGCAGGCAGGGATATTGCAGGCAAGCTTACTTGCGGGGTTACGAGTATCCTCCAGACATCAAACTTCGACATTCGACAAGCATATTGAATCAATGAATCGCAATAACCGGGTTTCGTTCACGCTGCCCACGTATCAGGTAGATATTGTCAGGCTGCGCAGGATTCTCAACCACATTTACGATGGCGACTTTGAAGTATCTGTATGTCATTCTTGGTATTTTGCCGCTGCGTCAACTGATCGCTTCGCAGTTGAAAGATGATGTGTTTCTGATTCTGGCTCCTCGAGATCTTACCCTCCAGGAGAAGGAGGGGGTTATGGAGACAAGTCGATATAAGCGTATTGTCATAGAAAACAACGCTGTCAAGGCCTCTATGAGGGAGGCACCAGTTTCTAACAAGACAAAAAGAGTAAGGTTATCCCTGGGACCTGGAGCTGAGAGCTTACAATCACCACGCAGAAATCGGCGAGAAGCGGAAAACATAGAAAAGAAAAGCCAGCCTCTAGCCAGTCTTCGTCTCAAATCACAACTGAGGATCCTGAGCTTCCCGATACAAGTCAAATCCCGCTGTTTGATGCAATGACACAGGTTGTTCCTTCGCTGGAGCCCAAGGCTCATACAACACCGGATCAAGTCTTGGTTGTTGTTGAAAATGTCGCAACGGACGAGGGAGGAAGAACCTTACAAGGCTTGTACGCAACTCCAGTTGCAAGCGGTGAGACTTCCAAGGTATTCGGAGTAGAAACTCGCTTGTCATTAAATGGGCATCTTCTCAGTTCAAGAGATGTCGTCCGAAAGGTATGTCTGTCATTGTTCAAGGCTGATTAACCTAACATTACAGTGCGCGGTCAAACGTCTACATGAATCTACAAGTCCTGAGCAATTCTGGGCCGAATATGAGTCCTTGAAGCGTCTGAAAAGCTTGAATCATCCTCACCTGATAGAGACACTCTCTGTCTTCAGATCCGAGATGGGTACGACACAGCACTTCAACTTCCTATTTCCATTGGCTCTTTCGAACTTGAAACGTCTCTTTCGCGATCCTTATGTCCCAGTAACCCTTCGAAACCGAAATCTTGATTCTCTTTGGGGCCAGATTCCCGGGCTTTCAAGTGCAGTTGCCTACCTTCACGACTCTGCTCATATGGCCCATCGCGACATCAAGCCGTCAAATATCCTGATCTATGAGGAGCCTTCCGGTACAGGACTTTCTCTCAAGCTCACAGATTTCGGGTTGTCAGTCGATCTATCTAGAGCCAGGACCTGGGAGCAAGGCAGTCGAGCTCGTCAGTCAGCTTGGCTGTATGACTCTCCAGAAGTTCGGAACGCGTCTCCCATGCCAGGGGTAGAAACGAGCGCAAGAATCAAGATCCCTTCTTCATCAGATTTGATGGCTAATGACGTATGGAAATTGGGATGCGTGTTTACAGAGATGCTTGCATATCTGGTCTGTGGAGGTGCCTCTGGTGTAGAGGCGTTTCGCGACCACATAACAACTACAGAAGACAATATTTCTTCTGACGTGTTTAACGATACTCGCTTCGATGATGGTGAGCAGGTCAAACCTCAGGTTCTCGAATTTATTGAGCGAATGGCGTCCAAGGACCATCGAGCTGAGATGTTGCAATCCGTTGTCAGTGACATGCTTGCCAAATCGGCCTTGAGGCCTACAATAGCATACGTCTGCGATATGCTATTAGATGTGTGTTCTTCTTCAGCCAGTGCTTCATAGCTAATGCGTTACAGAGAGACTTTCCGAATATCAGCTGGAATGACGGCTTAAGAGTAGTTCGTTTCGTTCCAGGGGATCGTTTTTCACGCTCACGCTTCGATACCGTAAGACTCAAGATTGAGGAATGGACTGGTCGGCCAATAGACTGGACTCCATTACAACAACCAGTGCCAAAAGTTGATGCCTATGACCATGTAGTAACTTGGGAAGTACGTGAAGATTGTCTTTCGTAAAGCCATTTTGACACTGACACATCCCAGTGGCACGGCATTGACTTATCTCTTGCTCTTTCATATGATGACTTTTGTCGCTACAGAGCAACATGCCTCCCTTTGACCACTAACAATGTTCCCCTTCTCCCTTTTACACGACAAGGCTTCAAGGCACAACAAACAGCGAAGCTAAGACCCCCTATGCAACCTTCTAATCTCGCACAAGCATCTCAGACCTCTCTCGGCACTAATATCCTCGCCACCAATGCTCCCCCGGCAGTACAAACATCCGTAGATACAAAGGACATTTACTGGTGCATTGAGAAAAACTTTACAGAGCCAACAGAGATATACCTTTCCCCCATTGAGAACGCAGAGACTTTAGACGACGAACAGCTGTTTCGTCAGGTCAACAAGGCCATTGGTAGCACAGAGGGCTGGGTACGCCGACTCTTGTCATGGAAGCGTTGTACTGCGATCGATTTTGTTCAGGTAAGACTAGAAAATGCCCTCATATCACAATCTGTACTGATTTGGCAGTTCCTTGTTATCTGGGAAAACAAAGACCAAGTCAACCCTATCCAGAAAGAGCTTCCTCCCCCTAATACTCCATTCTACAACCATTCTG
Organism: Fusarium mangiferae; assembly: GCF_900044065.1. Lineage (NCBI taxonomy): Eukaryota > Fungi > Ascomycota > Sordariomycetes > Hypocreales > Nectriaceae > Fusarium > Fusarium mangiferae. The sequence goes on from NW_024573931.1 coordinate 227,031, forward strand.
TTCCTTTGCCTCACGACTTTCACATGAGAGCAGCTGGATTGCAGATGGTATTTGGATTGCGTGATCCAAAAAAGGGCAGAGGAGAAACAACTATTGTTGATATGCTTCCCAAGAAGAGAAACCCTCCCCCTTTCTCGAAGCGAATATCAGAACCTGGCTGGGGTCTGCATGCCCAGATGGGGTTCTCTCAGCGAAGGTTCCTGGCGTGGCTGGTCTTCTGCATTATCTTGGGTGGAATCTTTGTGATTTTCTGGCTGGTCTTTATTAACAAGACGGACCTACAGAATGCCTATATTCCTACTTTTCTTTTTGCAACTTTACTGACTGTTGGGCTGGGATTGCTTCAGGTAGCGTACTGAATATCAGCTTAGCAATTCGAATTGAGTCGAGCTGCTTTGACCGTGGCCAATTTCTCTTTTCTAGTCCCCGATAAGTCCGATGCAGGTGGTCAATGAAATAGAGTTCATGAAGATAACTCCTGGCACGGTCGGTTCGGCCGCGATTTATTCGCCAAGTCCCTCAATCTGCCCTAGTAGACGGCCCAAACAAGGATCTGGCGCTAAGCATTCCAGGGCAAACATGATCGCGGCACTTGGTCCATGCGATGCGGATATTGCGGCCGCTCACACCATACCCAACACGGTCAAGTCTTCATCAGAGGACGCCGCGTCGACCGACCACGACTTGATTACACCTGTGCGGACTTTGCGGAGCATTGGCGGGCTTGGAACGAATTGACACCGTGAAGCGGCTGTAGTCATCGCAATGATGAGATGAGAGTACTTAAGCATCACCTACGCCAGCCAAAGTCCCTAAACGCAACACTCTCAATTCAAAATAAACCGTCACAAAACTCAAGTTCTTGACAACAATCACTTCATCTACATCCATAACTCCATCTCCACCCTGAATTCGTCAATCATGGGCTCTGCAGGAAGCAAAAGCGTCAGGTTCAATCCCGACACCGACATCCCTTCACTAAAAGATAAAGTCATCATGGTGACCGGTGGAAACAGCGGTCTTGGAAAAGAGTCCATTCTCCAGTTTGCCAAGCACGACCCCAAAGAGATCTGGCTAGGAGCACGATCCGAAGCAAAGGCCAAGGAAGCCATCAGCGATATCAAAGCGCAGGTTCCTGGAGCGCCCATCAAATTCGTCAAGATGGACCTCGCTTCTTTCAAGTCGATTCGCGAGGCAGCCAAGGTTTTCACACAGGAATCTGATCGTCTTGATATACTCCTGCTCAACGGAGGCATCATGTCTGTACCGCCTGGGACAACCGACGATGGGTACGAGATACAATTCGGCACCAATCATATGGGCCATGCACTCCTGACCAAGCTCCTCCTCCCAACGCTCCTCCGAACTGCAGACAAGGGCGCTGATGTTCGTGTCACCGTCCTTGCTTCATCTGCCCACCAGTATGCACCCCCCGAGGGCATCAAGTTCGACACGCTCAAGGGACAGGCTCTTCAGATGGGTACAATCACACGTTATGGACAGAGCAAGCTTGCCAATGCTCTGTTTGCCAAAGAACTTGCCAGACGCTATCCCCAGCTCACGACTGCCTCGCTCCAGCCCGGATTGGTGACCACCAACCTGGCCAACACCATGAGCGACAACAGCTGGATCATGCGTATAGCGTGGAAGATCACAACTCTCTTCATTGGTGTAGATGTCCCTACAGGTACTTTGAACCAGTTGTGGGCTTCTACGTCCAAGGATGTCGTCTCGGGCACGTACTACGAGCCCATCGGTCGAACAGGATTGGGCAAGCCGCATACCAACGATAAGGTGCTTGCTGCCAAGTTGTGGGACTGGACAGAGAAGGAGCTTGAGGGAGAGAAGCTTTGATGCATATTTGTAATACTAGATCTATGGAGTCTTGAAGTCTGACGTGCAATATGTTCTTAACCCCTTGGCTAATAAATACCTACTTTAATAATATTTTTGCATACTTTCCAATGACAAGGCCTTGAGAGCTCTGAGACTGTATAAATTATCAATGGTAGTAGCTTCTTTTAGCTGATAGAAAGGCCATAATTTGTTTCCTAATTTATTCACGTTAGTTGGTTTCTATACAATGAACTAATAAGCTGAAGATTGATTGATCTGAGGCCATCAAGGTCTCGCCACTTGGTGATATAGATCTCGGCGTCTCGATAAAAATAACACATTAGCTTTTTCCCTCCTGCGCAGAATAGACAAATAAGCTGAAGATGGACGTCATTTCACGCAAAAGATCCATGCCTCCCTCCCTGATGTTCTGCGCTGGCATGCGGCCGCATTCCCGCGACACTAGTCATCAGTGGCTTACCGCCGCATTCGAGGCTCCAACCTTAATCTCCAGTTATTTAGACCATCGACATGGAGAACGCCACTTTACCGATGTATTATGGTTCAAAATGTATTTGAACCAACTTTCCCCAGAAGATAACCCTGTTCCCTAAAACCCTGACACCAACTGTTCTTCTACCTACCACCAACTGTCCTACCTACCGCCGAAATGAGTCTTAATTTTGGAATGCGCTGCAGTACCGTGGTCCCTAACAAGCCGCCTCTCACAGAAAAGAATCTCCCCGATCAGGAGGGCAAGGTACGTCTTCTGCTAACAGGCACAACCCAGCAGGCACTGATCAACACAGGTCTTCCTCGTCACCGGCGCATCAGGTGGGTTAGGCAAGCTCCTCGTTGATATACTCTATCAACACAATGGCAAAGTCTACCTCGCTGCGCGCTCTCAGAGCAAGACCGAAGAAGTAGTCCAAGAGATCAAGTCCGCGCATCCCACCTCCACCGGCGAACTCCACTTTCTTCACCTCGAGCTGGATGACCTATCTACAATCAAACCGGCTGCCACTCAATTTCTAGAGAGGGAGAGTCGTCTAGATGTCCTGTGGAACAACGCGGGCGTTATGATCCCACCTGAAGGCTCCAAGACGAAGCAGGGTTACGAACTCCAATATGGTGTGAACAATATTGCGCATTTCTTGTTCACCCTTTTGCTTCGTCCTGCACTCGAGGCTGCAGCGGCATCCGGGTCGGCGCCCAACTCTGTCCGCGTTGTCTGGGTCGCTTCTAGCGCTGCTGATGCTGCGCGGAATCCGGCGGTGGATCTGACGAACATGGATTACCACCGCGAGGAGGGCGCGTGGATGAAGTACTCACGCAGCAAAGCCGCTAGCGTGGTCCATTCGGCCGAGTTTGCGCGAAGAACCGCTGGCACCGGCATCATCAGTCTTGTAAGTTGACCACCGCTGATCGATCCTTCTGACCGTGTAGGCACTCAACCCCGGCAACTTTGTCACCAACCTTCAGCAGAACATGTCCAAGATGGAACTCGCCATGTTTGTACGTATACTTTATCTCATTCGATACTCAGGCTGACTTGTGCCCAGAAACTGATCTCATCGGATCCTATTAATGGCGCCTACACTGAGCTCTTTGCGGGGCTGAGCGATACCATCTCGGAAGAGAACAATGGCGGATGGGGTAAGAAGCCTCTACCTTTCGTAGCATACACTGGCCGTGATAGTGTCTCCTTTTGGCAAGGTCGAGAAGATTCGAAAGGACTTTGTAGAGCCAGAGCTCGGGAGCAAGTTTTGGGACTGGACCATGGAGCAGGTGAAGCCGTACATGTAGACGTAAAGCCTGAAATATATTACAGTTGAGACGTGTAACTGAGGGCTTGAATCAGCAGAGAGAACTTAGAACTCAGATCCTGCAATATGCAGTAATTGGAGCAAGCCTGTAGCCGTGTAGCCACTGTTATTACCAATGCAAGGAGCGCGACTGCTCACTGTATCAGTCTACCATAAGTGAACTAGAACTTTTGAAACATATTTTCCATCTGGCGCTATATTACCAATACTACCTCACATTCATCAATTCAGGGATTGTCTCATGTTCCTCCACAATTGGGTTTTTCACGTCATCCCAAGGCTTAGTATCCAGCAAAGCCATATTCTGGCTTGACAATAGTAGTTGGCCTTCCTGTTCAACCTTCTCAAGCACCTCAGCAACCTGCTGCATGAGTGTTATCTGCCTCTCAAACTCCTTTGCACGAAACCTTTTAGTGCACCTACCGACCGCACCAATAACCCAATCAACAGAGGTCGCCGAGGTCGACAATTCAACTGACTTGGCCTGTAAGAGAGAGCTACATTCATCCAGGCACTCCTTTACATCCTGCAATTCGGAGTTGATGCCGTTGATGCTGGAGATGGTGGCTTCTGCAACACCCTTGAGCGTTGTGATGTCGTTCTCTACCCGGTTAGCCTCTGAGATTTGCTTTTGGTAGAGTTGATGCGTTGATCGACGGGATGAAATATCGCGCTGGTACTGCGAGACTAGGTCTTGCAAGTTGCGCTGCTCAATCTCAAGGTTCGAGATTACTTGCTGGTCTTGGGTTATCTCTCTATTCAACGCGGACACCCTGGATTGAAGGGCGACAATCTCGTCCTTTAGATCCGATACACGAACGCCCTTGTAACTATGGCATGTTAGCTTTCTGTCCGATAATCTGTGTATTCTGCTAACCCAGCAAATCCGGCTCCGGCTGCTGCCAGTCCCAATGATGCCCCTGCAGTGAAAGGTGCAGCCATGAGGCCGATTCCGGTCAAAATCTGTCTTTAATGAGATGGGTCTCTTGGACGTGCAAATTTGAGGACATACCAGTCCTACGCCTGCCGATTCCTTCTTGCTCTCACGTCGCCTGTGTGTCTCTGCAATTTGTCCGTTCTTTTGAGATATCTCACGATCAAGCTCTGTCTTCCTAGTCCTCTTCTCATTCGCCTGGCGAGTCTTGATGCGAATCTCCTCTTCTTTGGCGCTAGTATCCCTTTGTGTCTGCGCCAGAATTGCTTCGCTCGAGGTCAGAGAACTCTCTGCCTGGCTAGCGAGTTCTTTTGCTTGCGACTGGCATTCATCTAGCAGATCATCCTGGGCCTCAACATCTCGTCCGACATCCATCACCTGGTAGCAGCAGTCCATGGTGGACTGTAGCGCGCTATCTGCTGATGCCTCAGCTTGGATGATAGAAGCAGTAACGCCATCGAGAGATCGAGCCAGCCAAGAAATTTGAGGGGCCATGTTGACGGTCGTTGGATCTTCAACATTTTCAAGTAATACTAGGAATGAACTCATCTGCAATTTGGCCTGCTGAGCTTTTCTCAGACTGTTGTGAAGAGAGGAGCGAACAGCGGAGACCTCTGCCGCGACAGTATTCTTTGAAGTGGCATCAAGAGAACTGAGTCGCTCCTTGGCGGATTGCAGTGATTGCTGAATATTAGAGACGTTATTTGAAAGGCTATCCATTGCTGAAGGGGCGATGCTGGGCAAATTAAGGTACTAATGGGCATGCATATGAGGTAAATCGACTGGGAGAGCCTGCAAAGTGCCTGACTTGGACAATGAGTCTGGCCTAATATAAGGGACTATTAGACAAGATATTCGTATTCCGGTTATAACGATTCACTATTTGATAAGGTTTAACTTCAGCTACGTATGTATTCATTCCAGTAACCGGCTACTTCTAGATTACCAGCGGCATTATCACAGGTTCAAGACCGCCACAAGATTGCAGGCTTCAGTTGTGGCACGGAAGCGCGTGATTTCGGTAGGTAATCGACGTGTTTATTGGCTTCGCAGATGTAGGGATACGAACATATTGGCTACCTTTCATAATGCGGCTGAGTTTGGCACGTCTCGGTGCAAGGTAGACAACATCGTGGCAGTCAATAGCTTCACGGTTTCGTCGAAGGGGAATGGTTCGTTTTGACATGCGTGTAGCTGATTGGATAGACAAAACGCCCGTGCAGCAACGCCAACCATGCTGGATGAACTACTGCACAGGCGTTTTGTACAATCCACAAGACTAAAACCCCTTGCTGTAAGTCCAACGCGATCGCTCAAGCAAACACTGAATGGAATCACTTGGACAGTCCGTTACTATACGGACACTGTGATATCTTGTTCCTGGTTCAGCTGAACCTGCCAGCTCGCATGCATAGGTTGGAAAACGGAAAGTTAGCTAGCCCTTAATGTTTCAGCCGGAACCAATTCAAAGTTGCAGTGTACTTGTTATCGTTTGTGGCACTGAATCAACCTCGAGGTACTAGTGACCTTGTCAAGCATTTCTGGACTGCAGTATGTGATATCTCTCATGACTTGCATGGATGGGCTGATTTATTGGCCTAGACTCCCCCGCCAGGTTGATACGAATGGAGGCCCGAGCGTATGCGAACTGCGAATGTGGCAGATCACCGTCCAAGAGCCGCATGTCCAAGGCCATAACGATAAAAGGGAGTATCGTCTCTTGAAGTATCGTCTCTTGAAATCATGAATCCATCACATCAATTCATTGAAACCACTCCCTCCTTATTAATAAATATGACTTTTGATCAAGGCCCAAAGGCAGCCAGGGGCTCAGACTACCCGTCTCATCCGGAGGACTTCCGTCAGCCGTCTGCCTTTGGTGTTGGTCAATCCGACTATGACCACAAAGCCCAGCAGCGAGCTAACTATGCTCTCGCCCTTCAAATGTCATGCCGAGATGTCGTTCAGACCATCAAGGCAAGTGACCTGCTCATGAGCAATGAATGGGCAAAGCCCCTCACGCATGCCCCGAATGCCATCTCCATCATGGCTCTGTGTCTCAAAACGGCGGCTGTGCGCGAGGCTGCCAACATCAAGGTGAGAGACAAGGAGATCACGGATGAGACTGGGAAAATCATCGGTCTGCTCCCGTAAGTATCCTGTCCTCAATAGAATAAATGGCTAACGGAAGTCAAGGTCAGAGTATTTTCGTACAAATCTACAGCACTGTGCGGACATCGGTAGACTTGCTTTCCTTGATGCGCAGAAACGCATGAACAACCTCCAAAGTGTCGCTCGCAGCATGATTGCGCCTGAGGGCACCATCGCCTACATCATTGATCTACTCAGCGATTTGGAAGACGCTGAGGACAATCTTCCGGGAGCTATGAAGCGACTGGAAACTAACGCTGAGAACTTCAAAGCTGATGCTGAAGCTATCACCAAAAAGTTTGAGTATTGGGAGAAAGTGATTATGCATCTTCTCAAGAACTCACAAGATGCGGGGTGTACGTCCAAATCAGTATCCCACCATCTTCAATTGCTAACGATTGTCAGCGATGACTGAAGAGAAACGAACTCAAAATACAGCTGATGCTGTCATGGCAGATGCAGAGAGACAAACTAGAGAGAGAGAGGAGGAAGATGCTAAGCGAGCCATCCAAGAGCAACAGAAGTTGCTTCAAATGGCCCGGAGAGAGGTCGAAGAAGCCCAGCGAAGGTTGAATGTGCTTCTTGATCGGCCACCTATTGAGGAACCACCCGCATGGTCCGATATGAAGCACGCACGGGAGTTCGTTCCAGATCGACCAGCACCAAGTCGTGGTAGGATCTCATATCCGACTGCAGTTAATCATATGCTAACTCTTTGAAGGAGAAAAGGGCGCATTCGCCAAAGGATGGGGATATTTCTTTGGCTCCAGTGACAGCGAGGTCGCAGCAGAGAACAGGCACCGTAAGGAACATGCTGAGAGTATCGAGAATGAAAGACAGGCCTATATAGCCAGAGCAGTAGAGCACCGTGAGATGCAGAGACGAGTGGCGCAGACTCAATTGGACGAAGCCAGAGGAAACGAGTCGAAGCTCTGGGAAGAACTCAACAAACAGAATGAAAAGCTCTCGGTCAGTCATCACAGCCTCACGAAGGCTAAGCATGATCTCGCAAAGACCCATGCCGAGCTTCAGCGTCTGTGCTCTGAGAAGATTGAACTAGTACGTCTTGTCTTCCCTCTCAGCGCGCATGCTAACAGTAAACAGGAACAGATTATGAAGATCCTCGAGGAATCTATGCGCCGCCTAACAGAGCTAAAGAAGGAAGTCGAGGAGATGGCACTGTTCTTCAGCCGAGTGCAAACCGTCATCACGACGACTGTAAACGAGAACTTGCAGAGTTTCTTGAACCCAATCCAACGTGCGTTGGACAAGGGAGACAGCGTTGACAAGATCCGGGAGAGAAGCAAGCAGAATCTGCTCAGAAATGCATTTGAGCTGCAAGGACGCTTCTCGGCTACGGCAGACGTGGCTAGCATGTATGTGCTTGTTTCTAATAAGTACATTCGGCCGGGGATCAATAAGATGGAGGCGCTGGCGGCTATGAATGACGATGACTTTGAGCGGGGAAAGGAGGAGTTTAGGGATTGGTGCGACAGCGCAGCGGAGGACATTGTACGCATCACAGACGGTGAGCAGTCGAAGATGGCGGAAAATCTGACAAGGAATGTTGAAGTTCTAAGTCAGAGGGCTATAACAGGTGCTTTATAGATGGTGATGTCTAAGCTTTGTCTCCTGGAGGTAGTTTAAAGAATAAGCAGAGAGAACTAATTACTCAGTTCATGCAATATAAGTACAGTAATTAGAGCAAGCATATTGCCGCACAGCCAGTGTGATTGCCAGCAAAAGGGCGCAACTGAAGAAACGCCTCATCGCTGGCAAGCTCCCATCGTCTACTAGCTTTGGTGGCTTGGTCAAATAAACAGGCATTTACTTAGTTAGTGCCCACAAATGTTGTCACTTTCCAGGCCAATCGGGGGTTATTTCCGACCCTTTGGATGGAGCGAAGTTATCGTTGTTTAATTAGCCTGCCAAGCTTGCTCGGAGTGAGCCCGCGTCTCAGCGGTCATTGCGGCCGCATTTGCGACTGGACTAAAAGTGCAGACTCGTAAGCCCAGAAACACTTGTGAATCAATTTTATTCCCTTCATACCACTGATACTCTTATTATTAAACTTCTCAGCACTGTGTTATCCATGCTCCAGTCCGGTCATCAGTCTGTACCAGCACCAACACTTCAAAGAAATGGCACCCAGAGCCTTGGTCGTTGGTGGAACAAGTGGCATCGGCCTGGCCTTGGCCCGTCACATCGCTGCAGCCCCCGAGGCCATCGTCACAGTCTGCGGTCGCACCAAACCCGCCAATCTACCCTCAAACATCAACTTTTCACCAGTCGAAGCTACCTCGATGTGCGCAGTCAAGCAATGGACCGACAACTTCAAACAGACGCTCGCGGGGAACCAAATCAACATGCTCATCATGTCGCAAGGAACTTCCAACTTTACCGGCCGCGATGAGACCAACGAGGGAATCGACCGCAAGATGGCACTTCACTATTACGGCCGGCAACTAATTGTCCGTGAACTGACCCCCGTTCTCAAACAAGACGCCAAGGTTCTGTTCATCTTGAATGGCAAGGAAGGCTCTCCAGCTCACATCAACTGGGACGATCTGGACCTCAAAACGAGCTACTCTATGAGCACGGCTGCCCAACAGTCTGCGACTATGCTCGACATTATGGTCCAACACTACGCCGCCGTCCAAGAGGGTGGTGACAGACGGCATTACGCACATGTGTATCCAGGCGGAGTGTTGACTGGTCTTACGAGAGCCTGGCCGTGGTACATGAGAGCGGCTGTTGGTGTAGTTGGCCCATTAATCGCTGTGAAGCCTGAGACGTGTGCTGAGCGTCTGTTGGGGAGTCTTGACAATGTCACTAGTGTAAGAGAGAAGGATGGGTATTTCTGGAGCAATATCAACAGTGATGGGAGTGTGATCAAGGATAAGGCTGTCTGGAGTAAGAGTCAAAGGGAGTGCCTTGCTGAGCATACATGGAGAACCATTGATAGTGCTCTATGTGACAGTTAGAACTCTAGGCCACTGGCCCAAAACAGGAGCCTCTGAAGTGCCGGAAGAATAGGGCCTACCGACTCTCAACATCTTGCCTACGCATTTTCAGGATTCTTGTCATGTATTGTAGTATTACACAAAGATCCAGTTCAAAACTTGTTTAAGTGATGGTCCACCATGCCTATGCGCCTCCTGGACTGCAAGACCTTGCTTCATTTACCCCTGAGTCTTGGGAACCACCGATTCCGACTCAATTTTGCATATTCAATACTATCACTTGACGCACTGTCTACTGCGGACTTGTTAAGCATCGAAACTCTGTTAGCCTAGCATGACGAAGATTATGGCTCTCGATCATGAAGCAGTAGACCACAGCCTCAACTCGTAGCCAGTCAATCCGCAAAACGCGTCACCATACTTGCAAATCCGCATCCGGAGATAGGGAACATACCACACCGCAGATTCCGAACGGATCTCCCGGGCATTCCTCGGCCGCCTTTCCCGCACTGCGGATGCTCCAGGCGGACTCGGCCTCGATGGACTAAACGTCTGGATTCTCAACTTATAAAGGCGCCGGCTTCTCATGATAGACTAACCTCACAATCCACTCACTTCTCATGATAGTAGACAACCTCCTAATCCACTTCTACAGTCGACCGCCACTAGAACATCATGGTGTCTGCCAACCTCACCCTCCCCGCCACCATGCGGGCCCTCTTGCTCACAGGTCTATACAACGTCACTGTCCAAGACGTTGCAGTCCCAAAACTCGTCTCTCCAACTGATGCAATCGTCAAGTTGACCACCGCTGGTATATGCGGATCGGACCTTTATGCGTATCGAGGGTTCTCCCCGGACCAGGACCCTTATGTTCTTGGACACGAGGGCATCGGTTATGTTGTACAAACCGGCAGCGGCGTCTCTACAGTGTCTGTCGGAGACTATGTTGTCATCCCTGATAACTTCCACCACGGACAGTTGGAAATGCAGCCTACTTTCCCGGTGTCTTATGGAGGCGGAGTGCAATCTCCTGATGTATCAGGACTCCAAGGTAGGGATCACCTCGCAGAATTTGGAACAGCGCTGACTTGTAAAGCTGAGTATACTATTGTCAAGGCTGCCGATGCTAATCTATTCCGCCTTCCCATCCATCGAAATGAGACGACTGAGACTCTGGAGCAGAGTTATCTCATGACAGGAGACATCTTTTCCACTGGATGGACAGCAATCACCTGGTCTGGCTTCGAGCCCGGTGACTCAGTTGCCGTCTTTGGTGCAGGTCCAGTTGGTCTGATGGCAACATACAGTGCTCTACTCCGCGGCGCCTCTCGTGTCTACACAATCGACCACGTCCAAGAACGTCTTGACGTCGCCAAGTCCATCGGAGCCATACCCATCAACTTTGCTGAATCAGACCCAGTCACCCAGATCCAGAATCTTGAACCTTCTGGTGTGAAGCGAGCTGTGGACTGTGTTGGCCTAGAAGCTCTCAACAGTAGTCTCGCGTTTGAACCTTCAATCATTGTTCGGCAGATGGTGAACGTGACCGGCTTTGAAGGAGGACTGGGCCAGGTTGGCGTGCATGCGTATACACCTGGTACTCAAGCCGCTCTGGACCATCCTCAGCTCAGCGCTGACATTACGTTTCCGGCCACGAGTTTCTGGACAAAGTCGCTTCGGCTGCATGCTGGTATTGTGCAGCCTTACCGGATCGCGCCGCAGCTCATCAATCTGATCTCAAGCGGCGTTGCGAATACCAGTTTCATAACCACTGCGGTGATTAACATTGAGGATGCGCCTGAATACTACGAGCGGTTTAACCGTACGGAAGAGGTCAAGGTCCTGATTTCGTTCTCTCGATAATATTGCACGCGATCAGGGACCACTTTACAGGTCGTTTCTGTATACTTATTGTCATTTAGTATTATCAGGTATATAGTAATATCTACTTGCGCTTCTTATCTACACCATGCGTTCATCATATCGTAATCTGTCCATCCTCTTTTTGCATCCTCCGCAAAGCCTCGTCGTCAAGCCTCCAAACTCCCTTTGTCTCATGGTCATGAAGCTTCCATTTCGTCCCTTGGGCCAATCGATGAAAAGCTTGATGCTCATCACCCGGCACGCTCCGAAACAGCAACGGCTCCCACGACTTTCCCTGCAACTTCTCGTCTCTCCTCTTTTGCCGCTGCGCCTCTTCAACCTCGTGCTTCGCGTGAGATGCATCCCGATAGTTCCCTTGCTCTAGAGCTGATATAACTTCTCCCCATGCCCTTCTTGACTCTCGTGGATCTTGCTGCTCTACTGGGTCGATATGCATGTCTGCGGATGTCTCTGGGTCGACAGTGTATGTTTCCAACAGCTTTCCTTTGCTGTCGGTAATCTTCCATCCCTCGCTCCAGACTCCTGATAGCTTGTAGCAATGCTTCTTGGGCTCATCTTTGTGATACACCCTCGCCTCGAAGCAATTTCGCTTGCCTCGAAAGATACCAGCGCCAGAAAAGTCAATTTCCGAGACATATCCAGAGCTGGACACGATTGTGTAAGTGCCAATGATCTCTGGATAAAGACACGCCGACAGAAATCCCCTCACAGTGACGTCTGTTAGAGGAACCAGGTAATCCTCGTCAAACTTGTCGAGGTGTATAATAGCGTGTCCCATTTGCCGAATATTAATGTTTCCATTAAATGTCATCTCAACTCGTCCATACCCATCTGCTCTTATTCCATCTGCAGAGATATGCATCGCAGTGATTGGTGGATGATGGCTAACCTGCTCAACTACCAACTTGGTATCACTGTCACCCTCGCTCCAAGAAGCGAGGAAGAGCTCACCAAGAAAAGCATTGAGAGGTTTCTTGATGCTAACATTTGGAGCGCCTGCAACATACAGTTGACTTCGGAGGCCTGCTAAGAATAATTGCAGGACCGAAAGGCTTCGTTTCGCTGGATCGAGTTCTTTTGTAGGTGCTGTGAAGAGTAGGGGCTTCTTTGCCCAGCTGCCGGGATTCTCGACGACTGAAGATGGTGCTAGAAAGAACGGCGGAGCTGTGACATTTGCGAGATCTAAATCGCTTTTTAACGATGATAAAAACTAAATTGTTAGCGAGGATCGTGGCTGTTGATTAGGTCCGTACCTTGGCCAGGTCAACAAAGCGTCTGCCCATGGACTTGGAGTCATCGTGAATAGTTCTCTGAGTCTTTGGAATCGGTTCCATTTTGGTTTGCAATTATTTTACCGCCTCCTTGAGAATCTTCCCTTATATAAATACCAAAACTCCCGTCTCATCACATGCTTCAATTGCGTTTCAACACAGCCCCGTCTCACTAGATCAAACTCGCTACGACGTCAAGTCGGCCGCTAAAGTTTCAATGCCTGTCGCAAGAGAACCTGGCCAATCAGAGGGCCCCCGGAAGCTGAAATCATCCGATTTTTGAAACGGGAGAATTGATTGCCGTCGGAAACTCGAAGTACCGGCGACCAGCCTCGAATTGTTCTAGCTCACACGTCATCCTTGAATAATCGGGATTGTTTCTAGAATCAGCAGCAATGGAAGCCAATCATAGGGATCTCTTTCTACTAATTTGAACATGTGACCTTGCGTACGCTATGCAGCTGGATTATAACTGACCTTCGCTGATGATTGCAGTGGTTTACTGATGTCGCCGATAACGCAACGATAGAATCAAACCGATTTCTCAAATCCAGGCAAGCGAATGCCGGTTCACCACAGAATATCGGTTGCTAATGACCTTGATCAAGTCCTCGAGGCTCGAATCATATCTCAGCGCCGCCACGGTTGAATATCGGAATGGGTACGGGCCGGTGAAGCTCTGAGATCTCTGAACTGCAACAGATCCAGAAAGGGAAAATATCTCATGGTCAATATTCCATAATTATAGGTTCTCATATTTCAAAATGAGGTCTGCCTCCAATCTTCTGCCAAATTCTGCTGTTTGTGCCCGTAAATCTGTGCTTTAAGGACCGGCAAATTAGAAATGTGCTTTTGTTACTTGTGTTATCAGTGACGGTTTGTCGATTTGTCTGGAAGTAAAACCTTTAATAGGCGGAGTAATTCTGTGCAACGTACGAGGCTACGAGCGCAGCGAGGAAGAGCCCTCCGCTAGGAGCCCCCGGAGGGACATAACTGACAAGAACAGGCAAAACGGTTTGCTAAAGCCCTCGAAGTTGCACTAATTTTCTAGAATGCAAATCACAGCATCAACATGCAAAGGGCAGTGGCCGTTGATGATGTCCCTAGGTTAGCGCAGGAGTCAACAATATCTCCATTCGCACGATAATATCAGCATTCGAACCTTGTCGGAATTTAGGAATTTGTTCAGAAATCAGCAAAGAATCCTGTTGTCGATATTACCCTAATCCTAGCGATCCTTTCTGTACTTCGGTGCGCAGTCATCAGTCTCAACTTCTAGTTTGTGTTGATTAACCTAGGGGTTTATAGATAAGCTTCAGCCACAAAACTCAGCCCTTCACGTTGACATCATTCAACGTCTCAACAGTTTTGAAGCCGTTCGTCATCATCAGTACTGATCTACCGGACTTGAAAATGTCCGCAATCTAGTTTTCCGTCGGTGCTAAATCTAGGGTTTTCGCGACTTTTCAAAGCAGAAACAGATTGCAGATCATCCCCATTGCGACAGTCGCGTGAGTGGCAGGTATACGGGCTCTATGGGTCCAATCTTACTGTTTCGATTCACGCGTCTCTGCTAATTGTGTGTAGATCACTGGAGTCTTTGCTAACGTCATTATCGTCGTCGGAGCGGGATGGAACGGCAGTTTCTGAACAGACTTCCGGATAGTGATGCCTCCGAAGTCCCAACGGCAGGCCAAACTCAATTCTCAAGTCACGCTTCCGGCAATGGCGCTCGGACCGTCGTTATCGATGTCACTGCCGATTGAGTGCCGTCAAAGGCGTAAGACCATAGTCAATGTACCCTATCGAGATATCTTGTAGTGACCAATTGGCACCCAATCGTATTTCCGAGCTCTTATCCGACTCTCGGACAGTAATCCGATCAATCAGTCTTGCCAACCACTCAACAATGTCTCTTAGTAAAGGTCTTGTGTCAATATTCCTTGGCTCAATCTTTCTGAATCTCACAAATGACTTCCCCAACCTTGTTGGCAGATCACTGGGGTATTCCAGTTCTATCCCCACAGCCAAGCCACGCTGGCCCCTCAAATTGCTTCATCTATCGAACAGTGAAGATCATGGTTCAGTTGAGTACCCGCGGGTACGTTCTTGGCAGGTGTTCCTTCCTCGATGTTTCCCTGATTTAAGCTTAGAACAAGGTTGGCCAATGGTGAATTGGTTACATCCAGATCTGGACATGATTCCCAATTCAGTAATCCCTGCGGACCGCGGTGACGCTGGCTCACGCATTGTATCACGACGAGATGCTGCTTATCGTTACAGATACGCGACTTTACAGCTGCGCCGAGTTTGTGCGATCATACGGCATCACTGCGGCTTGGAACCCTCCGTAGATTAGGCTGTAGCCTCCACGAAAATTAGCCTCTACGCAAATCGTGCTAACCTCCACAGTGTAGATCTGTAACCACCGCGGATCGGAACTTTTGATACAATGACGTGCGTCGATACCAGATAAGCTTAATCATTGTCTTTATCAATGTCTCATACGCGTCAATGAGTCAAGCAGTTCCCCTACTCAGCCACGGGTCACTAAAAAGGATCGACATTGCTGACTCGTCACAGCGACGACGATCCTGATAAGCTAGCCAAGCCCAAAATTCACATACCGTATCACCAATCGTTAGTTACACAATTGATAAAGTTGGTTTTACGCTTATTATCCACGAGGACATGAAACTGCAGGAAGCCTCATGTTTCCATTTCGGACTCCGATTACGCGGCACGTTGTACATGTAGGCAGCCTGGATATCCGTTGAACGCTTGGCGATAACTGATCGCAAGATGCGGTGACTGACGAGGAGATAAATGAGGTGCCAAGATATGGAGAGAATGGGTGCCAAGTTGTGAGCCGAGTGAGGAGGCTCAAGAGAAGTGAAGAGTGTAGATCAAAGTGTCGATCATCCAGCTAACCACTCACGGAATGTCGTTCTAAGGCTAGATCTAGATAGCTGAAAGGTAGATTCCCCTGTGGCGGTCAAGTGCCGTGATCCACACTTGCGGGCGGGAAAGGCTTACTTGGCCAGATGGGCAAATCAAGGAAATGCAAGGAAATGTTGTGACACAAAACATGACAAAGATTGCACAATGTTTCACAGACAATTCCTCCTTTACATGTGAAAATTTGCAAAAAAGCAATATACGCAAGGGTGATGAATAGTTTAATTACTAGGCTCAACCGAACGGTTGGGTTGTTATCAGGCTGTTATATGGCAGGGATCTAAAACCCCAGACTAGGACACAGACAGCTTCCGAAGGCCTCCCCTCAAGATTACGGCTCCGGAGTCATGACGGGGGACAAGCCCCGGCTTGGCACGGGACGAGGGATCCACTCAATAAGCGTACTCACAGCCTCAATGACCCGCAGTAATATCGCCTGGAGCTTGGCAACAAGCCAGTGCCATATCACAAACAAGCAAAAAAGATGTCGCAAGCTAAGCTCAGCAGGGAGTACCTTGTAGATAGGTGCCCGATCTCGACTGCAAACAAACCAAGATGCAAACAGGCCAATCAGAGACACCGTCTCACCTCGTGTCTAAGCCCGAATGTTTCCCAACTTCCCCTATTCAGGCCAAGACGGGATCTCACTGACAGAGGCTCAACAAGGGATCGCCGTTCTTGGGATAGCTTGGCAAGGAACACCAAGAAGGGAATTGCGCGTCACATTTGAATAGATTCAGAGATAGCGGGTCTGTACTCCATATCACAGAGGCATGGCTTGGAGTGATTCAGGGCTGTGCACAAGTATAAGGATGTCTCCCTCCTCCGGTTTCATAAGACTTTATCATTTCATCTCTACAGACAAAATGGCTTCATTATTTCGACGACAGGACCCGGACCCCGAGCTGTGTGTGAAGTATGCTCACTTTGCTTCTCATATGGTGCGATGGCAGTTCAAGATTATCTACTGGACCATGTTTGTGTCCAACTTATTGGTCTTGTTTGTTGCTTCGTGGACATATATCCGGTGAGTTTAATGACGCCGGGATGAGCCGGATGATTTGAATGATTTGATCTAACAAGAACAGTGGCCAAGCAGCTATGGAGAAGCTTGCTCATAATCCCAAAGCACGAACGAAACGAATACGGCAGTCGGTCGCCATGTGTCTTGGATGTGTTTCTGTCTCAACAGTCATCGTCGTCATGGAAGCGTACTCCATTCTAGCGCTTCAGTTTTGTGACGGTGAAGACCTCATCTCACTTTATTGGTCCACGTGGACCATGATTCAAGTTGGTTCATTGATTGCCATGATTGGTATCATTCTTGCATTGGCACATACCCTTCGTGGAAGACAGCATCCGTAAGTCTCATCTATCATTCACTCGTCTCATGTTACACTCGCTGACGGTTCAGACCATGGGCACTTGCATTAGGTACACCCGTCCTTGTGATTGCCGGATTTCTCCATCTATTCCACGACTGCACGAAGAAGCGAATTCGAAGTCGTCGTCAGAAGAAGGACTTTGAATTTGGGCCTCCGATGAGTCAAGCGTAAGTGCCATCATTGCAGATGTTTCAACTTTCAGCTGACACAAACAGTAACACAATTTCGGTCAACCCCGATGAGGAAGAGGACATTGAATACAAAGCACAAGTAATCGGGCTTACATTCGATGGTGGTCCCATCATTCGATACACAGATGCTGTGCCCGAAACCTTACCTGAGCACGCTGAACTCTTGGGATACTGTGCACAGAAGAAGCCTATCGTCATGTGCAAACGCGAGAGTGTTCAATTTCTGATGGACTCTCCCGCACAGTTACCGCCATCAGCATCACCGGCTTTCCGCAAGGGTAACTGAGACATTCTGTTTCGCACCTTGCTAGCTGATGAGGCATCCAACGGGCGACAGGGGACGAGATAAGAATTTGAGCGTCAAAGCACGCCAAGACAAGGGAGATGCGCTTTGACTTTATGCGTTGTTGTCGCCTGAACTAGCAGGCATTATACTTGGGATTATGTGTTTGGGTTGCTTGGGAGTTTTGCTATAGATAATGGCGGTGGACAACAACGGAAAAGGAGGAATGGGATGGACATGGTTTGGTGCGATGGTCGGAAAAGTGGCTTCATGATACTGGAGATAAGATACCCTAGCGATAAGATAATAAACGGTTTGTGCTTTCATAACTTGTTGCATAAGATGTGCATATGTGCATAGACTGTGTCATCGAGATCTGTGATGTCAGCGATGATCTTTGATGATTTTGATCTAGAATTTGAGTTTGACCGATGACGGAGCTCTCTTATCGATAGCGGGGTGAATGCCCCTCATCGCCGGTTCGGCCAATGTTTTGGTCGGCTTAGTAAATAGCTTTCAAATCAGAGCGATCACCGTAAAGATTTACAATAAACGCTTTATTTCGTGACCACGCGCAACATTCATTTACCAGCGATCCCTTCTCTTCGATACCATTCGACACATCCAACCCATCCGACACATTCCTTCGCATCATTCACATCTTCGCGATGGGCCTCACAAAGGTCAAACACATCATCCTGGTATGTTACCCTACGCCGCTCGCTTCAAGCGTTACTCACGAAACAGGTCCTCTCAGGCAAAGGAGGAGTAGGCAAATCATCAGTCACAACACAATTAACATTGTCGCTCGCTTCAGCCGGTCACTCAGTCGGCATTCTCGACGTCGATTTAACCGGCCCTTCCATCCCCCGCATGCTCTCAATCGAAGAGTCAAAAGTCACACAAGTACCAGGAGGATGGGCGCCCGTGTTAGTACATGAAGGAGACTCATCCAAAGGCCTCGGGTCTCTACACGCGATGAGTCTAGGCTTTCTCCTCCCGAGGCGAGGCGACGCAGTTGTTTGGAGAGGACCAAAGAAAACAGCAATGATCCGACAATTCCTCAAAGACGTGCTCTGGGACGAGACCGACTTTCTACTCATCGACACACCACCCGGAACAAGCGACGAACACATATCCCTCGCCGAAACGCTCCAAAAAGACGCACTGCCGGGCCAAGTCGCGGGCGCAGTGGTGGTCACAACACCCCAAGCCGTAGCGACAGCAGACGTACGAAAAGAGCTCAACTTCTGCACCAAGACCAACATCCGGGTATTGGGAGTCGTGGAAAACATGAGCGGCTACGTGTGTCCGCACTGCTCCGAGTGCACCGACATATTCGGGTCTGGGGGAGGGAAGAGCATGGCGGAGGAGTTTAGCGTTCCGTTCCTGGGGAGTGTTCCTATGGATGCGCAGTTCATTTCTCTGGTTGAGGAAGGTAGACGACCGACATACCCGTCTGGTACGACGGTGAACGGGAAGGATATTTCGGGGAGGGACGGTGAGGAGGGGGAGGGGGGGAGCTTGGTTGATAAGTACCGGGATTGTTCACTGTTTCATGTATTTGGAGATATTACAGAAAAGGTCCTGACAAACGTGGCTAATTGATCCACTCGCATCAGGCAGTTAGCATTCAACATGGCCGTTTCACGCGAGCGCAGCGAGGAAGAGCCCTCCGCTAGGAGCCCCCGGTGGGGAACACCAAAGTACAAGAGCAGAAATGTCTGTGTCTCTCTGTATGTCTTGTGCGTGTGTCTCATCGGCATTGACTCACTCAGGCACATGCATTTACGAACCCAACCATAATTGGCTCACTGCAGAGCGAGGTGACTACATCCTCACAGCCTCTCTTCCAAGAAAGTTACAATGACGAAACTCGTGTGGCCATTACAAGGATCTCCCAAGCCCTGCCCCACCAAACCCAAGCCGCCAACCCAGTAAAAGGCACCCTCCTCGCCTCCCAAAAAAGCTCAGCGCTGGTGGAATTTTTTATTTTTCTCGTAAAAAAACCTGCAGTTCTCGGCCCAGAAGCCGGGGACACGCTCTGCTTCCCCGTGGTCGCAGGCTTGTACAAGGACCTGGCATTGGGCAGCATTTGACGAGTCGCGCTACGTAGCTCCCACTAAACTGTACCTTACAGCTCTGTTTGGGTTGGTTCGGGCTGGCCTGGGGGAGAGAGAGAGAGAGAGAAATAGCACCGCCTTATTGAGACCTTGGCACATTGGATCGGGATGCGAAGAGAGAAATTTGTTGTCTGCTTGTAAAAAAAAATAAACCCCAACCCCTCCCACTTCTGTCAAGAGACCCAAAATTCTCTCACCGACAGAGGAGCATAAACAAACAATCAGTCACTTGGTCTCTGAATTTCCATCTGTTTTATTTTGCTGTCCTGTATTCACCTCGTCTGCTTTATCCCTCTGCCTCACATCCTCTGCTCACGCGACCGCAAACTTGGCTGCAAGTTCAATGTCGAATAAACGTGTCTAATCTCTCAAACAATCGACGGTTCTCTCGATACCGTCACTGACCTTTCTCGGTTCCTTTACTGGGCTTCTATGCGGCCGACGGATCTTCTGCGCTTCCTCTTCTCTCGACCTTCCAAGTATGTTCAGCCAGCATCAGAGACTATACTGTCACAGCATCAGACCAAGACTGACCATTTCCAGGCCCCGATAGCACCCCTTCAACGAACATCCACCGATTCACATCTCCCAAGTAACCCTCACTGCCACAATTCCGTCAAAAGAGCTCTACCACTTCATCCGCTCGCGACCCCCCTAACGTCCCCGAGGCGTTACCCCCCGATCGATCGATTGCTGCTGGCTCCGCCAGCATCTGAACAAGTCCCCGTACCTGTGGGCCTACTCTCTCAAACAGACGCCGCATAGTCTGTTTGAGCGGCAGCTAGTGCTCCGCGGACTCTGCCACCGGGCAAAGAACACTGACCAACCGCCGCCATCATGACCTCCGTCCCGTACAACTGCACCTTTTCGCCCGCCTCGGCTACTCCTCATCTCACCATCAACCATGATGTAGCCGCCGACCTCGACTCGACCAACGCTTTTGAAGGTCCCGAGAAGCTTCTCGAGGTTTGGTTCGCTCCCAGCCCGACGACTCTGCCTCCCACTGCTCCTGTCAATGGTCTCAAGGCTGTTCCGGCTGATACCTGGGTTCCCATGCTTGATATGGTCAATTGCAAGGTCCTGTCTGTTCTTGAGAGTGAAATGATGGACGCCTATCTTCTCTCCGAGTCGAGCATGTTTGTCTTTCCTCACAAGATCATTCTCAAGACCTGCGGAACCACTACCCTTCTTCTCGGTCTTCAGCGAATGCTTCACATTGCCGCCAAGCATGGATTCCCATTCCACAATGCCAACTCGGCCGACGACATCCAAGCAGCCGCAACTCCATACCGAGTATTCTACAGTCGCAAAAACTTTCTCTTCCCCGAGAAGCAGCAAGGCCCCCACCGCAGCTGGAAGCAAGAGGTCAAGTATCTTGACGACATGTTCGACGGAGGTAGTGCCTATATGGTAGGCAAGATGAACGGCGATCATTGGTATCTGTACCTCACCTCACCCAACCAGCAAGCCCTCACGCCCCCTCGCACCCCCGGTGAGGTCGAAGGCACCAAGATCCCCGTCGGGACGTCCTTCAACGGCCTCCCGAGCAGTTACCACGACGAGACGCTCGAAATCCTCATGACGGATCTGGATCCCGAAAACGCCAAGCAGTTCTATCTGTCGCACGCGAGTGCGGTCGCCAGCGACAAGATGGCTGCAGAGGCCAAGGATGCACGCAAGGAAGCCATCAACAGCCTTGGAGGGCTTGCCGAGACTGTTGACGAGGTTGATGTTTTCGCAAATGAAGACGACACCATGCTCGACTCGATCGAGGCCCTGACCACTGAGGGCCACGCATTGGGAACTGTCGTCTCGGAGAGTTGCGGCCTCTCCAGCGTCTACCCAACCAGCAAGTATCCCGATGCGCGAGTCGACGCATACCTGTTCAGTCCCTGCGGCTTCTCGGCCAACGGCGTCGTCCCTCCCGAGGCTGGCAAGGGTGAGCATTACTTTACGGTTCACGTCACCCCGGAGCCTCAGTGCTCGTTTGCTTCATTCGAGACCAACGTGCCTGGTGGTCAGAGCGGACGCACCACAACTGAGATCATTGAACATGTTGTCGACATCTTCAAGCCCGGTCGTTTCAGCGTCACTCTTTTTGAAGCAAAGGGTGCAGCCCAGAACCCATACTGCATGGGTGATGATGACTCCAACAATTGGGCTGCCAAGCGTCTTGTTGATCCTGTCCGAGGATACAGACGCATTGATCGTATTGTTCATGATTTTGAGGATTACGATCTTGTCTTTCGTTTCTATGAACGTGAAGGATGGGCTGGAACCAAGAATGCTCGTGTTGGAGAGCCTGTCAGTCCTACCAAGTGATTTCGACATTGGACTCGTTTGGATTCATTTGGACTCGTTTGGATTCATTTGGACTCGTTTGGTGTCATTGATGCGATGGATGATACAGTCATTTCCGAGTGTCTAGCATGATGTATTTGTCATTTCTTGAGATAGCTTCGCTCTTTGATAGCTTTGAGATCGCTTTTGAACATTATTTTGAATTGATCATTTTGCGACAACTTTTGCGACAGCCACTGAAGAATGCCCTGAATGGTGCCCTGTAATGATAATCAGAACCTAAAATTAGTGCATGCACGCTAAACAACCTTGTACCGGGTGTCCAAGATTGACAAAACTCTGTGTGCGGAGTAAAGTCTGTTGGCAGTGCACACTTGTGTCACAATTTTATCCCCATTCACATTTTATCCCAAAGCTCACATTTGTCTCAAACTCAGACCCCCAGTTACCGATAACGATAAGCCTTGCACGTGATCCCAGCACCGTCAAAAAATTCTTTGCTCAATCTTTGTAGTGCAAAGCTCAGCATCACTAAAACCTCACAATCAATCACATCAACCCGCCGCAATGCATCTCATGTACACCCTCGACGCCCAAGGCAATCGCCTGTACACCCTCAAGAAGGTCGCCCAAGGACAAGTCACCAAGTCTGCCCACCCCGCGCGCTTCTCCCCCGATGACAAGTGGTCGCGCCAGCGCGTTACTCTCAAGCGACGATTTGAGCTTCTCTTGACTCAGCAGAGTGCGTCTCCCTCCCTCGCTCACTGACTCTGGACAATTACTGACTGATGTGTCTTAGAGGACGAATAAATCACACATGACGGGCGTTACGGTTCAGTTTGGGCGTTAGACTAAAAGTCTCAATACAACTACTAGTGCTTCTTCTTCGAGTTTACATTTCTTCCCGCTCCAACGCGAATCTTTTGACCGCCTCCTGCACGATGCCCCGTTAATAAATCGGGCAGATAATCCTGATCCATGATATCCTTCTTCCTCTGACGTCTCTGCTCCTCTCCCGCGCGCGTAAACTCCTTCTGATCCTCCGCGAGGATCAGATTATTTCCCCAGCCATTCTTTCCACCCGCATTCTTCGGAAGACGACCATTCGCAGAGCCGTGAAAAGGTTTGGGAACACTGTAGACATTTCCACGATTGTTCCACTGAAAGTTCTTCTTGAGATGGATCTTGAAGTTGCCGTGCTCATCGGTCGAGCAGCTCACTCTGTTGAGGGTAGGTTGGCCGCACGAAGGGCAGAATTGCTTGCTCATTTCTTTGGTGATCTTGAAGCAGCCGTGGCAGCGTAGAACCCAGTTCTTGAGATGTGTGATTCGTGCGAGGGATGGTGCGACGAGGTTGAGGTTCATTCGGAGAGCGACGTTTTGCATGGCGTAATCGGATGTGAGGACTGCGGCTTGGAGGGTCTTTTGGACGGGCGCTGAGGGTGTCGCTCCGGTGTCTGCTGCTTGGTGCTTCTTGAGGTTTGAGGGTGTGATCCAGCCGCCTTCATCGTCGGAGGCGTCGCCGTCGGATGCCTCTTCAACGGCTTCGATTGTTTCGTCGGCTTTTTCGCCAGGCTGCGCAGTCTCTGCGGTGGCGGTCTCTTCAATCGTGTTTGTTGTAGTCTCTGTGACCTCTGTGACTGAATCATCCTTGGACTCTGGCTCAGGGACAGTCTCTGCGACAGTGTCTTTTGCCTCTGACTGACTGGATTCTCCGACCGTAGCCTGCTCAACAGGGTTCTCAATGGTCAGATTGTCAACAGCCTTCTCTAGAGTCTCCTCGACCTTCTCAGATTCAGTCTCAGTCTTCTCACACTCAGCAGGCTTGTTTGGCTTTCCATTCAAACCCTTCTGACCAGGCGTCTTTCTCAATCTCCAATCTCCTCCATTTCGCTCACACTCCAACTCATACCCCAGCGCCAAGACATCAATATCAGGCTTGCTCAGAACCGCCAAATCTCCTGTTCTTCTCGCAAAGTCTCGAATGACTTTTACGCTCTCGGGGTTGGGCGATCGCAGGGTGATGAAGGGTAGAAGCGTCGTCTCTACTCGTGCTCGTGTGGCGGCATCTCGAATTTCGGATATAATGCAGGGGAGGGTGTAGAGTTGCTCAGCTTTCGCGCGGAGGGTATTTGCGGGGGGGTCGTTCTTGATTAGAGGGCCTGTATCAAGTACAAGGCTGTGAATGGGCTTGTGAGGCGCTGCGTCTGAAGACATGACGATGGTTACCCAGTGTTTGGGGATTTGGATTGGCGATAATTTCTGTGGTGTTCATCGCGGGGCAAACTGGAATTTTTGGAAAGATAAGAGATAAGATAAGATAAACATTTTGTCATTGCACGTGAAGACGTGCATAAATTCATCAGCCAAGGCTAAGTTCATCGGGTAGCGTTCAAGTTCATCGAGGCTTGTGCACAACGTGCATTATTAATTGTTGCTATCGAACTGATGTCGCCATTTACATGTTGCTCTTGAATTGATACCGCCATTTAATTGTTGCTTTCAAACTAAGACTCTCATATTGCGCCATACCTTTTCTCATACATTGACACGAAGGGCGTTACACCTTGTCTCGCCAGTGACTCTTCACAGGGCGCGGTCGACATGACAAGGTGGTTGATTAATAATGGAGAATGCCGTCAAAACTTACCGTGATGGTCTCGGAGGGTCACCCGAGGAAAATAGTCTGATCTCGCGTAAATCGGTGGCTTTTTTTGCTGGCTGTGACTCGAATTGTCAAGACGTGCTATTTCTGCCGACGTCGGATTCAGCCGTAAGACGGGGGATAGATGATGAATCTGACAAATGTAAGATGAAAAACAAGTGCAAAGTTAACGAGAGACAGACAGCTAGACAGAACAGCCAGAGTTTGACGGTCGCAGAGCGGGCAGAGTAGAACAGAGACTGAGAAATGTCATAGAAAACTTCTCATCACTCGATTTTTACGTACAAGACCCGCCGTAAATCCCCAGTGGACATCTACAAAACATCTCCAGTGGGTCCATCTCCAAATCTCCAAATCCAAAGCCCAAGATCAATATGTCTACAAACTTATCAATCGGATAAACGGGTGTAAGCACGTCCTCAAATGACGAAAAATAAGCTTAGCTCTACACGGCTTAAATTTCCGCTTGAAAATGACTACGCCATGATCTATTTCCAGGCCGGGGTCGGATCGGATGGCACCTTTTTTTTTACATGCGCCCTACAACATGTCAACAAGCTAGGGATGGTATGGATGGATGGATCAATCAATGGGTCAATCACAACAGGGCGCAGAGGAGCAGAGACAGAGATATAAATCCTGGGGGGGTCAGCTGAGTTGGATTTTGGTCAAATAATCTTCATCACTGAGCTTCACTTGACTTTGCTTGAACTCTGAACTCCATCAGCTACAATGGCAGCCAAGGTTCCGTCGTTTGTTGACGTTCAGGTCACAAAACTGCCTACCTCTCCCCCAGAGTATGAACATCTCGGCATCCATCGAAACGGAAGCATTCATCCTTGGGGCTCAGCACATGCACTGGCATCGACTCTGAAAGGAAAAATGACAAAGAAGCCAGAAGTACAGATCCTCATCAATGGCCACTTCAACTCAAAGGTGTACACCACCAACTCTGAAGTCTCTGGTGTCGTCAACATCACGCCTGCTAGAAACACTCGCTACGATCGAGTTGACATTTCTCTCGATGGACTTAGCGAGACGCGGAGGGATGGTCCTGACATGACACACATGACATCCCATCGATTCCTTCGCCTCGAGATGCCAATCGACGAGTATCCTAACGATGTCCTTGAAGCTGGCGTCACTTATACATTCCCCTTCATCTTCAATATCCCAGCTCATCTCTCCTCCAAAGCATGCACTCACAAGACTACCTCGGAAGATGTCTGGGAACGACACATGGCGCTGCCTCCAACGCTCGGCGGTTGGGAAAAAGACGACATGGCACCTGATATGGCGCGAGTGACATATAGCATCAAAGCCTATGTCCTCACACGAGCTAAGCAGGGTTTCAACATTACTCTCGGCAACTCCCATACCATCAACGTGATGCCGACATCCTTCGAAGAGCCTCCTCTGAACATCACCGAACGAGACGATTTATACAAGCTTGAGAGGTCCAAGAAGGTCAAGAAGAACATCTTTTCTGCTTCACAGGGCAGAATCTCTGCAGTGGCGGCTCAACCAGCTGCTATCCATCTCACCAAAGAGGGCTACGAAGCTAGCGGCTCTTCAATTCCCATCAGCTTTACTTTCGAACCCTCTGCCGCTGATGTGATTCCTCCGCAATTCACATCTGCTTCTCTCAAGATTCAGTCTCATACTTGGTTCCGCGATCAACCGATGATGAACCTACCAACACAGGGATCTTCGATTGCAAACTTTGGATATCCATTCTCAGTATCCCTCCCAAAGGCCTCCCCCAAGGTCCAATGGACTCAGAATGTCGACATGGCAAGCACCAAGGATTCGCCCGTCTTTCACACAGCTACAGTCGAAATTCCGTTCAAGCTGCCTACAGCCGATAAGATGTTTGTCCCAACATTTCACTCCTGCATTATTTCACGAGCATACACGGTCAAGGTCGTTTTGGAGGGCGATGTCAAGATGGACTTGACAGTTCCAGTGCAAGTGGTTATGGGAACACCCGATGTCTAGGAAACTTTCGTTAGTGTTGCTTTGGGCTAGTTTGGCGTTTTCGGGATGCTCCAGTTTGAGGAGAGATGAAAAGATATCCAGGCGAGCATTATCCGATAGAGTTATATTTATTAATAGTAATTGTTTGTCATGATCATTGCCCCAGGTTCCCCAGATCCACTGCGTAGCTGAAAGCTTGGAATGTGCCGTGTCCACAGTCTACATGTCGCCAAGATTAGATGCCGGCCGTGGAGATGGTCTAGGGTCAGACTTCGTGTGCGGATGAGTGAGCTTATAGTTGAAGTCATGATCTTTGTAAGCATGAAGGATGCTGCAACGCGTTGTTGGCAGTTGAGTAGTCGCGTCGCAATGAACCGTTAGTGCGATGACTGCGATGTAACCAATTAAATGACACTAGCAACACGCAATTGGACAAAACCAGTCAGACTGCTACCAAAATCTCTTTGGGGAAATTCCCGGTCGTTGTAGATGAGCCGCATTGAAGCTGTCACTGCCGATAGCGGCCGTTGGATCTTACATCAGCGGGAATGACGAAGTTGTTAGGGGAATTAACCCGGACTTAAGAGCAGTTGAGCTGGCAGAGACACACTGAACAAGGGTCACAGCTTCAATCTCCGGATTGTGTTCTGAAATGTAGGGTAAGATGGTGGTTTGATCGAGTCAGCACCAACGAGACGGCAACGTCATATGTTTCATAAGCCAGCATTTTGTACGTATTTGAGGCCCGCTCGACGATTGAGGACTTATTCTATATATCACAATTTCACGCGAGCGCAGCGAGGAACAGCCCTCCGCTAGGAGCCCCCGGAGGGAACACCAAGGTCAGACTCAAGGAATTACCCCATCAACTACGCGACTGTCTACATCGCGACAACACAATTAAACAGGCTAAATTACCCTATACTCTCCTACGTTAGAGTCAGATGATCGACATTCTCATTACTATTCTAGTCCACCCTGCACAAACTAACTTTTAGCCCAATTTCACCCGTTAACTGCCGGAATGCCCTCTCTAGCCCGTGTCCCTCTCCCCTCTCCAAAAACCCAATCTCTCACGTACAAATAAACTCCAACTCCAAGTCTAGAACTCTCTCACGATACTCCTCAGCTCCGT
This sequence comes from Fusarium mangiferae, assembly GCF_900044065.1. Taxonomy (NCBI): domain Eukaryota; kingdom Fungi; phylum Ascomycota; class Sordariomycetes; order Hypocreales; family Nectriaceae; genus Fusarium; species Fusarium mangiferae. Next base: position 254,916 of record NW_024573931.1, read on the forward strand.
GCACTCGGGGTCGGCCGTTTACGGATGCCTTGACTCGGGGATTCCATTAGAAATAGGAATCACATCACAGATCGCTGGTTTCAGTGGGCCAGCAACTCCACAGCATTACGAGAGAAATACTTTGTCGACCAATGCGGTCCGCCATGACCAATGGGTTCTGTTTTAATGACGGATTTTAATCTGGCTTTGGAGTTTATCAAGATAGGCCTGTTAGATAGGCGATGCGAATGCACTGATCACTGTGAACACCGAATACCGAAGCCAGTGTTTCGCGGAGATGAAAACGTTGCAGACGGTAGAATGACAGTGAATGTCAGTGAGTGAGGTAACTGACTGACAGCGTGATGGTCAGTATAGTCGCCTATTTTTATCAGGCATTACAGCGCGTGTTCATCGTATTAGCGGCTAGATCATCCCCCCAAGTCAAGTGACTTAACCGCGCCTCGATCACCAAATACCTCAGTGCCCCGAACCCTCACGCTCGAACCAGAATATCCCACCTAGTATCGTACCATACACTTCCCGTGCATTAAGCTCCTTCAAATCACATCAACATACGCTATCTCGAGGCCACGAAAGAAAAAAGACTCAGTGGTCAATGCTTGGCGCCCCCTGCACGCTTTTATCATTCCCCATACCTCCAATCGCCACCCCTGACTAGTACACCTTCGAGAACATTTCGACGGGCGGCAGATTTTTTCCCGCGCACTTTCAGGTCAAGCCAAGCCATTTTTGCAGATTTTTCGGATGCGGTATGTATGACACTCGTGCGATAAACAGCCACGGATCCGACTTGGCAGAGAAATGCCGGCGACAAGCCCGTGGCTATTCCCGCCGCGACTCCCGATGAATCTGCTTCAGTGTCTACCGGCAGCTCCGCATTCTTAACAATTCTTCGTACGTAAAAGAACCCATTCTCTCCTCAACTTAATCTCTCCCCTTTGCGGAGTAAATCTCTGGGGAGAGTCCTGGGGCCCAGCGATGATTGTAAAATTTGGTAATACGTAGAGGGACGGAGAGTTTTATTGACTAATGCAAACATGGCTGCAGCCAAGCAAGAGGCTCTGTTGCGATCCACTTTAGGTAATCGAAAGGTTTTGGTGATCCACTGTAGGCGCGACATTGCAACTGCACACGAGCTCGAGCCTCATGACACGGAGTTTCGGCACCGTGAGAGCTTTTGGGGGGAGCGAGAGGACGAGTCTGTTTTTGAGGGAGTCTGGGGTCTGGGGTATTAGGTTCTGGTGAGGGAATTCGACATGTAAGAGAAACAGGGTTCGTGGGTTTATGGTTCAGATTCGTAGGTCGCCTCCGAAGAATGGTGGGACTATCTCGACCCACTGGTAGACTACAGAGATCGGCCTCATTCTCGGTGTCTGCTTATCTGTCTTTATAATAGGCGTGTTCCCTCTTGTCTGTCCTCTCTGCCTCTCTTCATACTCATCTGACTAGACACCAACTACACTTATACTTATACTCATACACATATACCTACATCATTACATACATTTATACATACACTTACACCACTTACATTCATACACACATACCATGGACCAAATAAACACAGCCCCAACGGCTCCAACAGACTCAAAAAAGAGCCGTCGAGAATCAGTACCAGACATGTTTGACACACGAACCGGCGAAGTCGCCGAGATCAACGACATGGAGAAGCAAAAAGCCGCCGAGGGCAACGCACACTTCCATCGTCTCGGCTGGAAGCGATTGACAGTTGTACTGATCGTCGAGGCCATCGCCCTCGGCTGTCTGTCTCTGCCCTCAGCCTTTGCCACCCTCGGCATGGTCGCTGGTGTTATTCTCACCGTCGGTCTTGGTTTCGTCGCCATCTACACATCGCACGTCGTTGGTCAGGTCAAGCTTGCTTTCCCTGAGGTTTCTCACTATGCCGATGCTGGTAGACTCATGTTTGGCAAGTTTGGTTACGAGGTTAGTACTCTCAAATGCTCGATTGATGTATACTGACTTGGATAGCTGGTTGGCGTCATGTTTGCTCTTCAGCTCATCTTCCTCGTTGGATCTCACTGTCTCACTGGAACAATCGCCTTCCTCAACCTCACCAACAATGGAGCATGCTCTGTCGTCTTTGGTGTTGTCTCTGCCATTATCCTGCTCATCGTCGCCATTCCTCCCTCATTCGCAGAGGTTGCTATCCTTGGTTACATCGACTTTGTCTCCATTGCTATCGCTGTCGCCATCACAATCATCGCAACTGGTGTCCAGGCCGGTGACTCAGTTGGCGGCATGTCTTCTGTCGACTGGTCTGCTTGGCCCAAGGACAACCTTAGCTTCACCGACGCTTTCATCGCCATCACCAACATTGTTTTCGCCTACTCCTTTGCTGTCTGCCAGTTCAGCTTCATGGATGAGATGCATACTCCTCGTGACTATGTCAAGTCAATCTGGGCTCTTGGTCTGATTGAGATTGGTATCTATACTCTTACTGGCGCTCTCATTTATGCCTTTGTCGGTTCTGAGGTCAAGTCGCCTGCTCTTCTGTCTGCTGGTCCCACCATCTCCAAGATCGCCTTTGGAGTCGCTCTTCCCGTCATCTTCATCTCTGGATCTATCAACACCACAGTCGTCGCCCGTTATATCCACGGACGTATGTTCAAGAACTCAATCATCCGCTACATCAACACCAAGATGGGCTGGATCACTTGGTTGACCCTTGTCACTGTCATCACTGTTGTGGCGTTCATCATTGCCGAGGCCATCCCCTTCTTCAATGATCTCTTGTCCATTTCTTCGTCCCTGTTTATTTCGGGCTTCACATTTTACTTCCCCTCTATTATGTGGTTCATGCTCATCCGAAAGGGACCTTGGCACTCAAAGGAGAATCTCCTTCTTTCCATTGCCAATGGACTCATTTTCATTATTGGAATGATTGTTCTCGTTGGTGGAACATATGCTTCCATTGATGATATTGTAAGTTGCCCCAGTCATTCTGCAGCGACCTCGCTAACGTTTCCAGATCCTAAAGTTCCGTCACGGCGAAGTCCGAGGTGTTTTTACTTGTGAACCAATTGCTTAAGCGAGGATGGATTTAGCGATAGCATTATGAATAGTGCAATGAATAGTACAATATTATGACTCAGTTATTGGACCTCGGAGATGCCGGAATTGGATGTTGATCAAAATTTTCTGCATCAGATGTTGACGTCACTTGATCTGGATAAATTTGCGACGAACTATGATTGGTGCGCAAATGTAATCGTTCGATTGGTCAATGGAACGATAAGATAAGTCTCGGCGAAAGATCCTTGATGCCGAGTCTTGGCCCAAGCTACGAACTGACTGATGATACCCGTGCACAGTCTCACCAGTACGTCAGTGAATTGAGTGGGCTGTTTATGACAAAAATATAGAACGTGAAAAAGGGTGTCGGTTGAAGTCACGATAGGCCAAGACACGAATGAAGCAAATAATCATCAATTATGCTATTAAACACCCCGATCCTGGCAATACTTGTCAACCTCCTTCTTCAACTGAGCCTTCTTGGTAACAACATTATCCATAATCTTCTTGACCAGGATATAATCCTCATGAGTCAAAGACCCCCCACCACTCCAAACCCCCTCCTCCAAAACTGCCCAGAGACCAGATCCCTTTGCAACCTCCTCCATCAGATCCATAACAGCAGTGAGCTGGTTAGGAAGCCAAGTAATAATCGGGCTTCCACCTGTAGCTGTAGGATGAAGAGTATGCTTGATGATATACTCGCGGGTAAACATCCAATGTCGCCATCGGAAGCTTCGAATGTGATCGAGGACGCGGAGATACAGAACTGCAAGACCGTGATCGCCGGATTTGGTGAGGAAATCACGGACACCAACTTCGGAAGCTGTTTCGCGGACATACTTGAGGAATGCGCGGTGAGGCTTGGGTCGATACTCTCTGAACTCGATGAGGATGTCTGTCAATGGGTTCTTGGGCATGGGGATCTCGCAGATGTGATCGAGAAGAGGAATAATGGCATCATTGGCGCCAGACTCTCCTCGGAAGAATTGAGGCTTGTCGTCGTATTGACCCTCGTAGACAACACCATCAGGGAACATGGACTGCTTGGTGATGCCGTAGATGAATGTTCGGTAGGTCATGTAGTCCTTGGGCAGGGACTGACTCCACATGCCCTCCATGTTTGTCTCGATGATCTGCATGGCATTGAGGATGAGTTCCAAGCTAGCCTTTGCCTCTGCAATCTTGGCAGTGCTGTTGTCTTTCTCAACTGCGGCCAGCAGATCAACAGCGCCTTCAATTAGACCGCCGGTTTGAGCGACCATGTGGATGTGAGTGAGGATGAAACCAGCCTCTGAAGACTTGGGATCGAGACCTTTTTCGAAAGCGCGGACGAGACGGATGTTGTCGTAGTCGTCGTGCCCTTGCTCGGGATGAACGAGCCAGTAGTTGTAAAGGGCATAGGAAGCGGCATAAGACATGAAGGCGGGGATGTCGAGACTAGGTCTGGGTCAGCGAGGTCAATTGATTGAGTGGTAAACTTACATCTCGGCACACTTGACAAGAGGTCCAGCAATACACTTGGGAAGTGTCTGGCGTCCAAGTCCGTAACCGCCATCATCACTCTTGCTATAAGTCTCCCAGCAAGGTTCAAGGAGATACGAAGAAGCAATGAAGCTGTAATCTCTAAAGGCAGCAGTAATAGCAGCCATATCCCTCTTGTCCGTCCCAGGAACAACGAGATTATCAATCTCAGAAGTCAAATCAGGGAGAGCTCCACTGTCGATGAGAGGCCCAAGAGCAAAGGTCGCCAGCAAACCTGGTGTACCATCGTCCTTGAGGATAGGAATTTCGTCAAGAAGGTTTGAAACAGGATCGAATTGAGAAGGGAGTTTCTTCAAAGGAAGTGAGAAGGGAAGATATCCTGTGCGAGTTGTGATGGTGAAAGGATCCTCACCCTCTGGTAGTTCAGAGGGGTCCTTGCGAAGGTATGGGAAGAGGGTGTTTGCAGCAGACATTTTGTGAGTTGATTTGACTGACTTGATTGATGATTGATTTGGGTATGGAAGACTTCACGTCTATATACATTGAGGCCGGAATTACTATCGTGGCCGGAAGCCTTCCGGCCTTCGCCCTTTGTGAACAATGACAAGCAACCGATGATACCCTGACCGGTTTTAGTCTGATGGCTTGATAGCTGCCAATCTGAGAGATAGTATTGATAATGGTATCGTGGGGATTCCGAACTAACGGTACGCCCGGAGTTGGGCCCGTGTTGAATCCACATACCCCGCGATATCTAGATCTTCTAGAACCATGACAAAGAGTATTCACGACTCGTACGCGTGGTTCACCGCAACTTGGCTATCTCTTACACAACAGTAACTCCAACGAGCCCATGAAAGAATTCCAAGAGATCACGAGATCGGTATAACATGTTCATATGATCAAAGATAGTTTGTCCCAAAGTCTCGGCAATCAGTGGTGGTGGAGGGGTGGAGAACCGCCTTGTCGTGACATCCGCCCTAGATTGACAAGCTAGTCAACGCCTTAATCTGACAAGCTGGGGTAACACGGGAGATAGACGAGTAATTGACGTTTTATTGATAACATTCTGTACAGTGTCGGAGGCTATCAGGATGCGCCTTAGTTTGACATTAGATATAAGCGATTTCGGGATTGTCTTTATTGGTCAATTGGGGTGTTATCTATGGGAGATGAGGGTGCCGATTCGGAGGCTTGTTGATCTCGGGCCCCGAAGTGTTGTCAAAGAATGTGGTGTATCCCCCCAGGACGAGAGATCTTGGGGGTCAGTCTCCCTTCAACGCAAGGAGTAGACCGAATAACGCGATGATTGCACAATCTTGGCCAGCTCATCTACGTAGTATGCACGAATGATGGAGACCTTGAAAGGAAACTGAGTCTGGATATAGTGCAATTAAATGAACCGACTGAATGACACAAAACTGCAATTGACTGCACGCTCAACTGACATCTCTACGAGGAGCCTCATCAAAGACCTTTCTCAGTCTCTCATCCAGCCATTTCACATCCTCCATGTTCCCAGGCGGTCCACCAGCCCAATGTCCCCAAATAGACGGATAAACATCCAGACTCGCATTATCTCCCATACACTGAACCTCATACTCTGAATCCTCGGGCCTAAAAAGTCAGCATCAGCACCATCCACAACACCACGGGTTACTCACGGAAAGTAGAGATCCGTCTTGCTGGGAAGAACCAAGATCCTCGCCTTGATCCCCTTCATCGCCTTCTCAAAATCCCCATTGTACGGCTCCTGCTTACTCACATCTCCCGCCTGCCACGTGTGAAGCATCACGAGTAGATTCTCAGGGTCTTTGCTCAGCGCCCACTTCTCCCAGAAACTCTTCATAAACTCTTCAAGATCCGCTGCACCGTAATGTTTCTTGAATAATTCATGTCGGTAGAACGCCTGCGAGAAACCCCAGCCGGCGTAGCCCCTCCCAAAAGCCTTCAAGCCAACTTCTTTCTCCTTCTCGGTCCAATTTCTGTCTGTGTTTTCGACGCGTCCTTGGATACTTCCTGCAGATGTACATCCCTTTGCTGCAAGGAGCGCTGACTTGACACCTTCGAGAAAGACTTGGTTGTGAAGAGAGGTCTTGGCTGATCCGCAGAAGGGAACGCAAATGTCCATAAAGTCGGGGTATTGTGTAGCCCATTGAAATGTCTGCGCTGCACCCATCGACCAACCCAAAACGGCCCTGAGATGCTTCACCCCAAGATGACCCATCAATTGATGCTGGGCCTTGACATTGTCGTAGAACGAAACATCAGGAAACGGACTGATATCCGAGTTTGACGGACTCGTAGACTGTCCATTCCCAAAAAGCGCCGTTATGATAATGAAGTACCTCTCCGGATCAAGAGTCTTGTCCTTCCCAACAAGCCACTCGTTGTCGGATATCGCACCCGAGAACCAACTCGGATAAAGCACAGCCGGAAGTCCAGCCTCGCCAAAAGTCTTGTACGCAATCACCGCATCTGGCAGAACCTTGCCATTCTGGAGCTCAAAGTCTCCGAGAGAAAAAGTCTTGACGTCCATGGTTGCTGCTCGACACCCTCATCTGCCGAGGACACCCCCATCTCATATACCAATCTCGATACGGGCTGCGTACAGTGTCCAGACTGTACCGGCGGCATGCTAATCGCGGGGTTTCGCCCTTGGGTGACAATGCAACCACCTGCTTTATCAGGAATGTCACAAGACGAGCTTATCATCTTATCTCGTGCGGAGATGCGGAGGCGTGCGGCGAGATAGTCTTATCTATCAACTACACTATCACTATTATAAGAAGATACAATTGAGACAATTGAAACAGTCCTCAAAGTTTAAATCTCATCAACAATCAATACAATGCCTGGCAAGATCCGTACCGCTCAATCCGTGTCCTTTGACAAACCCGCCTCTGAGCAGCCCCATCTCCACAACAGATGGCATCCAGATGGTATGCCTCCAATTGACCCAAGTGACAAAGTGCTAATTTGTAGTCCCGAGTATTGCAACCGTTGAACCCGGGGAGACAGTCAAGATAGAATGTCTCGACTGGACAGGTGGACAGATTGGCAACAATGACAGCGCAGACGATGTTCGCGATGTCGACCTAACTAAAATCCACTACCTAACCGGCCCATTCGACATCAAAGGTAGTCAACCCGGCGATCTCCTCGTCGTCAACATAACCGACGTCCAACCCTTTGACCATTCACCCTGGGGCTTCACCGGAATATTCGCCAAAGAGAACGGCGGTGGCTTTCTCGACGAACACTACCCCACCGCCGCCAAAGCAATCTGGGATTTCGACGGCGTCTACTGCTCAAGCCGTCATATTCCCGGCGTGCGCTTCCCCGGGCTGATCCACCCCGGAATCCTAGGCTGTGCCCCATCTGCCGAGATTCTCGCAGAGTGGAACCGCCGAGAGGCAGAGCTCGTCTCGTCAATGGCTGATTCTACCAAGATTGTAGCTCAACCGCCGAATGAGATGAATGCACATGGTGGAAAGGCTACAGGGGATGTTTTGGCAAAGATTGCGAGGGAGGGAGCGAGGACTATACCAGGTCGACCTGAACATGGAGGAAACTGTGACATTAATAACATTTCCCGTGGTTCTACGACGTATCTTCCTGTTCATGTCGAGGGAGCAAAGTTTTCTGTTGGAGATCTCCATTTTAGTCAGGGCGATGGCGAGATTAGTTTCTGCGGTGCTATTGAAATGGTGAGTCTTGATACATTCACGTTGACTACTGTCTGACAATTTAGGCTGGCATCATCACGATCAAGTTTGATCTCATCAAAGGCGGTATGAAGTCCCGAGGTCTCAAGAGTCCGGTGTACAGACCAGGCGACATGGGCCCTACCTTTAGTCCCTCACGCTACCTCATCTTTGAAGGCTTCTCCGTCGACGAGAACGGAAAGCAGCATTTCATGGATGCAACCATAGCTTACAGACAATCATGTCTCCGTGCAATCGAATACCTCAAACAATTCGGTACGTCAGCTTCACACGCAGAGAAATCCACTGACAATGTAGGCTACTCGGGAGAGCAAATCTACCTTTTACTCTCCTGCGCGCCCATCCGCGGCGCCATCGCAGGAATAGTCGACATTCCCAACGCGTGCACAACTCTCGGCATACCGATGGACATTTTTGACTTTGACATTTCTATTGAGAGCGAGCCTGTCGCTCGAGATATGGGTGCTTGTCCTGTATCTAAGTAGGAAGTCCAACGTCTCGCTTAAACTCTTGCAGCCACTCTGCGTTGTCGACGGGGGTTTGGTTCCAAGGATCGTCGCTGTTCTGTTAGCCAATGAAATTTGCATATTGGGAAACGTACTCATCGTATAATATCCATCGTGCTTGATACTTTAGTTCGTCGTCGCTGGGGATATGCCGGTTGGGGTTGTTGGGAGACATTGTCGTCATGACGAACCGGGAGAGTTCTCGCTTTAATCGACGATAGCTGTTGTTGTCGTTGATAAAGAATGGTGTTTGTGTCCGTACTTTATCTCGTATAAGTGCCCTTGACTCTGGCGTGCTGTGCATCGAAATCGCTGGTATTTCCGGTACTCCCTCTGGAGACAGAGATCGATTCTCAACCCAAGGCTGCAACATGTCCAGCTCCATTGATGCATCCAACGGCACAGCTGTATCTGTCTGACCCCATAGAAAGTAAGAATCATTCACAGAATCATTCGCCATCGCCACAAGAGTCTCTGCCCTCTGACGAAACGGCTCCAGCCAAACCGTCGAACTCCAAACAAGTCTCATCAAAAAGTCCAAAAACCTCCTTGACGGATGCGACGATGCCGTCTCCGTCCGATTCAAGACATTGCACGCCTCCTGCTGCAGTTCAGAATCCGTGGGAAAATGCCCCATAGACGTATGAGCAGTCATGTACTGCTGCAGCGCCGCCTCCAGCTCGCAATTCTCAAAGATATTCCCCTTTCCGTTGATCTTCAACTGACTCAATCTCCCCTCTGCTAATTGCTTCGTTGGTCGGAGTTTAGCCTGGTTGGCGATCTCGGTAGCTGACATGAACAAGTCCCATAGCCAAGACGGGGATAACGACGCTTGGTTGGGGGAGGATATTTCTGCGCCGAGGATCACGGAACATGCTTCAAAGTGGAGCTCGGGATCTGGTGGCATTATAAACTGATGGCGATTTCGCATGTAGTACTCTAGTTCGAGCTTGATGAGTTCGTATGCACTTGTGGGCGTGTCTGCTGGACCTCTTGTAGCTGCGAATGGAAGAGGGGAGTTTCGTTCGTAGTGAATGAGGTCTAGGTAATGTTAGCAAGCACAAGCTTATATGTCTCGTGCACTTACAAGGAGGCATGGCATTGTCAATCCTCTCAATGACCTTGCCCTCAAACCCCCAATCACCTTTCCAGTGTTCCATGGTACTCCCAGCTTTGAAATGGTCCGCCAAATGATCAACCCTGCTCGCCCAGGTCGTGAGATTGATACCGCAGAATCCACATCTCGATTTAACCTCTTGCGTCATGACTTTCCAATCATCCATCGGCCATTTGAGAAACTTGGACATGTGAACCAATCTCAAATGCTGCTGTAGATGGTCTTTCCGATGATATGTCCGCTCTTCAATCGGTCGCTCGATGCATGCACTCTGATTGTGTCCATCGAGATGCGTTTTGTCGGGGTTCTTGACGCCACAGAAGACACAAAGAAGCCCCTCTTCTGGATGCATCGCTGTCGGTCCATTTGGCGAACAGACCCAATTCTCAAGCGATAAATGAAGAGACTTTTCATGACGCTGCCAATCGTATTTTGTCTTGAAGGTTTCTGTACAGAAAGTGCACTGATATGTATTCTGCGCTTGGAGGAGATTCGTTCTGACTTCCTTTCTCATCTTTGTACGCCTCCTCCGACTGTGCCGTTTGAAAATGTCAAATGACGTCGATGATTGTTTTGAATGAGCGGAACTGTACGACCCAGAATCATGACTTGACACTGACGTCCCTCTACTGCTGATTGACGACCCATGACTCCGTGATCTTCCCTGTCGTGTTGAGAACGCAGCTACAGCTCGTGAGATGTCATCAACAGTCGCAGCCTCATGCTCCGGCGGTGAATTCGCCCATCGCTGCAGCGGATTCATATGCTCAAACGGCGCAGGAGTCGCCCGTCGCCGCGGCGTATCAATCGGCGTGTGATGCCCCGAAGAGTTCCCCGAATCATCATTCCGAAACATTGGCGACGTCGGCCGCGACGAATGAACCTTTGCTCTCCTCCTCGCATTCGCAAACCAATTCGTGACCTGCTGTCTATTCAGGCTCGTCTGCTCTTGAAGATCCCGAACATCTTGGATGGTAGGATACGGATGCCTCTCATGCGCGGCGAACCAATTCCTCAGAATCTTGACAGACTCGGATGAAAAGCGATTACCGATTTTTGGGGGGGCCGTCGATGTCTGCAGGATGCCAGGGGAGATGGTTTCAGGCTCAGCGGCATTTTGAAAGTCTGCAAAGTCGATGAAGAGATCGCCTGGGTCTGCCATGTTTGGTGGTGATGGAATTTGGAGGTCATGGGGTTACGATGAGTTTACGGCGAAGTCTCGGACATGTTCAGAAAGGGCGGATCCACATTTTACTCTTGATTGATGAGTCAGGATTGGTCCAGTGAAAGTGAGACTCAAAGTTCATGATGTGCAAATTGGGGATAGTGAGACTGGCGTTGGTCTTGACACAGAATTGCTAGTATTGTATTGGGTCAAGACAAAGGAAATGACAAAGATGGTAGATCTGCTGGCAGGGTTCATAGATCAGTCCCAAAAGAGCCTCGTCCTCCTCAGTCCGTGCGGTCGATGCGGAGGTGCGGCGTGAACCAGTGGGGTTGTCTCATCACGCAATTGACGAGCAGAATACGAGAACTATCTCATATTAAATAGAGAGAGGATAGAGAGAGAATAGAGGTTATGGCTTTTATATGTCTGCCCGCTTCCCGTGTCTATATGCCTCACCCAGCTAGTGCATCCAGTTCCGCGGAGTGGATCAGCGATGATGTGCTTTGATCCGAAATCACGTCTACGATAAAAACGATATCGGAGATTTAACGAACCTCAAAATAAATCTTTTAACATCAATCCCTCAGGCAAATCGCGTAAAATGACCAGAATTAACGCGACAGAGACGACTCCTTTGATACCGGAGATACCTCCCGAGGTCTCGGATGTCGAGAGAAATACCGATGAGCCGAAAACGTACAGCCATGCATTTATCGCAAGAGTAGTTGTCGCGTTGCTGATTGGTACGTCTTCTAGGACTTGAAGACCGAAGCTAACTGTTCAGGCATCTTTACTTCTAATGCCGATGGCTCTTTGGTGCTGGCTACTCATCCGGTAATTGCATCCGAGTTTGGCAAGCTTCAGGATTCGAGTTGGTTATTCATCAGCTTCATGTTGGCTAGTGCAGCATCACAAACGATTGTATGTACGACTATATTCGGGATGGACTGAGCTAATTGATTAGTACGGAAAATTGAGCGACATCTTTGGACGAAAGACGATATTGATCTTTTGCTATGGACTCTTTGCTGTTGGATGGTGAGTTCAGACCCGACGAATCAATCACTTGAATCTGGCTAATAATTCAGTGCCCTCGTGTAAGTCTATGCCTATCAGTATAGCTTCAGTCTAACAAACTTTAGAGGCGCCGGCCAGTCAATGTGGCAAGTCATCCTAGGTCGCGTAATCTCTGGCTCTGGAGGTGCAGGAATGACTACAATGGCATCGGTCATCATAACTGGTACGACACCTGTCATGCAATCCAATTCAAGCTGACCATTAGAACTCGCACCTCTTCGAGAAGTCGCCTCATGGCAAAGCTACATGAACGTCATCGCCACCGTCGGTCGTAGCATCGGTGGTCCGCTCGGAGGTTTTCTCGCTGATACAATCGGCTGGAGATGGTGAGTGCATCACTCTATTGATAGTTCATACTGACAGCGTAGGTCCTTTCTCGGACAATCGCCAATATTCGCTGTATCCATGATCATCGCTGCCATCCTCCTCCCCTCGACAACTCAGACCGAGGGCGCAACTCTGGAGCGCATCAAGAGAATCGACGCACTTGGGGCTCTACTCCTGGGCGGCTCTGTCCTCGCTTTCATGGTCCCTCTAGAGATTGGCGGCCAGAAGATCCCTTGGAGTCATCCCCTCGTGCCAACTCTCGCAGCCGCTGGTGTCATTCTCTCAGCTACATTCGTACTCGTCGAGTCACGCTGGGCCAAGGAACCAATCTTTCCTCTTCGCTTGCTTCGAAGCGGCGATGTAGCGAAGACGTATCTCATTGCGTTCGGTCAAGCAGGTGCACAGCTTGGAGTAAGTGTCACAGTACTGCAAGCGGCCTAGGCTGACCATCAGATGATGTATACCGTCCCCATCTACTTCCAGGTTACGCAGCGTGTGTCAAGCACAGTCGCAGGCGCTCATCTATTCCCTGCAGTCATCGGAAATACAGTCGGAGGCATAGCAACAGGGTTGATCATCAAAAGAACTGGTCGATACAGGGGTCTTATCATCTTCTCGGCCGTCTCATCAATCACAAGCTACACTCTGATGCTGCTACGCTGGCACGGACAGACCAACTGGCTGGAGTCTCTCTACGTCTTCCCAGGGTACGTACTCCTGTCTTTCCAATTCTATGCTAACCATTCAGGGGCCTTGGCATGGGTATCGCTCAAAGTGCAGCCTTTATCGCTCTTCAAGCTTCCATCGACCCCAAAGACAAGGCAGCAGCGTCTTCTGGAATCTTCCTCGCCGTGACTCTGGGTTCAGTTGTTGGCATGGCTGGGACAAGTGCAGCCATTCAAGGACTCCTGAGACACGATATCCAGCAGAACGTTAGTGACCTGGGAAAGTCTCAACACTTCATTGACGAGGTGAGTCGTTCCACTGAGTTTGTGAAGTCTGCTAAGTCTCTAGGTCATTCGAAAAGCTGCCGAGAGTGTCTCCTTCATCGACGAAGCTTCCGAGCCTATCAGAAAGGTGCTGATTGAAGGTTATATTAGAGGAATAGAGTATGGTCACGGTATGTAGATATGGCTGAGAGCTTGAAACAGCCGAGAGAGCTTAGTACCTTTGGTGAGACTCGACTAACGAATCAGGACTCTCTATCGTGTTCTCCGGGATCACGCTCATCACTGCTCTACTACTCAAGGAGCGTAAACTTTGATGAGAGTGCAGTGAGTTCACCTGCGGCAAAGGTTTAAAGTCGTCGGTGCACAGAAGTGGCATGGAAAGGGGGACTGTATCACGTTTAAAAACCTTCTGACGCGTTTGAGGGCACGTCCATTGTGAGCTGTGACATGGGCAAAAGTCCATTTGTTGTTCCCTGTAACTGAAAAGTCTATCGCAAGGTTTTCAACCTGATTTTAAAGCCAAAAGTCTATCGTTGACCCTCAAATCAAGTGACCACGTATAAAATCGAGTAAAACGTAAAGTCAAAGGTAGTTCTACTATCACATACTAAATAGGGTTCCTGGAAGGATTTGGTAAAAGTATCAGGAGTACAAGCACGGCCATGGACTGGTGAACACTGCAAGCCTCTGTCTATGACTCTGAGCCACTTCCTCAAACTCACTAACGAATTGCCACTGTGAACAGGAAGTTAATAATGCTGGCCTGACTCACCAAGGGTACAGTTCTATTATAAATAGAGCGCGTCTCCCATGTTCAGCTGGACTTGCTTCTTCCCTCCAAACATTTCTCATACACTCTGCACTCTGCAACTTTGACTCACGTTTACCTTTGTTCGTTACCTCAGCAGACCTCACTCTTACTCTTCATCCCTTACACTCTGCGCTCTTGAGCCTATAACCCCAAAGACGAGTTGACACCTTTTTTTTGCGAGGACATCTCTATAACGGACACAGTTACTCTCACAAACAAGATGTCTTATGAACAGACTAGCCTCGTGGCTCCCAACTTGCACCAGATGAACCAGACCGAAACAAACATGACCCCAGAGGCAAAGCTCAACACTCGAATCATGGCTTGCGACATTCAGCGATTTCACGACTGCGTCCGACGCGAAAAACATGTCTTCCGCCGTTGGTTTTCTCACTACGAGATCAACCTGGCAAAGTTTCTCGAGCCTCACTGCACCCTGTTCAAGGACGAACGAAACTGGCCCGAGGCCTGGTTCGACAACGAGAGAGAGCTCATCAACGACCTCAAGAACTTCCGACAAATGGCGAAGCAGATCCTGCAGCAGTGGACACGAGATGTGGCTGCTCAGATCCTCAGTGTCCGAAAAACTGCCCTCAACAAGCTATTCACCGCTGAGGATGTCTCTCTCGCGGCCAAGCTTAAGCCTAGCCAGCTTAAGGGCAAGGCTGGTCCCCTGGACTGGACACAGAGTGAAATGTCTTTTAACAAGACTCTGTCCAAGTTCCGATTCCTGGCGAACGACATGTTGCAGGGGATGAAAGGAGGGCCAACCATGGAACGACCTGGTCATCCGTGGACCCGAATGGAGGGATTCGATGTTTTGAACTTGATGATCAAGAATGCAGAGGATCCTCAATACGAAGACGAGGAGGAGGACCTGTTTGAGGATGAGATTGTCCCCTTCTATGGGTTTTACTAGAGACGACAGAGTCTTGGTATTAATCGCGAACCGTATTGTGAATTGGTTCGCTTAGGGTTGGGTTGTTTTTATTGGAGTTTGATGTCGACCTGTTTCCTCGAAAGAGTAGTCAGACTTGGTACACTGATTAATACACTGGTGTTTGCTGTCGCGTAATTTAATCGACAAATCGAGTCAAAGAGTGTTAGATGGTTGCTAGCAGCGTGTAAAATGAGACGATGGAATTTCATTGTCATTCTTTCATCTGACTGACTAGCCCATCAATTCCTAAACCATTTCAGTCTAATGCCTTGAACGTAATTTCCTTCAACTGACAGGCCGTATTCATTTCAAGATAGGATGTCATCTTATATTAATTGCTCACTTGGAGATAATATTCTGCGTTAGGTGCGCTCATACAGGGTATCAAGGCAAATCCTGGCCAGCAAATCAATGACGGCAAATCAGGCAGAATCCCCATATTTCAAGGCTGATCGACGACACGTGACTCTATTGCGGAGTCTGTGAAGGCTGCCTAAGATGCCTTGACTGAAGATTGGAGTATGTAGCACAAAGCAAGGCTCATAAATATCTCCGCTTCTCTCCATCTCATCACACTTAGATACTCAATACCAAACACTTGACTCTCCATCTCACGTGCCGCATCTGACACCATGTCCGCATCTTCTGAACCCTTCACCCTCTTTCACAAGTTCCCTCCAGAGCTCAAACTCGACATTCTAAGCTTCTGCACCAGAAACGACCTAGTCTGCCTCTCACTGACCGGCCCAGACATGCGAGATCTCGTCGCACCACTCATCCCCAGCAAACCTAATCTCATATGGGTTGATCAACTTGGTCCAACACCAGACGTCCCCTCAGAATGCCATGATCCACACCGTAACAACACCCTCCGCCGTCAAGATTGCGTCGGCGCAAGAGACCAACAAGTGGTCTACTCCCCAATAAGCCATCGCTTCAGACGCCATGAATACAGAGGAAAAATCTGCTACAGATGTCGAAACTACCCATCCGCTCACCCAGTCTGCAATGTTTCATACTGCAAGAAGCATTGTGCATGCATTTCATGTCCTTTGTTCATGAGATTGCGGGGTTGGATGGGTGATCGAAAGTACTGTGCGGAGTGCAATCAATTCACCACTCGAACAAAGAGAAACAACGGAAGATGTACGTATCTTTCCCGTCTTTTAACAATACCTAATCAGAGAACAGGCACTCACGGGCGGAAAAAGGTGCGGAAAACACCAAACAACCATTGGAGTCGCAGCAAAGGATTATCCTACGGAAATCGGTGGTGGAGAAAATGGGGGACGCATGGGATTGACCACGAGGCGTACCAGCCCAAAGACACCGGAAGACGAAATGCAAGAGTCGTTTAGACGAGCCATTTACTCTAGGCGAGATCTATTCAACTCTTTCTGAATATACTGGCTACACTAACGTGATTGAGCATACATCTCCCTGGAGAGGCTGTTTGTTGGCGTCTCCATTAAAGTCCCAGAGCTCGCAAGGCCCTCTCAATTCCCATTCCTCCACATTGGACCACGTCTGACTTGTTCTGCACGGTCGAAGGACTAGAAATACAGAAAGACCACCGACTGTGGCGAACACCGCGTCTTGTGTAGAGCATTCGAAATTGGCAAGGCTGAAACGACCGTCCGCCAGAGTAAAGAAACATTGAGCATGACCTCCATGAAACGTGTCGGTTGGCTGCTCGCATAGACTGGAGCATTTGTTCTTCCACTGCTGATACCCTCTTGTCTTATGGAAATAGCAGTCTGTCAGAATCCGTTCTCTGAACAGCTTATCTCTGGATCTGCCGGGTTCTTCCGTTGACTCGTGATCGGTGGGCAAGCCAACCATTCCCCGACAAGCACGTATTGCTTCAATAATGGCATCGCAGGCCAGGGGATCTTGCGTGGTTTTCTCAACACCAAAGTCGGAGAGATCTAGAGTCTTTTGAATATTGCCAACAAATACCATGCCTAGACGCAGTCGGTCCATCGGCAGAAGCTCAAGGGCCTGTCTCCCGGGGTAACTTTTCGAAGTCTTCGTCAGTGGTATCGATGCTTTTTCGGCCACTGATAACGTTCGTGACCAGTCAGGTACCCAAGATGGCAAATTCAACGTCTTGTTCGGCCTGTTGTATGCAAGCAGCAGCGTCGTCTGCGTTTCTATCATTGCCTTCCACGTCGCTGTTATGTACAACTCTTCGATACTGAGAGAATAATCAGGCGTGATTGGCTCGGTGAAGCGCCAGTTATGAACCAGCCCTAGCAGTCCGTATATTCGGTCCCGGGGTTCTTTGCAGCTTCTGTGCCTGGTAGCCTCCAGTAAAGGCACCAAATCAACATCCGCATGGATAGGCTTTTGGTTATTCTTTTGTGCCGAGTTGCGATGAAGGTTTAGGTCCCATAAATGCCCCTCAATGTGGCCGACGGCCGATGCACCCAAAGGTGGTAGTTGCCCCCAAGTTGACGCACAGCAAGACGGGGCTTTTGTTCCCACGAGAGATAGCATTTTCTGTGCCGCATTAAGCATCATGTCTAACGAAAAGACGCAGACCCCAAAGTGTACAGATACAACCTTGGGAAGCACCGCCTCTTGGAATGTCCATATCCTAGAAAACCACGGCTGCTCCACCATGTACGAGAAATGATGAATTGCTAGTTGAAAACATCCACTGACAGCAGTTGTATCTTTCTCCAGCGAGCAGAAGTGGCCGTTTATGCATGTCAACAACCCAACTGCTACTATATCCATCATAATGTAGCTCAACGGCTGGTGGCCATATGCTGCAAGTAACGAAGAGAGATGGACGTCTCTTTCATCACCATGCCAGTGATATGGCTGATACTCGTCATCTTGGATCTCGTCTTCCTGTTGCTGCAGACTTGAGCCTAGGCTCTCACAGAGATAGACTTGAGCTTCGGCAGTACGTTGATATATCTCACGCATCATGTTGACTTGATGCCCTTTCTCCTTGTTGTCGCTTTGGTTGATGCAGATAGAGTCTGCCCAGACTGTGCGCGGAGTTGCTTTGCGTCTTAACCGGCGAAGAAACCAAGCCAGATCTGACGGAACGGAGATGGCGTGATCATCGACTATAACGGTATCTCGAAGTTCATTCCAGCAGTATGACAGCGCTTCAAAGCGTGGAAGTTCGTCATCGAGCGAAACTGTCTTCAAGGTGCACCTGAGTCGCTCACGAAACACGCCTGGTTGGATCACGAGGAGTCGGATCTCTCTGGCTGTAAGGGGCTTGTATAATCGTGGCTTAAACCCTGGATAGAGTAGCAAAGACTCCGTATCTGGGATTTTCGACACCATTATTGAAAGTCAAAGGAGTTTTTCTGGATTAAAGATATGTAATAGCGAGTATGTAGCTGAGGCTGTGCAAGACTTCTAAAGCGGGGTATTAATTTTCGAAGTAGCTGCCTAGCAATGCCACGACAACTAAATTTCAGAATGTAGGAGCTTAAGTCTAAATGAATAGCAGTCCTTTGTTATTTTTGGAAAAAGGTTATAACGTACTTGGTAAGTAAACCGACCAGACGGATATGAGCGCAAGAGGAGCAGCTTCGGATTGCTAAGTACGCAACAGTAACCTAAATCAATTATGCCTTAATATTGCATTTCTTCTTATCGTCTTAAGAATAATTGCAACTAAATCTATTATATACTATTATAGTAAAATTATTATTCTTAATTATTATTTTTTAATTATTAAGGCTATTATATCTTATATATTATAATAAAAATAAAATACATTATTAATTTTAAAGCTAAAAAAAGAGGACTTATAATATAATTCTTTAAATATAAGTCTATAGGTATACCGTTAAAGTAAATAAAATATATTTATGTTTTTAAATGCTTTTATTACTACTATTACTACTATAACAATTACTTTTTATATTAAATTTAATCTTTTAATTTATTACTATAAAATATTAAAAAAGAAATAAATTAAAAGTAATAAGCTTAATACTTATAGACTAAGCTTATATTATATTTTTATATAGATTTATAGCTAACTGTAAGCTTAAACTTAAATACCCTATTATATATTTCTTCTAAATACCTGGTCTTAGCACTAAGTAAGTAGCACTACAACAGGCACTAGGCAAACTCATAAGAGTTCGCTCAAACGCGTCATTTACTCCAAGCGAAATCCTATCCTCCTCTTTTAGTATATACCAAGACGCTAGACGGGATGCTACGTGGGCGCATGGGGTAACCTCCACCATTGAGCAGCGCGCTCGGGACGTTCGGCATAGCCAAGAAAGGATCATGGCACCAGGGGCATATAATTGGACGGTGACGATTGAATAATTTCCTGGTTGTTGCCATTCTCTGCTGTGGTGCGTTGATATGTGCTGACGCCAAGTATGAACCGCCACTGTATCAGGTGCCAAGAATGCCGAGATTTGTTCCTGCTGTGGCGATGCAGGATTAGAGATGAACGTGATGAGTATATATGAGGGAAATCCCCTGAAATTCACCGAGAATCTCGTTGTGTTAATTGTTGACGTACGACATGAATACACTACGCCAGATGCTCCCCCAGATATGGCCTCAAGGCTACAAACGAGTTGACTCTAGCAGCAGCCTTGAAGATGCTGTCACCCCCGAGAAGAATGGTTCAAGCCTCCAGCTCTTTGCAAAACGCCTTCTGCGTCTTCCCCTAAAAACAATAGCATTCCTCATTGCTGCTCTCCTCATTTTACCCGGCCTACTAGCCCTCAACTCTCTTAAGGTAAGATGAAAAAACAGCCCCCAACGCCAATGCTAACGTAACCAGGGCCACGCATTCTTGGCCGGAGAGATTGCGACCGGCCAAGCCTATGAGACATACCCGCAGCAGGACATTGCCAAGCTTCCTTCAAAGGATCGACGGCTTAGTATTGTCCTCCCCGCCAATAACCCAGACCACGATTTATGCAAAGTCATCACGAGTGCGTTGGCATTGGGGTATCCAGCCCCGGTTATTGTGAACTGGGGTAAGACGTATGATAAATCCAAAGGATGGAAGGGAGGGTCCCATCTGGCGAAAATCACAGGTACTCTGGAGTATCTCGATAGTGTTTCGAATCCCGACACTCCGGACGAGAATAGACTCGAGGAGAATGATATCGTTGTCCTCACGGACTCGTATGACGTTTGGTTCCAGCTTCCGCCAGAAATCCTCCTCAAGCGATACCACGAAGCAAACCGTCAAGCCAACCAGCGCCTGGCATCACAATGGAACGGCCGCGGAAAACCCCCAATGAAACAAACCATTATCGTATCAGCCCAGAAGAAATGCTTCCCTCCGCCATCATCAGGCTCAGTCCTCCACTGCGATCAACTCCCCGAAAGCCCAGCTCGTAAAGACCTCTACGGGCCGAACACCGACAGAGACCCCGACGTGTTTCACGATGTACGACCGAAATATCTCAACAGTGGGAGCATGATTGGTCCCGTTGGCGATATGAGAAAGTACTTTCGTCGCGTGCATGAGCGGATGCAGAGAGGGTTGGTGAATGGCAAGGATTTGTACAGCGATCAAGGAATATTCGGTGAAATCTTTGCGGAACAAGAAATCTGGCGGCGCTGGCTTCGTAAGAATACTGTGTCTCGAAAGGACAAGAGCTTCGATATTATGCATGGCGATTTCGAGTACCATGTCGGGCTGGACTATACGCAGAATCTGTTCATTCCGACCGTTTTCGAGGAGCAAGATGGGGAAATTATTGCGTTGAATAATGAGACTGGTATTACGGAAAAGTCAGTGTCTCTCGGGATTGAACCAAGATTAGACGGTGTACCAGACGATATCCAATCTTCTACAAACCCACTGAACATGTACGTTCTTCATGATCCAGCAGAATGGGGAGATATGCCCGTATATGCCGATTTCTACTCCACTGCCATTCCCGTCGTCGTCCATCACAATGCTCACAAGGATGGAGCCAAGAAACGTCGATATCTCTGGTGGGACCGCATCTGGTTCTTCCCGTACCTTCGCCAACTCATCAAGGCTCAGTTAGCGATCGTTGAAGCGAAGCCATTTTTGGAGATCGCTGTCAACGGGGAACGGTTGGTGTACTGGGAGTCGCGGTCGAATGTCACACAGAAGAAGCCGAAAACGTTCATCGTCGATTCGGGGGAGGTTAGTATCGTGGAGCGTGAGTTTGGGTACGTTTGTCGTGCCAAGACGGAAAAGGCAGAGGCGGAGAAGCCGTGGTACGATGAAGTGTTTCGGGATGGGAAGGGAGACCTAGAGACCTAGGGCTTGTTTTGGGCAAAGGACCTTATTGTTTTCGGTCACAGCTTCCAGTCCAGGTTGAGTTGCTTTGTTTAGAAAATACATGTCAATTTATCCATCGACCGAAAGGGACCTGCGCCAGGTTAACATGATGAGAGTACAAGTCCTCGTAGCACATTGGCCCTGATGTGGCGCCATAAATGGGTAGTCCAAAGGATGTTAGAAGCAGTGAGACTGGGGGCAAGTCGGCTTTATATAGCCCTCTCGCGATACACTAGCCTGAATCTAAGATGGCATGGATGGGCGTAAGGTTTGCCGAAACCCCTCGCTAGTCATCGCATTACTCGTCGATGACGAACCTGAGAACTTGTGTAGCCAAAGGTACATCAAGCGCCTAGTGAAAACAACGTATACACCTTGAACTACTAGTAGAATTCCTGTCTATGCCATTCAAGGATCCACCACAGCGGATGCAGCATACATATGGGGAATGGTTAAACTCTCTTTCTGGGGGTGCGGCTAAGTTGTATGCGGTAATTATAAGCTCTATGCCACAAGGCCCAACTACTAAACCATCTAGACATAAAAGTTGGGGGGTGCAGATAGATCATGCCTGATGCCCGGCGGTGGACGAGATGGTGTCTGACAATAAGTACCCATCCATACACCTCTTGTCTATAGTTTAGCAGACCCCTCATGAACCTGCACCCAAAGCTTGATCGTCTCAACCAATCCCTCCACTTCCGCAACCGTGTTCCCTGCATGCACACAGATCCTCACCCTCTCGCTGCCCTTCGGTACCGTCGGCGCCACGATTGGGCGGACTGTGAACCCCCGT
This sequence comes from Fusarium mangiferae, assembly GCF_900044065.1. Taxonomy (NCBI): domain Eukaryota; kingdom Fungi; phylum Ascomycota; class Sordariomycetes; order Hypocreales; family Nectriaceae; genus Fusarium; species Fusarium mangiferae. The sequence continues at coordinate 277,128 of NW_024573931.1, forward strand.
TCCTGACAGAATTGAGCTAGACTGCGTGGCTGCGATGTAAAAACCGGTATAATTGGTGACTTCGGTGCTGCCTCCGCACGGATTGATTGGCTGAGGGAGCACGCTTCCGCTAGTAGCTTGTGCGTGTAGCTCACCAGACTCCAGAGATGCTTCAGTCTCTCATCAGCTCTTCCGCTCTGCAGATACTGATAAGAGATGCCGATGCTTGCGAGACAGGAGAAAGGCATTGCAGTCGTATAGATGAGAGTTCGGGCGTAGTTTATGAGATACTCTCTCGTCGTCGGTGAGCACAGAACAATAGCTGCATGGTTAGCTTCGTTAGATGAGTGGTTTTGGCTTCTCACCTCCAAATGAACTCATTGCTTTGCCAAAGGTATGCAATCGCGCGAATATTTCTTTTTCCAAACCCAATTCACATACGAGACCGCGTCCTTGATGACCAAAGATGCCAGTAGAATGTGCCTCATCGACGATAATGTAGCCATTGGTTGGGAGTCGACTTTTGACGCATGCCACAATGTCTTTCAGAGGAGCAACATCGCCGTCCATGCTGTAAACACCTTCAACGAGAATAAACACAGATTTCTCGCCTCCAATTCCACTCAAAACTTGATCGAGTCCTCCCTCCCCATACACGCAATTATGCTTGAACGATACTCTCCGCCCCGCGCGACTCAACCGCATCCCATCATGAGCACTCGCATGAATAAGCTCATCATACACAACAACATCCCCCGGCTGCGGTAAACAGCTCACAAGACCAACATTCGCATCAAACCCCGAATTAAACAACAACCCAGCATCCGCGTTATGAAATGCCGCAATGTCTCTCTCCAGATTCTCTGCTAGGGCTGAATTGCCGTCGAGCAGCCGTGAACCGCCAGACCCTAACAGCGGAGGCGGCGCTGCATGATTCTCAAGAAGGGAGTGATATGCGCTTCGAATTTCAGGTACCGAAGAAAGCGAAAGGTATGCATTTGACGAAAAGTCGACATTGTCAGCTGGAAACGTCGTCAATCGCCGCAATTGAGACCGTTTCTCACGATCCAATAATCGCGCTCTCAACTGCTCCTCCAATTTCGACATGATTACAAAGTTAAAACCTCACAACGCAACTCAGCTCAATCGGTAAAAGACGCGGAATTTGTTGGGTTTAGTACATGTTGAGCCCCCGCCCCGCCCGGAGTCGTTAGCCGTGCCGATCTAGACCCTCCATTATAAACCGCGGCATTCCACCTCAACCCTTTCGTCCATTTCACTCATCTCAAAAATGGCGCCGGTGCCTGCTCTTCTTTGGCGGTCGCTGCGAGCGCATCAGGTTTACGGTGCGAATACTGATGTTGGAAAGACGATTTTCAGCACGATTTTGTGTAACTCTGCGAGTAAGCGGGGCGACAAGACGTGGTTTCTTAAGCCGGTTTCTACGGGGGCTGCGGATGAGGCTGATGGATGGTGTAAGTTTGAGGGAAATTGGGAGAATTGGGCTAATTGGAGTAGAAGTTGTGTGGTTCTGGGAGACATTGTCTAACGAGGTAGTCATATTCAACGATATGCTCCGTCGACGAACCATGAGACGCTCTTTCAATACGATATTCCGTGCAGTCCTCATATCGCTGCGAAAGCATCTGGCAAGGTATGAAGTCAATTGATTGGCGAACCAAGCTTATAGAGTAGCCCGTCCCTTCGGATCAAGATGTCCTCACCAAGATTTACGACACCACGTCTCGATACGCATCTGAAGGACCAGGATGGCTGTTTCTAGAGACTGCTGGCGGCGTTCACTCACCTGGTCCATCTGGCACGCCCCAAGCTGATCTCTACGCTCCATTGCGTGCACCAGTCATCCTCGTCGGCGATTCAAAGCTCGGCGGCATCTCACAGACCATTTCTGCTTATGAGTCTTTGAGAATGCGTGGCCATGACATTGAGTCAATTCTTCTGTTCCAGGACATGAAGTACGAAAACTATCAATACCTTCGTGACTACTTTGCAAAGCAGGGCGGCATCTCTGTCGATACAGTCCCTGAACCGCCCACTCGACTAGACAATGAAAAAGAAGACATTGAGCAGATGAAAGAGTACTACGCCGCTCGCAACGTCGACCACGTCCTTGAAGCTCTTGACAAACGAGGCAAAGACCGAATCTCCCGTCTCGAATCAATGTCCTCCAAAGCAAGCAAATCAATCTGGTACCCCTTCACCCAGCAAAAGCTCGTCACCGCCGATACCATCTCCGCCATCGACTCAGCCCACGGCGACTACTTCCAAGTCCTCAACCCCTCCTCCCCCAATCTCCTCCAACCCGCCTTTGACGGCTCAGCATCATGGTGGTCCCAAGGTCTCGGCCACGCCAACTCGCGCCTCACCCTCGCAGCAGCCTACGCAGCCGGTCGGTACGGCCACGTAATGTTTGCCGAGGCAATCCACGAGCCTGCATTAGCGCTTGCGGAGATGCTCCTCAAGGGTGCGGGAAACCCACGATTTTCACGTGTTTTCTACTCTGATAATGGGAGCACGGGGTGTGAAGTCGCTGTCAAGATGGCGCTGAGGGCGGCGAGGTTGCGGTATGGCTGGGGACCGAATGACAATGTTCATATCCTTGGACTCAAGGGGAGTTATCACGGAGACACGATTGGTGCGATGGATTGTGCGGAGCCGTGTGTTTATAATGAAAAGATTGAGTGGTATGAGGGTAAGGGGTATTGGTTCGACTATCCTACCATTCAGTGCGTCAAAGGAAAATGGGTTGTTCAGGTTCCCGAGGGTCTGAGGGATGAACTAGGACAAGATTCGGACCTCAGATCGATCTCGGAGGTTTTTGATCTCCAATCTCGGCTCAATACCGAGCACTACCGAAAGTATGAGCGCTACATTGAAGGCGTTCTCTCAAAACTCCAAGCTTCTGGACGCAAGTTTGGCGCTCTCATGATGGAGCCGATAATCCTCGGCGCAGGAGGAATGATCTTTGTGTAAGTCTCGTCTCCCTCTTCTGACCTCTCTAACAATTCAGTGATCCCCTCTTCCAAAGAGCTCTAGTGGACGTGGTCCGTCGATCCCCTCACCTCTTCGGCGACGCTACCAGCCCCAAAGACCCACTCTCGTGGTCTGGACTCCCCGTGATTTTCGACGAAGTTTTTACCGGGCTATACCGCCTCGGTCGGTTTACTGCGGCGTCATTCCTCGGCACCGACGCCGACATCTCCGTCAACGCTAAGCTACTTACGGGCGGGCTTGTACCGCTGTGCACGACGATGGCGTCTGAGAGCATTTTCGATGCGTTTGTTAGTGATGACAAGAGCGATGCTTTACTGCATGGACATAGTTATACGGCGCATGCTGTTGGGTGTCAAGTTGCTGTTGAGTCGGTGCGGGAGATGCAGGATATGGAGAAGAGGGGAGAATGGGAATGGGCGGAGAGGGATTGGGAGGAGGATACTCAGGCTTGGTCTGTTTGGTCGAGAGAGTTTGTCAACAATGTCTCGCATAATCAGCAGGTTCTGGGTGTCTGGGCTCTTGGAAGTGTTTTGGCGATTAGTTTGAGGGATGATGATGGTGTTGGGTACAAGAGCTTGGCTGCCAAGAAGATTCAGACCCATTTGAGAGAGGGAGCTGGGACTTGGAATGCTCACAGCCGAGTTTTGGGCAACGTCTTTTATGTCATGGCGAGCCAAAAGACGAGTCGACAGAGTCTTGAAGAGTTGCAGGGGTTGTTATTGGGGGCTTTGAGTAAGTAGTCCTACATCATAAAATGTTACTCAGGCTGTAGCAGCTAAATCTACTGTTCCCGATGACCGTTATGTGATTTCTTCTTTTACTTGAATCATGACATGCCTCCCGCCAATGATTCATGACGTTATGCAATTTCTGGGGTGATCGACATTCCCCTGCAGGTTGACGTGTCGGAGGGTCCACGTCAATTGTCATGAAATCTCAGTTTTCTCCAACACATCAAACAAAGACAAGAGACATCAAAATGAGTTCAAAACAGTTGTACGAAAAGACTCGGGAGCAGTCAATCTCTGACTTTGAGGCGCAAACCAAAGACCTCCAAAAAGAGCATCCCGATATCGACTTTAAATCAGTCGTCATTGAACCTACCATGAATCTCATGTTTGACATCAAGGTATGTTTGTTGATGACTTATAGAGTGTACTGACATTTCCAGGAAAACCTCACCGAAGACGAGCGAAAGAAACACGAGGAATACATCACCCGAATGCTTCAGAACACTGGCAATCTGTCCAAGGCAGAGAAATACCTCTGGCAGGCTAGAGACTACCTGAGGCCCTACCCTGACGTCCTCAAACAATTTGACGACATTTACATCAACCAAAGACCAATCCGCGTTATGTTATCTGAGCTCCACGAAACATTCCACCAGGCAAATAGACATTCATAGACATACCTATCCCATATATTCATTAGCCTCAGATACTTGTAGTTCCCCGCTCACATGACGCCCCATCAATAGGGCGTGATGACAAGGTTCCCTTTTGTCAGCCAATCATAATCCACCAGCCAATGCCGCCACTTGATAACCTTTCTGAAGGGATCAGACCTCTCTTCTTCACCTTTTCAGTGACGTGCATGCATTGACCCCTACAGTCACTCTCACCATGAATTTCAACAACCCCAATCTCTTCACAGACGTCGATCTATTGGACGGCTTCATCAGCGATGACTTGACCCCCTACATGTCCGACTCAGCCCCTCCCCCAGACCTATCAAATGGAATCCCCAATCTTGCTCCAACTCACCCTGCGCCTCAAAATCCCTTCACGCCCCTGTCGCTGCACGGATATAGTCAAACTGCTACACCAGCACCGCCTGCAAAGGTCGGCGGGAGATTCACGAGGGAGTCGGTGCGGATATTGAAGAATTGGCTCGCGACGCATCAGAACCATCCGTATCCGCGCGAACCTGAACGGCGGATGCTGCAGGAGGAGACGGGGCTTACAAAGACGCAGATATCTAATTGGTTGGCGAATGCAAGACGGCGAGGGAAGATTCCGTCGAGTGCTTCTTCGCCGAGACATGGTGATACGCCTGCTATGGATATACCGCCTCGACCTGGGACGCCGGCTGTGAGGAATACGTCTGATATGGATCCTCTGCAGAGATGGGTTGATTCGCCGCCTGAAGATGAACCTGCTGCTGTGACTGCGATTGCAAGAGCTGTAGCATCTGTGCGACCGCAATCAGGTAAGTTTGGTGAAGCGTGCGTGAGTGGAGCTAACAGGATAGGTTCTTCGAGTCCATATACGAGACTATCTCGAACGCCATCAGTTAGAAGTGTCGGTACATCGCGATCTAGCTCAATCAGCTCAGTTAATTCGCACACAAGTCGCTCATCACTCGGCCTCAATGAGCTCTTTAGTCGGGGAAGTTCTCGTCGCAGGAGACGCGCATACAAAGAAGAGCGAAGATCACTAGCAGCTCCCCGTAAGGCCTTCCAATGCACATTCTGCACTGAGACATTCCGAGCAAAGCACGATTGGTCACGACATGAGAATTCCCTTCACCTTCCACTTGAGCGCTGGGTCTGTAGTCCAGAAGGACCTCGTGGCCAAAAAGCCGATAGTCCCGAGACTCGGTGTGTTTTCTGCGGCCACGTCGATCCTGATGATGCGCATATCGAAACACACAATTACTCAGCGTGTAAGAATCGACCTGTTCAGGAACGCACGTTCAACCGAAAGGACCACCTTAATCAACATCTGAAACTAGTCCATAATGCTAAATTCGCAGAGTGGCCGATGAGACAGTGGAAAGCTCCGCCGCCTGCCATACACTCTCGATGCGGTTTTTGTAATCTTGTGATGGAGACGTGGATTGACCGTGTACATCATCTAGCAGATCATTTCAAGACGGGCAAGACTATGGCTGATTGGAAGGGCGACTGGGGATTTGAGCCGCATATTCTTGAGCTTGTTGAGAATTCGATTCCTCCTTGTAAGTTGATCTGGAGAGCAGTTGAGAGGTTGCTGACTTTTAGACTTTATCGAAACTGAACGAAATAGTCCTTTTCCATTCGAAGGGAGCCGTGCACTTGTTGAAACGCCCCGGACAGCTTATGAGTTGCTCAAACTGGAGCTGGCGTATTTCATGCAGAATCACTTTTACAAACATGCGCGAATGCCAACCGGCGACGAAATGCAGCTCGAAGCGTGTCGAATTCTGTTTGCTTCAGAACCTCTATCCCACGTCGATCTAGTCTGCCCGTCATGGCTTCGAGACCTGGTGTTTTCGAACGTTGCAATCTCACAACAAGCGCAATTCGGTCCCATGAGGTCAAACGCCGAGAGCCGACTTTCTTCACTGGAAATCAGTGGAAAGAACAATATTTTTGAGGGGTGTCCTTTTGAAACGCAGTTACAAGAGTTTGTACAAGCAAAGCAGCTCCTGGGATTGAGTATCAGAGATGATGAACTACGAGAAGAATGCTGCAGAATTGTCGGTCGATTGGAGGAAGTCTCAGCAACGCCATCGGATTTCATCGCCAACTGGCTTATCAAGATCATTCACTTACCCGGAGATTGGCTTCTCCCGTTCCGACAACGCACAGGAATTGAATTGATCGGATTATCCGACGGAATGAACTTGAACGCCATGATCCAGGATTATACGCGTCTCGAACAAGAACTCGGAGCTTATCTCGACCTGCAACGCGTCATTGGCATTGAACCGCCCGACGACGACCTCCGCCGACAAGCGCGCGTGATCATCCACGGTTCAGATTCAAATGTGAACCATACAGCAGCAGACGACGATTACTGGCTGGCCGCTTTCCGACAGCGACATTCCACGACCACAGAAAACCCTGAAGCTTGGAACACGCCACTTCGTCCTGATCCCCATCTCCTCGCCGCTCGGGGTCTCGTTCTCAAGACAAGTACAGCTTTTCTAAATGATCATAATTACTGGCGGTGGTTTACCCAGGAATTAAGACGATGGGTATCTGCCATAATGTCGCCGCATAATCCAGCGAGTCGCGTTCCCTCGGATGAAGAGATCCAGCATTACGCGCGATGGATCAGTTATAACGAGTACGTGCCCTTAACCTCGCCTGGTAGATTTTCTAACAATTTAGTGATGACCCATTTAACCAAACCATTGCAGAGAACAAAGATTGGCTCGAGGCGTTTAAACGGGACGTTGGTATTACAGAGGCGCTTAATAACGGCCAGATATAACGATCAACAAGAATGCCACGCTTATTAAACTCTAACAAGAACTCTAACGGGGAATTGGGGACTCAAACTACGGGAGTTTAAAATCGGCCGATGAATTTAACCTTTTACTCTTATCTGCGGCCAAGTGAAACTGCCGATGTTTGCAATTCATCCGAAACCCGGCTCAGACTTTGCCGAGACTTTTAACGTGGATAAGCTTAAGGGTCGGCCAATTGTAGAGGCCCGTAGAATAGGAGGATCTTCAACTGTATTAGAGTGAAAAAGGCAATTCAAGTAGACGTCGATGATGCAATTACTGATTATCAAGATTATCGTGATGTGCTGAATCATTCAGCTCGCACTAACCTTCTCGAAAGAGCAATTCAACCCCCATCCCCAGGCATCAGCCGTCAGCTGGTAGGGCTGATCTCAACAAGCACACTTTTTGAATAGCCAAAACGGGATAATGTCAACTGGTTTCAAGGCAGCTTGTGGGGGCTGCATCGCGCTACACGTCACCCAAGATCGTCAGCTTTAGCCCCGAGGCCCCGACAGTTTGGGGGCTAACGATTCCAAACCCGCGATTGGCCGACAACGGGACGGAGTGAGCATGGGAAGCCTGTAAGCCAAGATGTACAGTCTTGGCGAGCACTCTATATAAAGAGTTTCTCGCTCGCTGGTGAGATTAATGGACAGCAATTATTACAATGTCGTTTTCTACCCTGGTACTGAGTGTTTTCTACCTTGCGGGTGTGTCTGCCGCTTCTGTTTCGAGGCAGATACAGCTGGGTGACCATGAGTACTTTGTTCCTCCAACTGCAGCGTGGAGATTGGATTCATGGAATGCTTCGGCTGATTCTGATGAGTTTACGCCTTTGACGGTTGTTGAGTTGAACCAGACGGCAAATGTTGAGCGCGTTGCTTCTGTGCTGGGGGGGTATGAGAAGGATGATGTCTGGATCAAGGAGTTTACTCAGAGTATGTTTGACGATGCACCTACTTGACGTATCTGACGGTCGCAGCTTTGTACATCAAGTCCGATAAGGAATTGGCCTTCAAATCCTCCAAGTACAACGTTTCAGCGGTATATACCGGTCAAAAGTCGGTGCCTGCGGGCCCATACTTTGTGCATCGCTACACAGGCAATGTCTTCAAGGCATATCGTCTTTATGTCGACACCAACCAAGCCTTCATCCAAGTATGTTCTCCACTTATGTACTCAACATCGCTGATAGTAGTAGTCCACCTACCAAGACCCCTCCGGAACCCACCATCCCCTTCGCGCCGGTGCCCTCTCCGCAGGAGGTCTCACGATCGCCGTCCCATCGCGTTTATACTTCACCCCCACGAAAGAAAAGCCTCTCGCTGGTCTTCGTCTCAGTGTCAAGGACTTGTACGATCTCAAAGGAGTCAAGACAAGTGGTGGCAACAGAGCGCTGTATGAAATGAGCAAGGTCAAGACCAAGACAGCTCTATGCGTACAAAAACTCATCGATGCCGGCGCTGTAGTCGTTGGAAAGAACAAAATGTCCGAGTTTGCGTTTGCAGGCCCATCCTTCACTGAACATATCGACTACCTTCTCCCCTTCAACCCTCGAGGTGACGGATACAACTCACCTGGTGATAGCTCCGGTGGCTCTGCTGCAGCTGTTGCTTCATATGACTGGCTTGATGCTAGTATGGGAAGCGATACAGGCGGTAGTATTCGTGGCCCTGCACTCCAGAATGCTGTCCACGGCAATCGTCCTACACAAGATGCTGTCAATCTCACAGGAGCCCTCCCTCTGTCATCCGCCATGGATACCTCAGGAATAATTGCTAGGGATCCTGCCATTTTGTCCAAGTTCACACGATCCCTTTACGCTGGTACGATCAAAGAGTATTCTGGGCTGCCGTCTGAGGTCCTCCTTGACAGCGGTAGTGAACAGTTTCTCGTCAACCTTGAAAAGCACTCCACCAAAGCTGCGGATGCAGTAGGAGAGTTCTTAAACAGCCTCGCGAGCTTAATGTCTGCTAATGGCAGTGTATTCTCAATTGACTCGGCTTGGACAAACTCTACACCAAAAGCATTCAGCGACGTGGCTCTCTCCAACATTCTGGGAGATGTCTACACAAATCTGACATCCTATGAGCAGTGGAATGAGTTTGGCAAGGATTATGTTGAGAAGTACAAGAGTCTTCACGATGGTGCATTCCCTCATATGGTGCCTGGGATTCGCGAAGGTTGGATGAACGCCAATAAGACAATGACGCGGTTGACGCATGAAGATGATTTGGCTTCCAAGAAAGGTGTTGAGGAATGGGTTGCGAGCGAATTTTTGACTGCTGATAACAAGAGCTGCTCGAATGCTGTCTATGTCTATCTATCAGCCAGCTATCCTTCGTACAAGCCAGATGTTTCTCAAGAGTATGTTGCCCTGTCAATTCAATTCATCGCTAACAAATTAGTGGCTCGAATCCGTATATCCGTGAGCTTCTACAAGCTGGTTCCGAACAACAGACCCTCATCAACCAGCTCAACACTACCGTTAACTGCAACTCAACTCTTGGGACCGAGGAAACTTGCGAGGAATCACTGGAAGCAGAGAAAGAAGCAGAGAAAGAAGACTCCAACTCGGGCAGCCAGACCGTCTACGCCGGAAGACTCGCTTCTGTCGCCGGACTCCCAGACTACGCAGTCTCGCTGGGCATGTTTGACCTGGGCCAATTCTCCAACTCAAGTCTCCAAAACGAGCTTGTTCCTGTTGGAGCAAACATCATGGCTGCAAAGGGCTGTGACTTTGTAATTCTCGATATTATTGAGGCGCTCCACAAAGAGGGTGTTGTCAAGACAGCCAAGACAGGTAAAAGATCATAAGTAGTAATGAGATAGTCAATAATTATCGTCCCTAATACAACCCGCAATTGGGGACCAGCGGACTACATCATCCGGGCGGGGAAGCTGAATCGTGGTGAATTACCGTAAGTGGCCTAGTTTGCTGTCATTACATCAGGTTTGATACGCTGATGGTCAGTCGGGGAAGTAATCCGGAACTGGAAAGTTTCTAGGCACTGTTATCATCCCAGATATTTAAGTTCAACGATGTTCTGTCCTTTCTGTCCTGTTTCATCATCAATAATGTCCTTACTACTCAAATCAATGGATCTTCGTCAAGAAGCTGTTCTCATTGCCTTTGCGGCAGTGGGCCTATGTCTTTTCGCTGTGTATGAATGGATGCGCAAGGGTAAAGCTGCTGGTATGTTTTGTGATTTATCAGGGAACCTATCTAACAAGACAGTCAAAACGGATGATGAATGGAAGACCCCTTCACCAAAGCCTCTGCTCGATTTCGATCTGGACGCAAAGAAACCCGAGTTATACCGACCTTGTCGCCACGGACCCAACCACGTCACCATGGGCATTCGCAAAATGGACTGGAATAATTGGATCGAGATGGATTCCAACTTTATTTGGTACCATGATCTCAAGGTCTCTGAGCTCGAGAAAGATATTGATGCGCATGTTCAATACGTTGACAACGCTGTTACTCGAGATGCCTGCTTCGAGGTTCTGGAGGAATTGACTGCATACTTGACTGTTCGGTACCCCAAGATCTTTCAGCTCAGCAATGGCATTCTTCGCAACACTTTGACAAGGGAAGAATTCAGTTACCCCGCCAGTATGTACCATCCTCAGAGCCAGACCCAGCTGACCATCAGATACTCCCAAGGAAGCGATGGCAACAGCTGCCAAATTGGTCCAAGACGATCTCATCGTCATGGTTGAAGAAGATGGTAAGTCTCACGGTTGCGTCTCTTACTTGACTAACATTTTAGACGGTCAATATCATCTCGACGCTGGAGCTGTTTGTCTCCCTGGTTTCTGGCGATTGAGTGAAAAGTTCAGAATGTCTCTAGACACTCTACACATTGAAGCCAAGGTTCCCCACTACCAGACAAAGTTGCAGAAGTCTATGAACCGTTTTTTCAAAACGATGCAGCCAGAAAAGGCAGTAATTCGAAACAATGTGAGTATGTTTCCCGTCTCATAGTCATCGCTGACCATTTAGTTCTTCATCCAACTCGATGATGGTCTTCACTGGTCTCATCGCATGGGCGATCAAGACAGCAGCGAAGTAGCGTGTAAGTTTTCTAATTGAGTCACCGCGATTGTAGTCATGTCTTCTCGAACACCCTAACAACTCTCAGCCTGGGAAACGGCAAATGACAAGGGCCTGACCATCGAGGACCTCTACTTCCGCTCCGAGAGACAGTCTCTCCGACGACTTCCAAGATCCAAAGCTCTTCTCTTTACGGTTCGCACATACTTTGAGCCAATCACTACTATCGCACAGGAGCCTCATGTTCCAGGGCGTCTAGCTGAAGCGATTGAGAACTGGGATGAGGCAGCTTCAAAGTACAAGGGTAAACACCACTGGGCGGATATTCTCTTGCCGTATTTGCACGAACAGGATGAGTTGCAAAAGAAATCGGGAGTTTTGGAGAAGATTCCAGAGGGAAGCTTCCCGTACTAGACGATCAGGCAGAAACATAATGATTGATTGCTTGTTATTCTCACTCTATCTTAGCCAATGATGATCCACGGACTAACATTGTTCCCTCGGACCATGTCAGCCTGCTTACGCTGCCATCGGAGGCGGTAAGACCTGACCAACTTCATTAATCCATAGAGATAGAAGCCAAGAAGTCGCGATGTCGCTCACCGAGTTCCATTTCTTCTCTCAACTTCCTCTAGAGCTCCGCCAAGAGATCTACAGGTTAGCCACGCCACCCCGCTTTGTCCACGTCTTACGATTTGCTGAGCAAGACTACGATGAATTCGCGGAGCGTATACGGACAACACCAAACGCCCTCCGACTAGACGAGTCTCTCACACATTTCTCATTCAATTGGCGATCTCAAATCCCGTCTCAGACCAAACAGACAACACTTGAGCGCTATGGCTTTTCGAGCGCCAAGTCGCCGTACCGCCCTTGGGACGTGACAAAGCTTGCACCTCAAATCAGCCTTGACTGGCTAAGCGAGAACCCAGGTTATGCTTGGGAGCTGTGTAGGGAAGTTGAATTGTTTAGCACTGCACCGATTCCTGCACTCTTGCATACATGCCGTGAATCTCGAGGCGTCTTAATCAAGAAAGGCTATCAGCTTGCCTTTCGCTCACGGTCTCACGGTCCTCAAACATGGTTCAACTTTGACACAGATGTCCTGTTCATCTCTCGTGGGGACGATTGGGGTACCAAGCATCGGGTACTCAGTGGCTGTGCGTGGGATATCGGCCAATTCCATCCTATCGACATGCAAAAGGTCAAAAGAGTCGCCTTGGAAGAGTCCACAGGATCGCTATATCTGGCACATCCTAGTTTTTCCCAGGCAAATTACACGCTCGCTGATCTTTCATCTGTATTAAGAGTCTTTCAGCACCTTGAGGAGCTACTTTTGGTGGAATGGTCAGATCCTTATATGGATGAAATCCGCCCACTGAAAACGTCAATTGCCAGGGGGACGAAGCGACACAACTACGACACCGAATTTATCTGGAGCTACCAACCCGTTAGCGAAGTTGATGCTCTTTTGCAAATGTTTCCGCCTGAAGACTATATGAGTACCTTGGCGGTAACATGTATCGGACCATATGGCGAACTGTTCAAGAATCACAAACAACTCCAGAGGAATGAATACTTCGATATAATCCAGACCTCTCTGCGAAAGAAACTAGCTGAGAACCGAAACAGAGTGGTTTCAAGGTACAAGCCGGATGTCGAATTATGGTGGGAGATACCGAAAGTCACTGCCGTGCATGTCATGTCAAACTGGGGGCACGAAATTCTTGGTCGTGAACGGGAGGGCGCTCTGAGTCGGATTTTCAAACTTCGAAAAAAGTGGAAAGCTGATCAAAAGCGACAGTCTAACTCTCTGCCGCAAAGAGAAGGGGATGGCTATGAAGCGGATGAAGAGGCATACAACCTCGCTTTAGAGGAAGAGGATCCATATGAGGCGCAGCGGACGTGGTGGATTCGAGAAGGGATAGTGCCTTTTCTCGATGAGTGAGCAACTTGAGAAGCGTTGGCAATGGATGATGGATGCCCTGGGGTGTATCGTATCTATTATCGAGTAAATGTAAGACCAGCGGTTTTGTACCCCTGGGACCAACGTCACCCTGCTCTTCTAGCCTATTTCTCTACTGCTCACCAATGCCTAGACGGCCTGGGGCTTGTATTCATAAGCGGTAGATTAGATATAGGTATGAACAATATCCCGATTTTAGAACGAAATCTGCCAGTACTTCTATTATTGCATAAGACGGCGGAAAAGAACTGTTTTTGGGGCATGTTAATTAGCTACCACCCCCCTCAGCACTACCTTGCAGCTATATAATGTCTGAGTAGGTGCTTGAATACTTGGATTACATTGAAAGAATTGTCCTTAAGCATTATTGTCCTCAAACTTGTATGCTTCAAACTTCCGCGCCGGAATACCCTTCTCAAACATGACATCCAACTCCTCGTAGGTTCTGCCCCTTGTTCCTGGGACATCAAAATATACGATAACAAGATAAACAATTGCCATCCCAAGGAAAATCCAGCCGAGTTTTCCACCAAGGTTTGCCTCGTCCTGGTTAAACAAATAAGGTAGAACAACTTGCCAGAAGGTGGCCGCAAGTGCCATAAAGGCTGCACCAAGGCCCAACGATTGGGCTCTCAGTCTGCTTGCCGATACTTCGCCAGCTACCGCCATAGATGCACCTACAGCTGGACCGTACGAGATGGAGATAAATTGGAGAGACACTCCAATGACGGTAAGCGAACCTGTTGTCTTGGGTAACAAACTGGCAATGCCCATAATCAGGTACATGATGATTGATATGCCGACGCCGCAGAACATGAGCAAACGATGGCGTAGTTTCATCATCAAGAAAAGATTAACTACGGCTGAGACAACTCCCATGCTGATGCCAATCTGCGTCAGAGTCACAACCATATGGCTGTCAAGGCCTGTCTGATTGAGAAAGTATGGCGCGTTTGAAGAGAGAACCGCACCAACAACCTTTGGCATATACATGCAGATCAAAATGATGCGAGTTCTACGCATATTTGTTCCGCGGAAGCAGTCAAGGACGGAAACATCTCCATTCGCAAGCTCGCGCTCTCTGTAGACGGTTTGCTGCACTTGGTCGAGTCGAGCATCGATATCTTCTCCAGATGGCGACAGGCGTTGAAGAGCTTGGCGGGCTTTGTCATGCTCCTGCTTCATAACAAGCCAGTATGGTGATTCTGGGAGGAAGGGAAGGCCAAGAGCAAGGATACCTGGAAACGCCCATGCTGCAGCAAAGATGACGCGGAAGGCAGATTCGTCCATGATAGAGACCCGGCTGAAGGTGGCGGAGATCGCAATAAGCATGCCGAGATTCTGAAGGAACACGAAATTAGAACTGGTCTCTTTTATAGTGAGGGCTCAACTGTATTCATGCCCAATGCAATCCCTCTCATTGGCAGAGGTGCAATCTCGGAAACATACGTCTGGGTGGCTGCTAGCACTAGACCTACAGCAAAACCAGTGACTATCTTTCCACCAAGGAATTGGCCTTGAGTCTGTGAGATGTAGGAAAGTGAAATGCATGCTGATGCACAGATGATAGCCGCTAAGAATACAGCTCGACGACCGAACCAATCCTGAAGATGTCCAGCGGTAAATGCTCCAAATAACTGTAGTACGTTATATGTTGCATTCCATGCAGACTGCCAAGCGGCAGGAATGATGAGGACACCATTTACGTCGGAGGCGAATGTCTTCCTGAAGAAAGTATAAGTCTGGGCTTGAATAGAGAGTTTGTGCATGTGTGCTGAATTATACTGACTGGAACGCTGGCATGGCCAGGCAGACCGACAATGCGAGATTCTCATAACCGACTAACGCGGAACCAACTGTGACTAACTTTAGCAACGACTTTCGAAGACCTGATAGGTGGTCAAGGTATGAGGTTAGACAAACCATTCGCATACAGAGTCCATGCCGCTATCTTTGGGTTTTCCAAGATGCATTGCCAAGCCGATTTTTGACGGTCTGCCTGAATCACTACTGATTCGGTGTGGTCAACGTCAAAAGCCTTGTCCCCATTTTCGCCTGAAGGATACGACATCTTGTGATTTAGCAGACCATTAAAGGTTGACAGTCAATGATCAATCCGGGAGCTGATTTTCTGATAGTAACTAAGTTAACGCATGAGTATAGATATAAGTACTTCTTACATGATCCGGCATTGGGGGCTTCTAGTGCCGAGGCAACTTATTCGCACTCTCATTACTCGGATGCTCCGTCCTGGACGATCTAGACAACCATCCCCATGGGGAAAATTCTCGGGTTTTCCGGGCCGGCGAGATGGCCGAATGAGAGAGGGCGATCTAAAGGTCAGGGATGCTACGGCCACGCGGGGACTGGCCTAGCTAACCCTGATTGTGTAAGTGCCAATTCTCCGCAAATGATGGTAACATATTCTCAGAGCGTCGTCCCATTACGCGGCGGGTGGAATTACAGGTCATCCACAAGTTTTAAGATTCTGGAGAATATGGTGTCTCGAATTTACTAGTTTTTGCTCCTACTCCTACTCTTTCTTTTCGTAAAGTGTATTACCAAATCCTCTTCCTGACCGGACCTCACTTGAACTGGAGTTATACTACCTAAATATTGCAAAAGAAAGTGTTGAACAGTAGTGTTCATCTGATGTCAACACGCCTGGTCCTTCGGATGGTTTGCTTACGACAAGCTAATTAGTCAACCTGTAAACCCAGGTCTTTTCTAAGGACAGGACACGTAGTCAATTCGCGTTTCTAGTGCCTCTTTCTGGTCTAAGAATACCAGGTTAGATAATTGGGAGTTGTATCCCACCACCTCGTCCGTAACCATCTAGTCTTCCGAGCCGCTCTATCCTTAAGTTGCTTCAGCTCGCCTGGAATAAAGCTATACAAGTAGATTCTCGGATTTTCCGGACTCTGTTTACGGGTAGACTCCTCTAGGTATCCCCTTTCAGGAAATTACCAGGCTATACAGTTTGAGGGGCAATCTCTTGCTTTCTCTCAGAGAGACCGCGTTCGTGCGCGAATTGCGTGAGACATGAATTCGTAAGATAAATGTAACCTTAAGCTGAAATAGGATCCTCAGCAAGTATTGTTCTCTTTGCCTTTTTTGTTAGCGGCTGTAACTCACTGAGTCAAGGCCTTGACAAACCCCTCTATTTGCTTCCCTGCCGAGGAAAACGTTATCCACACGGGAATTCCGAGCAGCTGAAAGCATTAGCAAAATGACGACTGAAACGTGGGTAAAGCCAGTCGGCAGATCAATATAAAATTTGACCGTCACGTTTGGTTACTAGTACCTACATCGCCATCATTCACGAATCTTTTCGCAGAGCTGTAACAATCAATATGGATTTCCAATCATTGCTCCCTGAGCTGACTTTTGAAGAGAAAGTATCCCTTCTCTCTGGGCGAGATTTCCATGCTGCCGCTGGCATCGATCGCCTGGGCATCCCGCCTATGAAAGTAAGCAAACCCATACGCCACGGCTACGATATGACGAGACAAGAATATATACTAATGCGACCGCTCAGGTAGCTAACTCTGTGAATGGCATTGGTCCACATGACATGGAACTTGAGGTGACTACTGCCAGTTTCCCCAGCACTACATGCTACGGCTCAACATTTGACGCTGAGCTTCTTGGCCGTTTAGGCGAGGAACTGGCCGTGCAAGCGAGATTGAAAAGCGCACAGCTTGTACTGGGACCTACTATCAATATTCACCGTGATCCGCGAGGGGGCCGCAATTTCGAGTGCTTCAGCGAGGACCCTCTCTGGCCAGCTAGCTGGGGCTATTGTCAACGGCTTACATCGAGGCGGAGTTGGCGTATGTGTAAAGCATTTCGTATGCAACGATGCAGAGACATATCGCCATTCCTATGACGTTAGGGAATCAGTTGACGGGAGGACACTGAGAGAAATTTACCTTGCAGCATGGCAACATCTCCTCAGAACATCTGACCCCGAAGGTGTGATGACTGCGTAAGTCGCGATGTTTATAGTATTGGATTTCGAACTGAGAATCAGTCTAGGTATAACAAGGTCGACGGACAGTTCTGCAGTGCCAATCCGGATTTAATCGAAAGGGTCTTACGACGCGACTGGGCCTTCAAGGGCATGACCATGTCAGACTGGTTTGGAGTTCATGATACAGTCGGGCCAATCAAGGCTGGGCTGGATCTCGAAATGCCATTTCCAGTCTTTCGCGCATCAAAACTGGTCGAAGCGGTTCATTGCGGCGCCGTTACCGAAGAAGAGATCAACAATAGGGTGAAAATGATGCTCGAGCTGAGAAACAGGACACGATCCTGCCATGACCAGAAGCCTGAGCGATCAGAAATTCGCGACGAAGAAAACAAGCTCGCTTGGGAGATTGCCACCAGTGGAATTGTTCTTCTCAAAAACGCCAACAAGGCACTTCCGCTCTCACCTGCGGACTCTCAAAAAATAGCACTTATCGGCGAATTTTCTGCAGATCCTGTTATTACAGGAGGGGGGAGTGCATCTTGTATACCGCAATATCGACTCTCGCCCTTGGATGTCATGCGAAAAGAATTCCCTTCCGTCAAATGCGCTCTTGGTGTCCGCACCCGTCGACTCATCCCGATAGCTCCAACAGAGCAGTTAATCTCTGCTGATGGCCGCCCTGGTGTGGACATTAAGTACTACGACGAAGAGTCATCCGAGCTTCTTCTGTCTGAATTCCAGGCGAAACCTCATGTTTGGATGCTTGGCCGGTTCAAGCCAGAGTTGAAGGTTCCAGGCTGCAATCTACAGCTCATCACAAAGTTGATTCCCCTTAGCACTGGTCGGCATACATTGGCAGTCAGGTGTACTGGCTCCTTCTCCGTGGCCATCAATGACAAGATTGTCTTGACAGGTCCAGCTAAGGATATCTCTACCGAGCAATTCATCTTCAACCCCATCCTTTTAGAGTCTCGTTTGCAAGTTCTTATGGAGGCCGGCAAATCCTACGATATCCGTGTCATCGTCAAGGGTCCCGAAGAACTTGCTGTCGGCGAACCGACGCCATTTTCTGCTACGCTTTGCTTCGAGGAGTACCGGTCAGAGGAAGAGGCTATCGCTGAGGCGGCGAAGCTGGCAAGTGAGTCAGATATCAGCATCATCTACGCTGGCCGCAGCGATCAATACGAGTCGGAAGGATTCGACCTTGAAGATATGCACATGCCACTGAATCAAACAGCCCTGATAAAGGCTGTAGCCGCCGTCTCAAAGAAGACGGTATTAGTTCTTCATTGCGGCAACCCGATTAATGTCAACCCTTTCGTTGACGATGTAGACGCGATATTGAACGCCCATTTTCCCGGCCAAGAAGGCGCGAGAGCAGTCACCGATATTCTTACTGGCAAGGTCTGTCCAAGCGGGCGCCTTGCCACAATGTGGTTCAAGACCCTCGAGGATTGCCCAAGCTTCGAACACTTCTCACCCACGGCCGTGGAAGATGGAAATATCTACCTTGAATATAAAGAAGGGTTAGAAGTTAGATACCGTTGCCGCGATAGCCAAAGCCGAGTGAGGTGGCCTTTTGGCTTCGGGTTATCGTATACCAACTTCAGCTATTCCGGGCTTAGGGCTACCGTCGACGGAGAATCGACAGAGCCGAAACTCAAATGCCACGTTGAGGTTAAGAACACAGGTGCAGTATCTGGCAAGGAGGTCGTCCATCTGTATATCAAGCCAGCAAAAGATACCTTAGTTTGGAGGCCTGAGCGTGAGCTTAAAGCGTTCACAAGAGTCTCGCTACAACCAGGTGTATCTCAACTGGTGAAGCTAGAGGTCGAGCTTGATGTAGCCTGCAGCTACTGGGACGAGAATGAAGTGGCCTGGAGGATTCAGCCGGGCATTTACAAGGCGTGTATAGCCGATTAACAGGTGGATTTCACCATCCAAAAAGGCTCAGTTTGGAACCATTTATAAAACTTAAGAATAGGAATGAAGTAAGCTTGTAAGATTAGCAAACTTTGGGATAGTGACTGTTAATATCTTCCCATTGGAAAATTCTCTTACCCCAGTAAGCTTCCTGGCTTTTTCTTTGACCTATATCCATTGCGGCAAGTTGATCAATAGGGCGACGTAAGAGTGACGGCTAGCAATGCATCTACGTGGAGTATTTTTGGTAAGCGCTGTGATGGATCAGCCGCAGTGACAGGGATACCTTTTTCCTATCTAGGTCTAGTCAGGTATGGATCTTTTTTAGAGCCGAGGTATTCCGGTCCATAGGTCGATGACATCGGACTTTTTGAGTATTGACTATTTGTGCAAATAAGTAAGAAATACTTGGCCTGAATAGGGAACAGGTCTTAACACCTCTTACCCAGATGAGAAACAGGTGATAGCTTGGCTACATTAAATCTGTAGTCGTTTAGAGATATTGGAGTTTTAAAATGATGGGCGCGCACTTACAAATAGAGCCGTAGTTGACAACGTTTGGACTTCTGACAATCACTCAGCTTTACATGAACCCTTTTGCACTCAACATGACCACCGACAGCCTTTCTCTTCATGGAAAGATAGCCATAGTCACCGGCTCTGGTCGAGAAAACGGCATCGGTGCAGCTATAGCGATAACATTGGCACGACATGGAGCAGCCGTCACCATCCACTACGTGAGCGATTCTGTTACCGAGAGAGCCCAAGCTGTCGCCGAGAGTATAAGAGCATATGGTGGCAAAGCCGCCGTTATCCAGACCTCGATCAATACTCCAGAGGGTGCTCAATATCTGGTTGACGAGACATTGAGAGCGTTTAACACTGACCATATCGATATCCTTAGTACGTGTACGGCCACTGCCATCTCACCACCATACGCTAACATGCAACTGTAGTTAATAATGCAGGAGTTCCACTTTTTGGCGAGACGTTGGTAGTCACTCCCAAACAATTAGCTGAAGTATTAGACGTCAATATCAAGGGCACCATATTCGTCGCCCAAGCCGTTGTACCTCTTATTGTACCCGAAGGTCGTATCGTCAATATCAGCTCTATCGCTTCCAAGCTGGGTGACAATTACATCCCAGTATATGGGGCCTCCAAGGCTGCTCTCGACAGTCTCACTTGGTCCTGGGCTAAGGAGGTAAGTTGAAACTGGATCAAACAATCTGTGCGCCACGTCTAACATAAAGATCAGTGGGGTCGCAGCAAGGGCATCACGGTCAATGCAGTCGCGCCTGGACCTGTATTGACTGATGCGATCCCTGCAGCCATAGCTGATGAATTCCAACGACCTTCTATCGAGATGACGCGAGCTGCTAATAGGGCTGGGTCTCCGAAGGACATCGCTGATGCTGTGCTTCTACTGGTTTCTGAGAAAGCGAGATGGATTACGGGGCAGTACATCTCTGTCAGTGGTGGAGTCACCAACTGACATTATGTGTCAAAATGTATGTACTTGACAACAATTCCTGCATGCTGATGAGTTTTGCCATACTCAAAGTCATTCTTGTTACTGTAGTGGAGATACGAAATTAGTTGATCTTGCCCCTATTCGCTCTCTGGGGCGGCCTTGGATCTGCTTTGAGCTTTAGTGCTGACAACCCAAATCCCCCAACAGGGGCTGTACTCACGGACCACCCCTGGATAGATGGCCTGATTTAAGACGAGGGACTCGCAAAGAACAATCCATGCATCTCACCTCTCTGCTCCATACCTGCATCCCATATTTACAATGTCGACATCCCATCCAGCAGTAGAGTTGATGTTTGTCAACATTACTCGACCACAAGACATAAAAGACAGGAAAACTCAGAGGAGAATTAACAGTCATGTGATGAAACCAATTGGCATCACTCGGAGGCGCGCCCGTCCAGACGACAAGACAGAAAGTACCTTGAAATCTGTCAAGTCTTTGTCGCAGGCACCAGGGGTCACATGCAAAGGCTCATCAGCAAGCTCCAACACTTCTAGTCCTGGCATTAAAACCCCAGAAACATCGTGGGCATTCGAGTACCGACATTCACTAAATCTAGTCCCATCTCTTTGCCCTTACCAAAAGCCCAGCAGATATCCCATTTCCGCCCGAACGAGCAGCATGCTGCATTTCTGTTAGTTCCACGGTCCTGTCAAACAAGTATCTAAGTTCTAACAATACGCAGTAGCCGTAGAACAGGAGGCACCAGTCTGTAAGCTCATGCGCGAGCTTTGTTTCGCTCTTGCATTGGCCGACGACAGCGCCATGCACTTGGCCCTCGCTCGCCTTGAGATAGATCCTGAGAGGACTGGAGGATGGGCATCCGAAGAGAGCACCAGCAGTTTGACACATTACAATGCTTCCATTGAAATATTGCGAAATCAGCTTGGGGCTCAGCTTATGGCTCACGAAGCTATTATTGGTGTAGTGGTGAATCTAGCGTGCTATGATGTCAGTTTGGAATACTTTCTTTCAGTGTTTATGCTGACTTTCAAAAGATATTCACCAATAACTTAACACGGTGGAAGACGCATATGTCGGGGCTTCAAAAGATGATTGAGTATCGAGGTGGCATAAATACCCTCAGTTCCCGATGCCTGCAGGTAACGACGATTTGGTATATAAACCAGTCTTGAAGGTTCTTGATAGTATGAATGACATCTATAGGATGGACTTGACAGGTTCTATGATCCTAGACCAACCACCTCATATCAAGCTATGTCAAGCCGATCTTGAGGACGGGATCATGGATGCCGTACAAAAGAGCCACAGAGATATTGAAGTGCTTCTGGAGCTGCTTCTCAAACTATCGAATCTAGCTATGGGACAATCAGAGCTTGAACTGAGCCAGAATGCAGCTCTACTGGCAGAACTTCAGGATGCAGTATATACAACACTAACTTTGCCGCGATACAACAGCCCAGATATTCTCCAGCACTCCTTGGCGCCTTGCATTCTAACATACGAGATGTTTCGACTAGCAGTGATTGGATATCTTTCAGGCCCGGTCACGTTTCTGGCGGGGAACAGGACTTCAAATGTGGTGACTCCACATTTCAGAGGTAGACTACCCAGGATGTATTGGGAGCATGGACTTAATTGGGCGGGTCCGGAACACGGTGAGCTGTTTATACTAGTCATTGGGGCCATGACAGAAGTCGGTAAAGACAGGCAAGGATTAATAGTTCAACTTCAACGCCTAATGAGAGCACAAGGCCTAAGATGGAACGGCCTGGTCAATAAGCTTCGCTCTATGGCGTGGGTCGACATAGTCTGGTCAGCTGGCTTAGATAGACTGCACGCGGATTTAGCACCTCTTTAAAAATAATTGCTATTCATAGCCCTGTAAGACCGCTTGGAAAGTCGACTGGACACAAGTATTGGTACATTTTCCCCACTGCAACTTGGATATCATGGCAATGGATCGCTCCATAAGTACAGCGCTATCAGACGACCAGAACCTGCCCGGGACATGTTGATACAGGTGATATAGCCTCTGGGGCTTATCTCGTACACTTGCCGGAGCTCGGTCCGAGCACCTATCTGGTCACGATACACACATTCATCTCAGCCGATGGGATTTGCTCCAGGAGACATTTCGTGATTATTGGATAGACATTCCTGCATGACCAGAAGAAATCACAAATACAGCTAGCCCATTACTGTGGATCTAGCCATAATTACATAGTGTCTCCTCTTAAATTCCCTAGTACATTGTGAGCTCCGCTTCAGCCTTGGGACCTGCATGATCTGATTATTTAGCTGCATCATGAAATGGGTCATCACGCACTTACTCCTTTCTCTCAAGCAAGACACATACTCCACATGGACCAAGAACCCCACAAAGGCTAGTAATGCATAGTTCATTGTCTCAGCTGAAACTAGTAACGTACATGACATACAAAGAGAATTATGGGGACCCAGCAGACAGATCGCATTGGCTCCTGTACCGATAGCCCACTGTGCCACTTTGTTTTGACTCATTCGGTTCTTCCAAAGGCTAGACTGATAGGTCATGGCATGCTGGTATGTATTCAACAGTTGTGAAAGCCAATTAGCATCACTCGGAGGCGTGCCCGCCTGGAGGACAAGATAAATTATTATTTGGGGGCCACTTGATGCGGAGATTACTTCTTTCATACAATTCACCCTTGCAAGGGACTTTTGCTTGACTCAGCCGACGAATCATGGGTTGGGGGTTATGTACAGATCAAATGCCAAGAGACAATTGACGTCACTTGGCATTGTTCATGAGTTTGTTGGTCTCGACCTTGAATGTAAGACCATATTGATGTCATTGTTGGCCTAGAGGACCAAGAACCATGTCAGGTTCACCTAAATAATCAGGTCCGTCCTCTTCATTAAGCTTTTATTCTCCGTTCTCCCTCCATATCGTTGCACTTAAGCAGACCCTAGCGGCCCGTTACACGTATTCTCCCAGCGACCCCTTGAAATGAAGCTAAACAGCTTACTTTTATTGGTATCTCTATTCAGCTGGGCATCAGGCCAGAGATGTGATAATCCAAACGGGGAGTGGGCGGATTACAAGTATAAGCCGTGTGGCTCCGGTAACACAACTTTCTCAACTTGCTGCCTTCCAGGTGATCGATGCTTGCCAAATGGCTTGTGTGAATGGACGGGGCACTTTCGGTATCAAGGTGCCTGCTCAAGCGATGATATGAGCGATTGTCAATTCATTTGTGATCTGAGTTAGTCACTGCCTTATTTTGTCGATGGCTACTGACCAAGTCAATAGAACCCAAAGCTCTATTGGTGCAAGTCAACCAATGCGGATCAGATAAATTCTGTTGCAACTATTTGGAGGATACACGCGCTGATTGCTGTGAAACGGATGCGAAGCGTATTTCAATAAAGCCTCCCCCTTCATCTGCGTCCCATTCCTCTGGTTCCAGTAAAAGGATGCCCGTGGCAGCTATAGCTGGTGGAGTAGTTGCAGGGGTTGCTGGTCTGGCTCTGTTATCAGGTTTGGGATGGTGGTTTATGCGTCGAAAGAGACGGGCGCGACAGGATAGAACTTCAAGTCGTGCAGATGAAGAAGATAAAGGTCCTCCGAAATATGGTCTACAATCCTCTCGTTCGATGGCAGAAGCAGATGCTGGTCCGGATAGTGTCTTAGTGGAGTCAGATGCTCAGCCTGTAAAGCCAAAGGTTCTACACGAGCTGCAAGCTTAGATTAAAAGCCCCCCAGCATATCAATACAGACACTTAACTGTTAATGACTTTGCTTGCTACTTGTTTAGGGATAGTTTTGAGGACGATTAAATAGGTGTTCTTACGAGTAGGAAGTAATAGGTTTATTCATCGCCGAAGCCATGAGGCCTCCTAGCACTATAAAGGAATCGACAATTGACATAGGAACAGCTCCACGATCCTGTATATAGATGATATACCAACATCCAAAGCCAACAAACGCGGGCAAGCCAGCGTGAAGTCGTGGATGGAATGGACTTGGGGCAATCTACTGGACAAAGCCAGCCTTGATCTTATATCCCTTGGTAGTTTTGGTGGCCTTCAGATCCAATTTTCCGACACATTCGCCAGCTTCATAAATCTTGGTGATCGCACCACCAATAGCTCCTGATGTCCTGGAGGTAGGGTTGCCGAAGAATACTTGAGTGAAGGGCTGCGTCTTACACTCATGATTCGTTGTCCCATCATTCCAGTTAAAGTACTCGACGAAACCGACTTGCCCATTGTCAATCTTGCCTGCTGAAGACGGAAGCTTCCACTCGCCAATGACATTGGATTTTCCAGTGGCTGTATCGGTAAGAGTCCCTCTCCAAGTTGTACCGCCGATGTTGCGCACGGTAAAGTGGTAGAGGTGAGAATAGCTACCAAAGATGTCAATTGCACAGCTGACTCCGGGGCCACCGTCAGCGCCTGCGTGGCAGTTCTTGTGCTGAGTTGTAGTCCCATCCTGGAACGAGGAGAAGACAGCATGAACGACCCGTTTGCCATTTTTCTCAGGCCGAGGTTGGAGGCCGGTGTACCCGACATCGCTCATTCCTTTGAAGCTAAATTGTTGTGCAAAATAGTAACCATTTGTTCTGGGTGCTCCCTTCATACTCATAGGGAAGGTTATGTCATTCAGTCCCGTAGATGGTGCGTTGTCAAATCCCCATTCATTGTAAATTGAAGCCAGGCCCAGGGAGAGTAGGTTAAGGATGAGGAGACCCGCTGTGAGCTTCATGGCAAGTAGTACCAAGTATTGCTTTGCTAAAAATATGGTAGAAGTGTACACAGTTGGAGGTTTGTGAAGGATGATTTGTCAGAGCATAGTCTGGCATTATCGGGAGGATTAGGATTTATATCTCAATGAGAATTGCTTTCTGAAGCATGCTGCATCCCTCAGGTTCACACATCGCTACGAATGTCGAGGTCGGCACCGGACAACACAAGGGCTTCCGCCTGTAGAAACTATGGGTGGCAATATCTCACATAGATTATACCTCATCAGACGGACCGTTCTCTGTCGAAATCTGTGACATAGCGCAGCAACAGGTCGGCAAAGACTTCCCAGCTTCGCTTGACAAGAGTGCCTTGAGGTCTCAGCCCGGCAGGGTTCTGAAGGTTTTCAGCTCTCTTGAACAAGAAATAGGTAAGCGTATTTCACCTATGTCTTGAATAAATTGGGGGGTTAGTTGAAAAAGTTAAAGTATCCCTTGTAGGCCAGGGTCGACGGAAAGAGGGCCGATAGCTAACTACTACCATAGGGGCTTATGACCACGCCAATAGCCTAGAGAGCGTTTGTACGAGACAGAAGTCCAGGGAAGACGGAGCATTCTCTCCAGGCAGAGATAGTGGTGCCATAGTGCGTGAGCCCATACGAAGAAGAGTATTTTCCCTCTTCGGTAGTGGGACTGAGAGCAATCAGGATTGCGATAGCTATTACAATACTCCAGATTGCCGCTGCAGTGTCATGCTAAGATCGACTGCTGCATAGAGGATAAACATGAGAATGCAAATCCCGAAAAAAGATATAAAAAATCTCGTGCGCTGTAGGAATCCATTCAGGCCGCTACACAGTCGCGGTAGCGACGATGAGGGATGCAAATGCAAAGCCGGTTAGCGATGTGATGGTCCACTTCCCGATGAGCCATGCCCACCCGGTGAGTATTCTATTGCATGTTGGTATCTCTTGGTCTTTGTGAGTCTGTACAACTAGCAATAGACTCCAGAAGTTGGCCCTTGGGTGTCGAGAGACCAGTTCTCCCAGGTACTGCAACAGCACGTTGGAGCAGAACAACCAGGATGCCAATAAACATTAAGAACTGTCCACCGCCGTAAATAGATAACATCAACGGGCCACCGAGTCCGTAAGGTACCACAGTGACAGCGAGGGATATTCCAAAGAACCGAGGTAAAGGATCGGTCCTTCTGTGGTTGAAAAGTCGAGACATTTTAGAGAACTCTAAAAAATTCTCGTTTCTGTAAATTTGAGAAGAAGTGGAGTTGCGCTGAGGTGACGCTTGGTGATAATAACAGCAGATAATAAAGAGCAGGATAATGGCAGCTCAACGCAGCAGCTTTAAATCTGGTAATCTAATGGCCCACCTGGTCTTGGAATCTGGGGACGCTGATCCCTCATTGGCCATTTTTTATCAATTCGCTGTGGCCTACTGACTTACCCTGGAATGCTTGGTCACATTTACATGTTGTTTACAGCTTTGAAAAAGGTATATAACAGGAAGACTTACTATATACATAAATAAAGAAAAGAAGGCTACTGGTTTTAAATTTATATAATATCGTACATTAAGGAAATGAACACATTTCGTAGTAAAGCATGTCCTTGCGATAATTGTATTCCGGTCTCACCAATGATCGCATGGGTGAAAAATTATATTATATATACAAGCAATTCATAATTAGAAACTTACTGCAGATCTTGCGTTTAATACTGGATATTTAAACTTAAATAGAAAAAAGCAATGTCATTTGAAAACTATACATCAAACTCATCTATCCATACTACATCAAAGTCCTCCCGGGAAACAGCCGGCAATTACCTAAGGGGCAACTCGAAGTATCAAGGAGGAGAACGAGACATTGAATAGCAAAATTTTGACTATTGAAATCACAGAGCTGTTGAATGTGGGGTTGATATCCTGAAGGCGCAACTGGTCAGAGACTTTCAAACAAACGAAATGATAATCTGTGGTATAAAATTGATAAGTTTCAGTTTGAGACTGAACTTGAAGAGAGAATCTCCCGGATACCTACGTCAATACCGAAACCTTTTTGGTATGGAATAGTTGTAAGTGGCCTTTGAACCTCGCTTAGAAGAGAGTTCAGGACATTATCCGGGACATTACCTAGAACAATACGCGTATAACATAGGCTGGGGTTAATGGATTTGGCAAACTAAATTGCCTCATATTTTCACGTGTGCGGAACGCTTACTTAATACAGTTAGTATATCGAAATAAGCGATTGTGCACAGCCTCACAGCTGGTGCCGTGGCGTCTTGTTAGGTCGAAGAATTCGGGGGAGGAAATAGTCCAGGATTTCCAAGCTACGACTGCAAAGAACAGCTAGTCTGCCAGAACAGTATAGGTAGGGGTGATTCTATACATACAATAGGTACTGTTACCGACCGTCTGGTAAGATCGACGTCTTTTGGAGCTATAAATGTGGCTTAAAAGCTTGTATTCGCCAAGCATCAGTTAGCCTGTCTCGATAAACCATAGCATCTGAAATCTGGTCTGTGGTGGGCTAGGCAAAGGAACTTCATCACCCCTAATGATCATTGTGAAAAACGCCCATGGTCTACCGAATCCCCTCCTCAGCACAACTGCAATAACACTCGTAAACGAGGGGCACGCCCTTTTTGTTATCTACTTCTCTGTACCTGTCATTTTGACAGTCTCTCTCGTCATATTTGGAACCGTGCGCAACTACTATACAGACCAATCAATGACTATTAGTGGCTCTTAGTAGATCGCGGTAAGCTGTGAGTAAGCAAGTGGGTATCAGAAATAAGATATTTATCAGCTGACTTCTGGATCCCTGATGATATTGGCTCTGGTTAGCCGACAGCGACTTTCTACATAAGGCAGGCGAGACGTATGTACTGCAAGCGCTTTATCGACTAAACGTTAGAATTCCACACTAGGGATTAAGCCATCAAGGTTATCGCACTAGCCACCGTGTGACGCCTCACTGGGCTTCAATTCCGCGCCTGGCCTGGCGATCTGCCGCTACGATAGGCATTAATTCCGCGGCTAGCCTGACCGTGCTGAACGTGTGACGCCACGCTAGGCCTTAACTCCGCGACGGGCCAAACCATCTGCCGCTACGCTAGGCGTTAAATCCGGGACCCCGGCCCCATCATATTCGGGCGGCAACCGCTTAATTGGTTTGCTCCCGAGGTCGAATTTCTGCAGGGTCATATGCTGCCACGATCGTCTTGAGCGAAACAATAAGGGGCAACGTTACATTGCAGAGTCAACATGCAGATCCTGATCTATACTGATACGTTTTGTGTAACTGACTAACGAAGATATGCCCTCTTATGATCAGGAGCTCTATCCGGATGTCGCATCAGGTGTTCGGATGTCGGAACAGCTATTAATGGGATGTGGGACTATTGCGGAGTGCGGGTTGACTTCAACGGGACGTCGGGGCCATAGCCGGGGCCGAACGCACTTTTGCTAAAACTAATTATCACAAATCGGGATAAATCACGGGGGTTCCGGATACGACATAAATCCATTTATTCAAGGTGAAACAATTTGCAAACACTTGTAGACATGTTAAAAAAATCCGATAGCCTGATACGACATTACATTCCAATCTCATTTCCAAATTCAAAAGCGATAGCATCGTTTACAGACCACGTAACCGGGCCAATTGTCCGCAAATAGTAAACCGCTCTAGCCATGTAGGCGAAGCAGCTTGCCGTTATATGCCGTAGGCTTCTGAACCTTTTGCAGCACTTTCAGTGCCGCAGGAACAAAGTGGACACCGCCGTTGTTCTTGACAGGGTGTCGAGCATGCAGTCGGCGGTGGGCATTCAAGTTGTCTCGACGAGTAAAGGTGTCCTTGCCACAGAATTCACACTGTAGATAATGCATTCTTGGCTTGTGCTTGCTACACGCGGTTAGTCAAGCTTCTTATAATGGATAGATACTCACGTCACGTAATGACGCTTAGCATGCTCCTTGCGCTTGAAACTCTTGTTGCAAGATGTGTCAGGGCAGGGGTAACGAAAGCCGTCCCTCAGAGATAGTGCTAGTAAAGCTGAAGGGTCTTCGCGCTCATCTGTCCATATCAGCCTGGGTTTGCGTTGACCGGAGTATGCTTACCCTGTGAGTTGGTTGTTGGGGTGGATGCACCAGACCAGTTGAAAGGCTCCGAGTTCCTTCGGCCCAAGATGTTGCATGAGTCGGGGTGCAAAGCTGAGAGATCCCAGACAGATTCGATTGTAAGTGGCTTGACGAACTCCCAAGACGAGTCCTCGGGAACCGAGCTCACACTAGATGGACTAGTCATGGGCATCTCAATAGGCTGAAGCGAGTGATTAGAGATGTACCCGTCGTCCAAGGCCATCCCAGTACCTAATAAGGGATCAACTAGAAGGAACTCGCCCTTCTCAACAGGAGAAAACCCAAAGTTCATCCCGAATGTCTTTGGTGTCTGAGGAGTGAAGTACGAGAAATCTGTCACGTTCTCGGCGAAGGGGGGCATTTGAGGATACTCGTAGTCGATGACGAAATTGGAGTTTCCAGGAACCATATACCACCTAAGACAAACGTTAGCTAAATGCCCGAGATCTGAGGAGCAATGTCTTACTCGTCGATGTTCTCTTTATTGCTGAAATCCAGCTCATAGGACCTGGGAACAGAATGGTGCTCCATTGCAAAGGGCTCTTGAGCTCCAAGATCAAGTGATGGATCGTACTGGACCTGCATAATATGGATCGGTATAAAGATCAGAGAGAATGGACAAGGAGTGAAGCCGGGAGTAACTAACCGGGAATTGATCGAGCGGCATCCCAGTCTTTAAGGAACCTGGATCCCCGCACCGGCCGCATGGAAATGCGATCCGATGCATAGGAAACGAGACTAAGGTCAGGTACAGCTGTGATGCAGGTAGGGACTGATGCCGTGGGGTGCAGCGGAAATCGCCTTACCCCTTGGGGTACTATCGTGGTATCTTCATCGCGTTCAGTTGCTGCGGGCGTACGCCCCGCCCCCAAGACATTAATTGGAGATGATCCAGCTGAATCGAGCTACGGTAACGTACCGCGACACATTTGGGTTAGTTTAGCTTCAAATTTCACCCAATCTCCAACAATGTCTAGAACAGCTCTAACGATCGTACAGCTTCATTGGTTCTCGAAGTTTCAAGGGTGCAATAGCTAGGGATAGTCGAGGGATCTAAGTCATAGCTTAGGGTGGAATAAGGTTCACAGGCAGGGCAAGGTTTCAACCGGCGCCGAATATCTCTCCCTGTGTTGGACCGTTCTGCCCCAGGAACAATTCATGAACCGATGCCTGGATCTAACGCCTCACTAGAGGAAGTGGGGACGGCCGATAAATAACGGCTTGACATCTTCAGCTGACATATTGTTGTGGTGGCTTACTTTAGGTATATGTAACTCAACGCTAAAGATCCAAATCGTCGATGCAGTTCGCGCGATTGAGACTTTCAGGCGGGCTATGCTATACTTTATTACAGTAAGAATTCGCCATAAGTACAGACTCCCACATAGAATAAGGCGAATGTGAGTTTAAGCTTTGGGGCTAACGAGAACGCACCACTAGGAACTTGGATCTACTCGTATCCCTCTTCGGTCAAAGATTTTCCTGCTTAACGAGAGGGCGCTAACATATTTTCGGCAAAATGAATTCGGCCAAGTTAATCCTATCGAGACTGGAATTCCAAAGTTCAGGGATTCCAAGACATGACTACCTAGTCTGTCGATCAACCGAAAAAATGAGACTCATGCAGACATTTTGTCGCAACATACCAGTGGTGCGCTTGGTTGTGTCCGGTATAACAGGTCGAGCTAGGGAAAGTCTTGAAGTAGCAAGTGAACTGAGCAGCAGAGACTGTTACTGACGTTAGACCAGAGCAGGCCAATGAAGCGAGTCAATTCGGTAATTCCTGATAGTCTATGGCGTACAAGTCTACGGAGTGCATTGACTTCAACAACGTGAGAAAGAGCAATGAATGGAAGGTAGATGTAATGTTGGCTT
Source organism: Fusarium mangiferae (assembly GCF_900044065.1). NCBI lineage: Eukaryota > Fungi > Ascomycota > Sordariomycetes > Hypocreales > Nectriaceae > Fusarium > Fusarium mangiferae. The sequence continues at coordinate 308,523 of NW_024573931.1, forward strand.
TATATGTTTTGATGTAGTCTTTTACTCTAGATCTTGGTACAAGAAGTTCAACGTTTGTTTGTAAAGAAATGCATTATAGGTATTAAAGGAGCGAAAGAAGTGAAGTTGAATCAATAAGTATTCCTATAAAGAATGGGAAGTAAAGATGAATTACTACGTGTCGTAGTCCAATTCGGGCCTATGAATCTTCCTCCACATGTAGTTCATAAACCACACGTTCAAAGCAGTCAACTCTTGTAGACAAAAGTAGAATGTCTCAGAGACGCTCGATCAACATTGGCATGAAGCAGGCTAGCAGGCTCGCCACAACCATTTCGACACTGACGTGAGCCATCAGCACAGAGGCCCCAGAAACAATAGTGGGAGCACCGTGGGTTCCTGGTGCAGTATGGGTCCCGTTTGAGCCGGAGCCGCCATTGATGACAGGCCTGGATCCAGAGGTTCTACCAGAGCCAGAAGTGGGCTTACTGGGAACTCCAGTGAGAGACTGGGTCCCAGGATGATCGACACCAGGTTGAGCGATGCCAGGGGAGGAAGAATGTTGACCAGGCTGAACATTGATGGGCGATGAGGATTCGTGACCAGGCTGCTGAGTGCCGAGAGGGGGGTAAAATTGAGTCGCGCTGGGGAGAGCCTCCGAACAACCGACAGTGACAGTCGGAAGGACGCTGGTCATCACGCAGCCAGAGGCTGGATCGTTGCTACCAGCGAGGGCTCCATTGAGGACGGAGAGAAGGCAAAAAATAGAGAGATGCTTCATGATGCGTTTGTGGTGATTTGGAAACGAGTGATGGGTTTAATGAGTGGACGACAACCAAGTGCAGGCTGAAAACGACAACGTCTGTATGTCAAGTGATTTATATATGTCCAAAGCCTTTCAGTATCTCCAAGACCCTTGGCGGTGTCAGGGCAACCCAATCTTGACTAACAGATTATCCCTCAGTTTCAGAATCCTACAACTGCATGTCTGTATGAGTATCGTGCTATGGGTCTCATTTCTCAGTTAGCCCCGAGATTGGGGGACTTGTTTATCCCTGTACCTACAGGGTCTATGCAGCCTAACGTTAAATCCGCCAAAGTGATCTTGTGAGTGAAATCCAAAATATCTTGAAGTTAGTGACCTAAACTGGTCAGGCAAGAATAATTTATCTTGATAGTTTGCTGGCATGATGCATGGCCAGGGCGATCTTGACCGTGGATTTCCGAAGAACTTCATACTTCATCGTTATCTATACCGTAGTTAGTTTGTTGTTCGAACAAGCCGAGAGACAAATACCGAAAAGCCGAATTCGAGCTACATTAAGGAGTCTTCTATCCCTGAGACTCTGGGGATATTCCCTAGCTAGAGACCAACAGATATCCGTTGACGTGGCCACCCCAATTAAAGCGGACAGTAATGATAGGTTCGACACATCTCTCAGCTGAACATGGTTTTCTACTCTCCACTATATGTGAGATGGCTGGAAGTCAATCCTGGGATGGCTCCTTATCCCTGAAGGGCTGGTAGCCTCGACAATTACCATCCTGGTAAATTTGAGCCTATTATTAAACCTGCACTTAAGAAATATTTAGAGAGGCCTCTATAAGAGTTTAGCCTAACCCTTATTAAGATTAAAATACCTAATAATTATTAAAACAAAACCATTAAAACATTAATAACTTAATAAATAGTTAATAAAAAAGTTATTAAAAAAACTTTAGAAAGCTTATAGTAAAAATACTTTATTATAATTTTTATATTAATATTATTTTAATTACTTTAAAACTTATTACTATAGTTTATTTAAATTAAAGTATTAATTATATACTATATATTTATATATTTACTATAATAAATAAAATTATTAATAAAATTTATAAAAGGTTTTATTATAAAGTAAATATAATTTTTAATTTAATAAATCTTTTAAAAATAAGGCAAAAAGGGTTAAGTATTAAATATATATAATAAAGAAGAACTAGCAAACTACTATATAGTTACTATATTACTATTCTTTTTATTTATTTATCTATCTATCTATTTATTTAAGACCCAATTTACTTTCTCAATATATTACCATATATCTCCCTTCTATCTTCAGACGAGGCACAGCGCTAGGCCTTGCGAGCAGCGTTTTTGTTGCTTCTCAGCCTGTAGAGCAGACGTCTTGCAGCGGCAGTATTGAGGCTGTCGCACTGCAGCCGTACGAAATCGTACGCGATGGCAAGATCTCTAAAACCACCGTCACTCGCACTTACACCAAGTGCCCCTGGCCAGTTGACGTCACTGGGGAGCCTTGTGGGCCTGGGAATCCTGACTCTAACGTTCCTGGCTACTCTAGCTACCCGGACTACCCTGATTCGCCCTCAGAACATGGGCACTCGGGTCATCCAGCGAAGCAGGGCGAACCCAGCTATGTACCTGCATGGGTTGATTGTGTCACGATTACAACCACCGCGACAGTCCCATTCTGCGCCACTATACGTCCTGCCTTCGAAGGCGGGGTCTCTATTATCATTACTGATGTCCCTTTTCCTTGCAACCGCTGTGTCACAGCTACTACTACGGGTTATATTCATTAAATGACTACTGTCCCTCCAGCCACTTCCGGTGGCAAGACCACAATCATCACCTCTGCTGGAAGAAAGACTGTCATTGTGACTTCCAAGCTTCCAGAGACCATAACCATCCTCCCTGTCTTTGGTTGCAAATATTGCACGGCCATCGTTTTCATTCCTGACGCCGCTACTACAGGAGTAACTACGACTGGATGAATCTTATATACCACCACTTTATCTATTGCCTCTAGCTGTACCAAGTCATGTACTGCGACCGTTATCGTCACTGAAGCCCCATCCAGTGCCCCGTTCACACATTGACTACAACTGGGCAGATGAAAAGAAAAGCTACTCTGTTCCCCTCAGGTTACACATAGTCTTGTACGGGAACTGTTATTACCTGTAGTACCTTCACCTGTCCATTCTCTCCTCTGATTACCTTTGGCCCGTCTGCTGGAACGAAGACCCTGACTGTCACTTCTGGCTGCACCAAGTCTTGCACTAGAACTGTTGTGGTCACCCTTGGACCACCTGGTCAGTTCATTGGCTCATGCACGACTAACTCTACAGTTGGACCTATTGCTGCCATAACTACAATAGCCAGGTCCTCAGACTCCTCATCGTCCTCAGATACTGCTTTCACAACCTGCAGCCAAAGTTCTGTTTTCAAAGGGCCCTTCATACCATAACCCACAACAGAGCCCGTTACAGGCATGTCCACAATAGTGCCGGCTGCCCACTGCCCTACTTGCCCAAGTACCATTACCGTCACGGACGACTCATATACAGATCCATTCATCATGCAAACCACTACTGGGCCAACCGCAGAAATTGAAATTCTTCCCCCTCCGACAAGTTGCTCAACATACCCAGGCACTATTAGAGTCACCAATGGCCCTTTTGTCGGTCCATACATTCAATACAACAGGGCTTGCCAGGGGTACAGCTACTTTCCAACCAGCAAGTGACTGTCCTACTTGTGCTGGTACAGTCGCTGTCACCGATGCCCTTATCCTCAACCTCTTTATGGCTCGCATGACTACCAGCTCCGTTGCTAGAACGACCTCAGACTGCCTTACCCGCACTACTACGGTCATTCTCACCGATGTCAAGTCATGTGCAGATCCGTCTTTCAGTTCAAGCTTGTCCAATGCAGTAGATCTCTAGCTCTGATACTTCACCTGGCTCAGCAACCACGGCAAACAATTCCAGCACTATTACCTCCAGTCCAAAAGCCTCTTCTAACGTCGTCATTTCCTCGGTCTCGATCTCTTCATCTGGCTTGGCTAATCTAACGAGCCTAAGTACCATACTTAGTTCGTCTACTTTATAAAGCACTTTAAGCACATAGGCTTCATCTAGAACCAACTTCTCATCCGACAACGACGTTACTAGCACGAGCCTAAGTAGCTCTGGAGTGACATCACTAGACCCAGAATAGTGATACTAACTCCTGTAACTGGTCTTGCGAGATTATGCGATATGCAGAGAAACCACGACTATTGTCCTGAGTACAAAACCTGCAATCCAGATGCTTATAGCAGTCCTTCAGCCAGCTATGCTCTTGGTATCTTTACCAATTAGTCTTAAGTTTATAATATTTCTTTAAAAATACTAACTATATAACCTAGAGAGAACTTATTTTCCTTACATTTACTTAAAAGTCTAATATAGTCGGCAATTAGATACTTCTATCTTCTATAGGCAAGATGTTTACTAGACAGGTTGTAGAACTATTGCACGACTAATTGCATTTAATATTGCCATAATCCCTGATGTCTCATCCTGTCAAATGGTTGCTCCAGTCGGGCTTATCCGAACCGGGCAGCCAGGGCTACCGTTCTTGACAGCTGCTGGAAAAGCTCGTACCCGCCCGGGCGTCAGACTCCATCCAGCGGATAACTCGGCAGCTCCACTTCTTGACTGTCCTTATATGTATAAGCTAGCCCGATCCAACAGGACATCTCAGCTGACAACAAGAGCCGCTACCAGGCAGATAATAAACGTCAAAGGTGAATTGAGCGCCCGCAATATGGAAGAAGAATAATGACAACTTTATGCCCATATCCTGTTTAATGCTCTCGGTAGCTATAGGAAGTAATTCTAAGCAGAGTCAGCAATGTATATAGCAAGAGTGTAAATTAATATGTAATAATAAGTAAGCGTAGAGGCTATAACTATCTTAAGTTATAAGTTAATTATATTTTTAATAAATTATTATATATAAATAAGGACTTAAAAATTGCAGATTTTTAAAAAGTAGATAAAGAAAAAAACTTATTCAATTAATAATTATTTAGCATATATACAGACGGCCCTGGCTATATATATTGGCCGTAGGAGATGGCAGCACTCACAACCTTTCAGTGGAGACACACACATCGCTGGAGGTCAAGGGTTATATTGCTTACCCTGAACCTGAATCTTACTATTAATTATTCAAATTCCGACAACAGAATAATTACCAACTATCCCAAATACAGCCCATTGGCTTGCAAGTGGCTCGAACATAAGAACATGAGCCACGCTTCGGGCCAACTTTACACCGCTATTGGCCATATACATCAACGTCTGTAGAATCCAATCACGCATTGCGGGATCTTGTGTATTGCGAGCAGCTGCATATAATGGTGACAATAAAGCTGAGCACTCGAGTATCTGTAACGGCGAGAAAGGAATGGAATTATGGGACCTCGCCGTCGGAGATATAATTGCAGGAACAGAAGCGCATATTGCCTGAGTCATCTGTGCGATGTTCTCTGCAATCTCAGTGCTGGGTTCAAACTTTTGAATAATTTCTGCGGCGTCGAGGCGATGGAAGCGGTTCAAGTTAAAAATCTGAACCGCCTGGTGGTTGGGATAGACGTCATAGTAGTGGTCAAAAGCTCCGGTTTCGCATGCATCTCTCCTCTGTGGCCACAAAAAGCGTGGCATCTGGTTTTCCCTGCGAGACAACTCATCGTACAAGTCTCGAGCGCGCTTTACTACATCAATCGGATCAAACTTGCCTTCCCGTAGGTCGGCACGAAGGTTGATGAGACGAATGAGGAGACCAATCATTGACCACGGGATGCTTTGTATATAGCTGCACAACTCACGGTAAAGTCTTACTAATGCCTCCGGTATATGTATCTCCGCAGCTCCGCAGCTTAGTGTAAAGGCGAAGAGGCTTTGGGTAGCGAGCCGTTGGATCGTTGGATTCAAGAACTCGCCTCTAGGGCGCGACTGGACAATAGAGAGCGCACCGTGGACATGGCTCAACAAAAGTCCTGGGGACTTCGATGATCGGTGGTGTTGGTAAGCCATCTTCTCGTAGAGATCTAAGAGGAGGACGCATTGAAGGGTAACGTCGCTGAGTGGCTGGCTGTCTAGATTATGATTTGCTTGCATCGAGGATCGCACAACCGTTCCAAGGCTTCGTATGGCTGTCAGGTAACGCTGGTATGCAAGAGGTATCAAATCTTGGCGATTCAACATGAATGCCATAAACGCCAAGCCAACAGCATCAACAGAGACTTGCAGGTACCCTTGGGGAGGTGCATGCTCCAGTAATGGCTGCAGGCTTGCGAGATCGGTCGAATAGGTACCGGCGTAGAGAGAGAGGAATGCGTGCCGCGCCGACATGTCTGGGCTCCATTGAGGCGTGGAGGGTAGCAAGCTGCCTCTCTGGCTGGCCAAAACCTTTTGCATGGTACTCCGAGTCTCGTCACGGAAGACAAGCTCATTTGCGGTCCGGTACCCGTGGCAGGTTATTTTGGCTCTGCGACATTGAGAGCAGCCTGTAGGCACCAAGTCACACTGTGCGGTTCACGTCAGAAACCAGGCAATGGCCTTTCCAACCAAGTCAGGGTCCTTACTCGAGTCTTCCTCTTTCGGCAGGGGGCGCAATCCTTTGACGGGCGACCATAAAAAACCATGGTTTCGGGCTCAAGTAGACCAGTCCTCTCACTCAATATGCGATGCCCTTCAGTTGTGTGTGTGGATCGCACAGATGAGGGGTTTTCAGGAGATGCCCCCTTGAGCTTTGCGGAACGGTAGCCTAAACAGGTAAGGAGGCAGAGGTCAAGCCACATACGTAGTCTAATACGTCAGAGCCTAGACTTAAGTTATGCTAACTTAAACTGGACTGAGAACCCTAAAAGATTTATAGATCTTAATTTATAAAGTATATATATTAAGTGTTTTAAAATAATATAATATATATTAACTTTAACCTTTTAAAGTAATAGTTTAATATTAAACTTAACTTATAAAGTAATAATTATAATAAATAAAATTATCATTTAAATAAATACTTAAAAGTATTTATATTAATTAAATTGTATTCTAATAAGTATTAATTATATAATTATATAGTATTTAAATATAAAGGTTCTTTAAATTAATATATATAATATTTAATATAATTATTAAGTTTACTAACTTAAAGTATTAATTTTATACACTTAATTCAAACAGTATAATATATAACTAGCTCTCTATTTTAGAATTAAACTTACTAGATATATTATTAAAATAAAGCTCAACCTATTATTTATATTCTTAATTAATCTTAAAAACTGCTGCTAGTTACATTTATATACTTTCAACATCACAATCTACCGATAGGGACGAGGCAGGTATACTCCTAAGGCGAAGAGGTACTATAGCTTCAGGTGTTGGCAGCGACAGTAACATTACTATCAATAAAGAGCATTTCTACTATAGCATGCGTTTCTCAAGATACAGAGGGTCATACCAACCCCATAATTGCCAGTTATTAAACCGCAGTTTAAGCTAATACGTCAATAACACACTCTTGCTCTTGTCTTATCCAGCTTATACCATTACAGTAGTGTCTAGATGTCTTATTTGCAGTCATGACTTATAGCTAAGCGGTTTATTCAGCAGAGAAGACTGAGTTAAGTTGGAAAGCGCCAACTCACTTGGACAGCGAGAGCGGAATTTTCTCTTGACCCTGGAGGTGACGGGATAACAGGGATAACATCTATTATCTTTTTTGAGCTACCAAGAATTGAGCTAGGCCTTTCGCCCTGCTATTGACGGGATGAGGGGCTGAATTTCTCAGTCGTGCATGTAATACTACAGAATACTTCAATCTATATATATAATCCAGTCTTGAGGCATGCTGATACTAACACTCCAACTCACTCAATTCGTTCATTGTTACACAACCTTTTGTCTAGATCCCTTATTCACTCGTTTGACCAACTTTGCCTTATTTCATGCATCCCTTAGCCTTATTTGGGCGCGGGGCAGCTTTCGCCTTGGTCAGCAAGGCATTAGCTGCTCCTGGTCAAAATGCCTGTTCCGGAGACGGAAGTCAGGTCGTCGTTGAGCTGCAGCCTTACGAGATTATTTGCTCTGGGTCCACCTCGGCCACGACGGCTACCCGTACCTACACCAAGTACCCGGGGCAAACTGCGGGTCCAGGCGAACCAGGGCAACCCGGTGTACCAGGTAATGGCAAACCTGGTTCACCTGGTAGCCCTGGTTCCCCTGGCCCCACAGCGGATTCTCCTCCATGCGTTGGTTGTGTAACCATCACCTCGACTGCGACCATTCCCTTTGTTACGACTCTTCCTCCAGCCGCAGGTGGTGGTCCTTCAACTGTCATCATCGGTGTCACCCCTGTCTGCACTGACTGTGTCACGGTTACCGCCACTGGTCCCATCCCATATGTCACCACGTTACCCCCTCAGCAGCCTGGCGACAAGACCACGGTAATTACTTGTGCTGGTTCTCCTGTTTGTCACGACTGCGTTAGCATTACGACTACAGGATTTTACCCTTACGTCACTACTCAGCCACCCTCTCAACCTGGGGGCAAGACGACAGTAATCTCCTGCCCCGGCTCTCCGGTCTGCGACTGCGCCACTGTTACGACAGTTGGGCCTTTCCCTTATGTCACCACTGTCCCGCCAAGAAACGGCGGTAAGCCAACGGTCATCGTCTGCCCCGGCCCTAAGACTGTCACTATTACTGGAACCTCGGTGGAAACGGCCACGTTGCTGCCTCCACCCAATTGCAAGTACTGCACTGCAACGGTAGTAATTCCCCCAGTATCTCATATTACCATCACTACGACAGGGTCAATTCCAGGAACTACAACACACTCTCCACCTCCAGGTTGTACCCATTGTACCGCCACGGTGGTAGTGACAACAGTTCTTGGTAAACCTAG
>NW_024573931.1:318597-422412 GCF_900044065.1 Fusarium mangiferae
CTTCCAGCTACTAGTGGAGGCACAACCACTGTTGTTACTCTTGATCTCTTGCCTAGCAGCACATCAGCTTCCAGCAGCGCATCAGCCTCTAGCAGCGCATCAGCCTCTAGCAGCGCATCAGCTTCCAGCAGCGCATCAACCTCTAGCAGCACATCAGCCTCTAGCAGCGCATCAGCTTCCAGCACCATATCAACCTCTAGCACCACATCAGCTTCCAGCACCACATCAGCTTCCAGCACCACATCAGCCTCTAGCACCACATCAGCTTCCTCTTGCCCGTCTCCGTCATGCACACCTGGATTGGCTAGGGACTACTATAAGCTCCAGCAATCTTCGACCAACGACATATCACCTGGACTCATCCCATATAACAATGATACCAGTGCCAACGGCCCATATCGTCTCAAGCAACTCCAGCTCGCTGAACAAGGTTATGTTCCAAACGTATCTGGAGTAACGTACGTCACCGGCTTTCCCGCGCAGGGACAAAATCCGACATACAATGGAGTAAGCTTGGGAGTCTCAACATCCGAATACTCTTCATGGGATTTCCATGGCAGCTTTTACCCCCGTGCTACTGGGCAATACACCTTCCAATTCGATACGGTTGATGATGCTGCAGCACTGTGGCTGGGGCCTCAAGCAGCTTCTGGTTATGATAACACCAATACCCTCCTCACGGCTAGTTCTGCTTATGAAAAAGGATCTGGTAGATTTACCACTACGCTCATTTCAAACGCCTGTCAAACCATTCCTTTTAGGATTATTGTCATCAATGCACAATCGGGTGGAAGCTATGGTCTCACGATCATAGATCCATTTGGCGATGTTGTTGTAAATTCAACCCAGCCAGTCACGTACAATCAACTTGTTCATGGTTGTACAGCCTAGTATTTTACAACGTCAGGAGGTGGAGGGAATTCTAGCAGTGATTATAAAAAGAGCTTGATCGCCACTGTTCTTAGTGGTACTGCAGGGCGGGTTGCTGGTCTACTTGGCTTATATCTAATAGTTGCCAGAGAGAGACGTAAAGCTCGGTTTTTAGGCTACAGTTAGACTGTTAATGCAGTTTTACACAAAGGGTGGTATCAGTAATGTTTCTACTAAGCAAATCTTATTAGGACCTTTATATCTACCTCCTTAAAGGTATCCTTTTTTAGATTACTATATTATCTTCTTATCTGTATATATACTTTATAATTTTATTATAAATTTACTAAAAGGCTGTTTATTTATCTTTATTTTTTTATATAATATAATATAATTAATAAGTATATTATATAAATAAGTATATAATATACTTTTCTCTTTTATATTTAACTTTTTATTTAATTAATTATTTTTAATTTTTAAATATTAATAAAAAAGTAATAATTTAAACTAAAAATATTAAATTATAATAATAATAATATTACTTAATAAGTTAATTAATTTATATTAAGCTTATATTTATAATATACTTAAAGTACTTCTTTTATCTTTTATAATTAAGTAATATATATATATATATTTATTAATATAAAAAGGTACTTTAAATAGCTAGTAAGTTGAGTTTTATAAAAGTATTAATAAATATCTTTTATATATTTAAAATAGTCTTATATAGGCATTATAATATAAGGCTACTATTAGTTCTATAAGTATTTATCCTTTTTTAATTAATTAGCCTATATAGAGAAGTTTATAACGTGTATATAATATAATAATTTAAAGTATAATATAATTTCCTTTCTTTAATAATCTTATACTTAAGGGCTAAAATAGTATAAAAGTTTAATACTTATTTCTATTATTATATAATAGTAAATTAAAAACTAATTAATAAAGTAAAGTATAAAAATTAATATATTAAACTTATATTAATTATTTTTATTTTCTTAAAAAGAATAATACTTTAATAATTAATTATTATTATAGCTTTATTACTAAAAACCTCTTAAAAGCTTAAATACTTATTATTTAAAAACCTTACTTTAATTTATATTTTAACTTTTAGGTAATATTTAATTTTATTAAATATTATTAATTAAAAATAATAACTATAATAATAAAGTAATTTTTAAGAATATATTAAATATAAACTTTATAATATTAGCTATTATAGGGTATCTTACTCTTAAGAGATATACTTAAATAATTTATATTATAGCTACTGCATTAGCCTCTTACTAGATGAATTTATCTTTAGGTAATTACACTATAATTATATTAACTGCATTAAGTACTGGCTTGACTACAGTACCTCCCGGTCCTTTAGGGGGTCCTTCTACTGTAATTACCTATACAACCCCCCATCTGGCAGTTATGTTACAGTCACCTCAACAGCCTCAACTACAGGCCTCACAACAGTTCGTCCTGGCCCTTCAGGAGGTCGCTCTACGGTCATTATCCACACGACTCTCCCCCAGTCTGGAGCAGCTATCACTCTAACATCTACAGGATCAACTACTAGTCCCACAGCCCTCCCTGCTACATCAGGCGGTACCACAACTGTCATTACGTATGTTCAAAGCACATCGACAAGTGGATCCCAATCTCAGAGCACCTCGAGTAACAGTATAATTCCTCCTGGACCTGTAACTGTGGTTACTACTACGTTACTGGACTTATCTCGGGTACTACAACTACATATTTATTCGCCTGTCTATCTTCAAAAACCTGACCAATATAGTCCGTGTCGCTGTCATAGCTATAGCATCTGGGTTGGCCTAATAACCGCGATGTCAACTACTTCTACCGCCTGTCTCACTGCTTCACCTGCTACCAGTGGGGTCACTAGAACTGTCATGCCCTTTTTGGCGCTCTCTGTAACAAATCTTGCAGGTGGTATTACAACTTAGACCTTAACTACCTCTACTCCTGGTCTTATAACCTTAGTTGCAACTTCTGGCGGTACCACTACTGTTATCAACTTTATTATACTAGATAGTGGTCTTATTACTTAGATATCTACTGTTTCTACTACAGGTCTAATGATCTTGCCTAGAACTTCACGGAATACCACTACCGTTATCACTTATGTAGCGCTAGCTAGGGGACTTACCACCTTAATGCTAACTGGTTCCACTACTAGTCTCGTTACCCTGCCTGCGACTAGCAGAGGAACCACTACTGGTATCACTTATGTGACCTAGCTGGGGGACTGATAGTCTTAACTTTAACTGCATTAACTACAGGTATAATAACGCTACCTGCAACCCACAGTGGCACAACTACTATCGTCACATTGGTTACTACATCTTCTTTGACGGCTCCCTCAAGCTTTTCAAGCTCATCAGTTGCTCTTTCAAGCTCGTCTAGCTCTTCACCAAGCAATGTGGCGCCCTCTTCAACAAGCTCTGCAGGCGGTCTTACCACTCTCACCACGGAGGGTGCTGCTACTGCTATGACTACCCTTCCAGCTACTAGTGGTGGAACTACAACTGTCGTCACATATGTCATTCGAGTCACCATTACTATCACCCCGACCGCCATTTCTACAGGTCTCACTAGGTTACTTGCCTCCGGTTCAGGCACAGCCACGATTGTAACATTTGCAACTGCGCCAGCTTTTCCTTTTCATGCGCCGCTGGCGTATTATGGGCCTACTACAAACTTCAGGGGGCACCGACTGGTCACCTGGTTATATTCCTTTGAAATCCGACACTTCATCAAATTGGCAACCAGCCATAGTCAACCCAGAAAATCCATCCAAGGATAGACTCCGAATGCGTCAGGCATTACGAATACAGTCGGTCTTTCCAACCGGGACGTGAATCCTAGTGCCTACGGACAGAATTTGGGTCAAATCAGTTTTGAGTGGAGCACCATCAACCATTTTGGGTAATTTCATGCCAGGGTTACCAGTAATTATCCCTGAAGCTATAAAGTTTAGGCTATCCCTTTAGTCCAGGGATGTAGTTTAATATGATTACCGAATTTATCACTAATCAGAAAGTAGGCAGAAGCGTCATGCAATAACTAACCTATTGCAGGAGGCATATTCTAGAGTTAACGTAGGCTAAGGTTCCTAACCTAAATGCTACTATTCCTATCTAGCTACAATGAGGCTAGGAAATCCCTCGTGAACTAGGGATGGTAAAGCCTGTTTGATAGCATTGCCCCTTGAACGGGGTATTGTCAAAACTAGGTATGTTGTTTTTCCGAGCTCGGGCTGTTTGGTTGACTCATAAGTAACTTGCAAGTGATTTTACATCTATCTAATACAAGTATCCGCTGCAGAATTACTCAAGGATCAAACTAATCCATTCACTCTTTTGTTTCTTACTTCACCTCATTGGATCACTGTGTCTCGTTTAATCCTGCCTAACTTGATTCCCAAGTCATGCATCCACTCTCGTTTTTCGAATGGGGTGCGGCCTTGGGCCTGATGGGCGGGACTTTGGCAGCTCCAGGCCCCCAGGTATGCGACCCGGCTGATGGATCCGCGGTAGTCATGCTGCAGCCCGTCGAGATTCTCTGCAATGGAAAGACTTTAACCTCAACACTCACTCGGTAAGGATGAGCTGCATTGTAGTTTGCATCGTCTAACATGATCTCAGGACTTACACCAAGTACCCGGCGTCTCAGGCCTCGAGCCAGCCTGGCCAGCCCAATGCGTCAGGCATGCCTAATATTCCCGGTCGGCCTGGTTACCCCCCTTGTGATGGTTGTGTTACCGTTACAACTACTGTCGCTTCCACGTTTTACACTACGGTTCCTGGTCCCAAAGGAGGACCCTCAACAGTCATGGTTGGCGTACTCCCTCCCTGCGCTGACTGTGTCACTATCACCAAGGAAGGTCCTAGTGCATATGTCAGTACTATCCCTCCTGCTTCCGAAGGTGGCAAGACCACTGTAGTTACCTGTCCTGGGTCTCCTTATTGTGTTGACTGTGTCACTGTCACCAAAACTGGACCTACTGCGTATGTCAGTACCATTCCTCCGACTTCTGAAGGTGGAAAGACCACGGTCGTCACATGCCCTGGGTCTCAGTGTACCGACTGCGTCACTGTCACCGAGCACGGACCGACTGCCTATGTCACTACTGTTCCTCCGGCCTCGAGCGGTGGAAGATCAACGGTGATCACTTGCCCTGGGCCTACGACCGTCACTGTAACTGGCAAGGTCCCAGCTACAACTCTTATACCTCCACCATCTAAATGCCACTACTGCACGGCGACAGTTATTATTCCTCCAGTTGAGTTCACAACCCTCACTGAGACCGGCTCGACACCGGGAACGACAACTATCCCTCCGTCGCCGGGATGTACGTTCTGTACCGGCACAGTTATTGTAACTGAGACCCCTGGCACTATCGTTACCTTGACTACGACTGGGCTCAAACCGGGGACGGAAACTATCGTCCCCACCGCCGGGTGTTCCAAGGCATGCACTACCACAGTCCGACTAACTAAGGTCCCAGCATCCACTCCAGGAGGGCTGACAACTGTTACATCATTTGCTTCCACGACGGGTTTAATTACACTACCTCACTCTGCTGGTGGTACTACCACTGTGGTTACCTTCGTGCCTACCCCAACTGGAAGATTGACAACTGTTACTTCTACAGCATCAACCACTGGCCTTACCACTCTCCCTGCTACTAGCGGTGGCACAACTACAGTCATCACGCTCAAGACTCCACCACCATCGGGTGGCTTGACTACACGGACCTTAACTGATTCGACGACTGGTTTAACAACCCTTCCAGCCACAAGTGGAGGAACTACAACAGTTATTACCCGGGTCACCCCTCCTGTCACTCTACGTACTACTGTTACTGTTTCCTCCACTTATTCCCTTACTTCCTCTACTTTTTCCTCTACTACTTCCTCAAGACCCAGTCCTTCCTCAAGCTCAAGTGCTTCCTTAAGCGCTTCCTCAAGCTTAAGTGCTTCCTCAACTGCTCCCTCAAGCTCAGGTGCTTCTTTAACTGCTTCCTCAAGCTTAAGTGCTTCCTCAACTACTCCCTTAAGCTCAAGTGCTTCTTTAACTGCTTCCTCAAGCTTAAGTGCTTCCTTAAGTGCTTCCCTAAGCATTTCCTTAACTGCTTCCTCAAGCTCAAGTGCTTCCTCAAGCGCTTCGTCAAGCTTGAGTGCTTCGTCAAGCTCAAGTGCTTTCTCAAGCGTTTCGTCAAGCTTGAGTGCTTCCTCAAGCGTTTCGTCAAGCTTGAGTGCTTCCTCAAGCTCAAGTGCTTCCTTAAGTGCTTCATCGAGTGCTTCTTCTAGTGCTTCCTCTACTACTTCCTCTACTGCTTCCTCTATTATTACCTCGACTACTTCCTCTACCATTTCATCTACTACTTCCTCTACTGCTTCATCAAGCAGTACCACAACCCAGTGTGCTCAGCCCACTTGCTCTAACGGTATAAGACGAGCAACCTACCCGGAACCATTTGGGGGTAACACCGAAGACTTCAACGAGAGGTTCAACACAACATATTACAAGACGAACAGACCTCTGAGTCAACAAATAGTGACCAGCTTCTCTGACATCGGTGGTGCGGACGGCAACTTTGTATCATTCGAGTATGCCGCGTTTGTGTATACGTGTCAGGGCGGAAGCTTCTCTTTCGAGATCACTAACGCTGATGATATTGCTCTCGCTTGGTTTGGAAACACGGCTTGCGGCGACTTCCAGAAGAGCAACAATCAATCGTACGCCAGTTATAATGGAGGCCCGGGCAACGTCAAGTTCACTACGACCCTCCAACCTCAAACGTACTACCCCATTCGACTTATATACGCCAATGCCGCTGGCCCAGCCTCCCTCGGCCTTAACGTGACTGGTCCTGATGGTCCGATTTCCGATGCACTATTATATCCTGTACCGTGCGACAACTCGAATTCTTTCGAGCCATTCGGAACGGAAGTCTCGGCAGGAAGGGGATGCACTAATCCTTAATGGTGTTTTGACTGTCCGAAATGTCACTGTGCTATTCAATTTGCATATATTTGGTCTGACAATTAGACTCTTACCCACATTCATCTAGATTACATTCTTAATTGTATATATATTTATTCAATCTCTTAACACATTACCTTAAAAGAGCTTTACTTTTAGTAATAAGTTAATGTAGGATATTCGTGACCGCCCCTCTGCTTATACCTTGTTGGTTTCTTGAATTAAAGCCGGCCATTAAAGGAACCTTAGTCAGCTATCCACGTTTAGTAATATGTTCATTATATAACTCATTGTCGAATAAAGCTGACAGCCCTAGATCTGTAACACCCTTCACATTAAAAATTAAAGGCCTCCAGTCTACTGAGTTACGTGTTCCACCTTCTGAGTTGGTTAGTCACATATTCGCTTTATCGCCATATCTGCCGACTTCCCAAACGAGATCCAATGTCAGATTATCCGTCTCCTCGATCCTGTCGGCCTCATTTCATTAAGTCAATCCAGCAGACACTTCAGACGTCTTATAAACCCGCAAAAGAAACATCTAGTAGAGCGTGTTCTTCAACTCGAGTTGTCCAATGAGCACGGTGGTCCGACCCTCACCTTTCGATCACGAGACAGCAAATTGGAGCCTAGTTGGCGAGATGAAGCGTGGGAATCAATGCGTTGGGCTTGCGCCGATTGTCTGCGTCTTCTTTCCAACAAATGCTTCGATAACCAGTCGCTACTGCGATTGAGCTACCGAAAACCTCGCCCGAAGTCGAATGCCGCACGCATGATTGCGACCTGGGAACCCCGCCCCCACTGGCGGCCTCAGGATCGACTGATGCGGGGCACTGATGAACATCGTCTGGAGAAAAGGAGACGGGACCTTTACTCTTTCGCGGTGACAAAGGGCATCATGTGTGATGTCGAAGGAGATCCAGCTGAACATTTGGACATTTTAGACGTGACCGTTTTGGCTGGGTTTGAAAAGCTGTTTGAGAAAGAATTTCACGATATGGACGACAACGAACAACTGGAGTTGTTTGACAAAATTGCTCTGCTGATTGAGAACAACGACTGCGGTAAGAAGAGGTACCTTCGAAATTGCATTGAGTGTAGATTCCGCAAAGGATTCTTGTCTTATCGGTTTGTTCGCGATCGTGGCAGCCAAACCTTTCCCGTGGTCCCGAGTCGGCGAGTCGGTTTCCAGTCAGACCTGGATCGCAATTTCCCAGGATTTTTGAGTACGCTGAAAAGCGAGCAGCGGCTCGCCAGAAATCCTAGCGTCGGTATGTGGCTGTATTCCATGTACATGACTCGATGCAGCAGATGCGAGCGCTGGCAAGAGATCCGGTCTTTTCGCCTGGAAGGACACCGTTGGGGATGGAGAAATGGTATAGCTGAGGAAGCAGAGTTACCGGGAAAGGAGCATGACAAGAACTTCTGCAACAAGTGCCTTGCTAACACCAGAGGCCGTGGACAACTTGCCAAAACTTTGAAGAAATGGATTTTGGCTCTCCTCGACAAGAGACTTAGTCTCTATGTATCACAGCTATTTCACCATCTCAACACCCAGTACTACACGCCGGTCTACCACCTTCCACTAGCCGAGGCGGAGGAATGGGGAGTCCTCCTTGAGCAGACGCCGAGGATTATCCTAGGTGTAGATTCGGGCTTGACCCGTGAGGATCTTGACCTTGTCAACACCCGTCGCAGGCAATGGAAAGATCTCTTGGACCGGGCGAAAGAGAGCGATGCCGAGAATCCGCAGTATCGGGTTCTTGATGGTCTTTACGACAAATGGGTTCGTCGATCTGATGCTATTGAAGAAAAATGGAAGAGGTTAATGGTTTGTAGAGAGGAGATTGAAGATAATCCTGAGCTTTTGGTTGATTGGGCCCTTGGCAGGGATGGGGCTGCTTTTACGTAAACTTGGATAGCTATTTAATGATTTATGCTTATCTTTTAAGACAGAAGTAGACGCATTAACATAAGCTTGTAGGCACAATTCACCCCATCTTTGTTGGAACAGTAGAGAAACTAAAAAAGGTTCGTGTAGTCAGAACCCATCATGTGCTGCAGGCTAAACTCTTTGCATGGCTATTCTCTCACTACGGTCGAGGGAAGTCTGCAAGTTTCAGTCCTGTAATTTCCTTTTCAGCTGCCACTAACAAGGGTTCAATAAGGTCCTTCAAACGGCAGTGATGCCTCACGATAGTTTGAGGCTGGTCTGGGCTCTCTGCCGTCAAGGGAGTGATCTGAGTATTAGAACCACTGTTGCCAAATAAACCTTTAGTTCCAGATTGAGAAAATGGTTGAGGACTGCTGGTGTTCTGAGACACAGAAGATGTACCAGGGATATCACCAGAAGAGGGACGCCCAAAATTGAACGGCGGTCGAGTATTGGTGTTTTGAGGCGCATTTCTATTACCAAATAGACCACCGGAGGGCTGAGTAGTCCCACCGGCGCCGGCAGTTTGCTGAGGTGTTGATGCAGAGAAAGTATTGGTCCCAGCTGGTGCAGGCTTTGGCTGTCCCTGAACAAGACCAGATTGATATCCGAGAAGACCCCCTGACACGACGCTCGCAGATGTGGGATCAAGGTTCCATCTGCCGGAATAATTCAGGAGAGGCCCTTGGTTTTGCGGTCCGAAATAGGCTGGCGACTGCACGTTCACCAGCGATGCGAGTACAACGTCGAGGGATAGCTTAGGGAAAGGCGATGGCGGGCAGGGGTATATCCCCGACTTCTTCATTCCTTGCAACAAACTCCCCAGAAGCATGGCTCGGCATGCTTCATTGCAGCCCACCTTGTCTGCGAGGATCTTGGTCTGAAGGCCCTCCAACCCATCAACAAGACGCTGCAAAATTTCGATTCTGGTGCTTTCAATTTTGTCTTCAACGTCAGTTGCGGTCATGTACTTGTACTAGCCAACATACCAGAAACATCTGCCCGGATAGGCAGATCATAAGTCGATGTGACATCGATATTGTGTCTTATGGCCATTTTTGTGTAGGTCTGAAAAAGCGATTCGTGCTCAAAGACAAAGGATGCAAGGATCACCTGAGCCAATCGCTTGTCCCTCAACTGTTCAGTGCTAAGCCATTCAACGGTCCACCCAAAGAGCCAGTTTGTGCTGAAAAACGCTACAGCCTCGTAGCACTCCAGATCGTCAACGATCGTCGCGATGTCGGCTAATAGATCCAGCTTGACACTGCGGGGGACATCACGTGTTTTGCCATGGATGATCCTCAGAACGAGCTCGAATGCTTCGGCGTTGAAGATGCCCTCGAATTTCCAGTGATATAAGCCGTCTGGCTCGGCTGAGGCTTCTTTGAATTGGCTTGAGAAGAGTTTTGCTGCCCGCCGGCAGGCAAGGGTTAGATGCTTCTTGGAGCAGAGGTAATGTTTCTCGGTGGGGGAGTCTGGGGTCTCAGATTCAGTAGAAGCAGGCTTGACTGGTAGAATTATGAGAGTGTCGCCCTCAGGGTCGATCTGAATGCGCGTGTTTGACATGTTGACTGATGATTATACTGCGGTTGTACTGTGAACTTTAGTTAATATGAGTTTCAGCTGCTGATCAACTTCAGGTCGCCAATCTAAGGTTGACCCGCCAACAGATAAGATAAAGTGTCCACTTTAGATAAGCCTAATCAGTACGGGCCTAACTTAATGATAAGCTTGAGAGTCTAACAGAGGTTTCAGCCTCAAGACACAAAGACAAAGAACCCCAATACACACGGGCAGTAATCGTTGCCCTTATGTTGCCTAAAGTCTTGCTTTTGACTGAAAAGTAAAATATGCCGATGAATGGGGTCCAATTCAATTACGATTACTTTTCAACATAGGCTACATATTCGTATACTGAACAGTCGTAGTACGTGTCTGCAGTATCCCGTCCTCGCTATCATTATCCCCAGTGGGGTTATTCTCCAAAGACTCATCCGACCGTCCACTGTAGATGTTTACGTCCGTCTTACCCATCCCTTCAGGGCGCAAGCTCACTCTATTGAAGTGAGTATCATGTTCCAGCTCCACGAGCGTATCAAACTTGCGTCGCGGACCATTTGAACCGCCAAAAGTATGGAGGCCAAAGTTGGCGCTTCCACTTTGCTCTTCGCTGCCTTTGCGGGTGCTCTTGTCGCCAAGGACTCGAGGGGCGACGTTCTTGAGAAAGACGCGAAGGGTTGGGAGGGAGCCGCACATAATGAGTAGATTGGCTTCAATGATGCTGTTTGTGTTAGATGAGTTATTCGAAAAAGGGTTGGGGACTTACACCCAGAGGCAACCTTCTGCCAGTGACCAACTCTGGTCGGGATTTGACAAGCTCGGCAGAAGAAGAACCAGTCGGACAATGGATGTGATGAGAGTAATGGAACCGATAGCAAAGAGACCAACGAGACCAAGCTTTTGTCGAGTAGACATTTGTAGACCGATAACAGTGGGAATAGGCAACACCAGCAGCATGACATCAGTGATGCAACCAAAGGCAGCCTGGGTGATGTAGATGGGAGGACGATTGATGCAAGTAGCTCCAACCGACATCCTCACATCCCATCCCGCAGCGATAGGCTTGCAGGCAAACAAAACACTGAACCAGATGCCGACGAGACTAGCACTGCAGAGGAAGCCGGTGAAGTAGACTGAGTATTGGTACCATAGAGACGGCGAGAGGCGGTAGTAGAAGAAGCAGAGCGTCAGCTTGGAGAGGATAGTCGTCGGGATGTATGTCAGTGTTGTACACATGACCAGCAGGTTAGCTTGGGTGTTGCTGTCGATTGGCATCTCCCATGCGTGGACGCCGAGTAGTTTGCGACTGTATGCATTGAGAAGACATGATTGAGCCGCAATGGAAAGGACCTAGATGGTTAGTAAACGTCATTGAAGCAGGTCGTTCTCGTACCCAAGCGAAAAGAATTAAATCTGTAATCAATTAGCGTAATTCCGAGCAAAGAGCATGATGAACTCACAGTCGTCAATCAAGAATTTTCGCAAAATCACTGCATTCGTATACATCCGCTGCCCCAAAAACGCCGTCGCTATCGCAAACTCCAGCCCAAAAATCCAATACGCATTCCTCACCATCGACGCATCAGTCAGCGGGTTCTCAAAGTCAACTCTGTACCCCGACGGAGGCGGCACCGCAACCTCGACACCATCGACGACAGGAAACGACATTGTAACAGACTTTCAATAAGCCGAGAGTTAATTCTCGTAGTGCAACTCAGAACGACATGACGGCATGAAATGGAAAATAATGAGACGCAAAATCGTTAGGTGTCATTTGGGCATCAAGTCGTGCAAATCTTTCAAGTCACATCGTCTACTGATATACAGTGAAGGTGAATTGATGATCACTACGCAAAGGGGCATATTCCCTACGGAATTTGTGAGAGAAGAGACGACAGAGAAAGTTACTGGGGTTGAACCTTAATTATTGGGGAAACGTCAGGCGAAATTAGAGGGAAAAATAAAACGTCAAACTTGACGGGCCGTTCGGGTAGAGAGGGTTAGTTATGCCGGCCTTCCACAACAAGTCTAGACTCGTAGAAATTGATTTGGTCGGCCAGTTTAACGTCCCGCAAAATACAGGTCTTGGCTGGTCTGTTCACACGGTAATTCCGCGCTGTAACGGGCTGTGAACAAGGGTCATGACTCGAGATCAAGCGATCGTCATAATCCCCGCCTTTTACGGTTGCTTACGAGCCGTCAGCCCCAACTGCCGATGTAACGCTGGGCTATATCCCCTGAGGGTTGCAGAATGCATGTGCCGCTGATTGAGGGAACAATGGTTCCCCTGAAAACCTTGACCTCGAGTTCACCGAGACTTTGGGTCGTATCTATTTAGAATGTCGTTAATCCACTGTCGGCGCAGACTTGGAGCTAGCTTTAGGGTCGAGCATGACATCGATTGAGCTTAAGCTTGATTTAGCACTGACATCTCGTCAATCTAGACAGACAGAGATGAAGTGGTGACTATTGTGAAGACATCAAAGCATTGTCGATCAGATAACCTCTACCAACTGGTTCCGTCTTGTACTGTTATTCATACTGTCTAGCAGATGCCCTGCCGTTACCTTGCCCGTCTGCCTGCTCACCTATGGATGAACCATGTTAATCCCGGGGTCATGGCCGAAAACGATCAAGATCATCTATGCAGGATCAGCCAACATGCATAATCGAGTAATGCCATGAATCCCTTACCAAATCCAACCTCCAGCCCATCTGACGAACCAATCGCATTCCCCCCTTCCCCCAAGCATTCGACTCCATCTGCGTGATTTTCCCCCATGAACCAGGGTCCACGAACCAGCCGCTTCCTCAGCCGCTTCTGCACAAGACGATCTTGCCCATCAACAAAAGGTACCCAAGTTCCCGCACAGACTTGTCCTCTCAGATCTTCTCTCCCCCTCAAGGTGACATCCCATAAGCCCGTTTCATCGCAATCATGAAGACGAGCGCCTCAGTCTTGGCTTGGGCATCAGCCCTCCTCGCTGCTTCACCCGCCGTAGCAATGGAGACTTGCGTAAGCTATTTCTGTCACATTGAGAAAATGTCACTGACCTCTCGTGTTTCAGTGTGCCTCACTTGAAGCAAAGGGTCTGAAGCACGTCTACTACCCCAATAGTAACGGCTACAAGACCCGCACTGAGTCGTACTTTTCCGTGTCGTCGCAGCTGGAGCCCTACTGCATCGTTCAGCCCGAGAGTGCCAAGGATGTATCTACGATTATCAAGACCTTGACATCTGACACGAAGTGTAATTTCGCGATTCGAAGCGGTGGACACACCGTTTGGGCGGCGAATAACAGTGAGTTTGGTCCTCGCTTGATTGAGTTTGTCTAATTGCGTGCAGTCAACGATGGTGTCACTATTGACATGGGTGAGTTGCTTCTGCGATTGGTTCAACGTGAAACAACTAACATGCACAGGATTGATGAACAAGACCACGTATGTCAAGAACACAAAGGTTGCTCAAATCCAGGCTGGTTCCATCTGGCGGGATGTCTATGGCGCCCTTGAGCCATACGGTGCTACTGCTGCAGGCGGTCGCACTTCGACTGTCGGTGTCGCTGGCTTCTTGACGGGCGGTGGCAATACCTTTTATACTGCCCGTCGGGGTTTTGGCTGCGACCAGGTCGTCAATTTCGAGGTTGTCCTCGGCGACGGGTATGTGCACGCACGCTATAACGACGTCTACTAATGTTTCATAGACGCATCGTCAATGCCAACAAGGACAACAACGCCGATCTATGGAAGGCCCTCAAGGGCGGCTCAGCCAACTTCGGTATCGTCACCCGCTTCGACGTCCAGGCCTTCGACGCTCCTCTCCTCTGGGGTGGCCTAGTCACCTACTCAGCCGAAGAAACAACCGATGCGCACGTCCAGGCCTACAAGGACTGGACCGATAATATCGTCAACTATCAGGATGGATCAGTCATTCCTTTCTGGAGCTATACTCCTCAGAATGGAAAGATTGGCATCACTGTGTCGTACGAGGATACCACTGGTGCTGTTGCGCCAAAGGCCTTGGACGAGTTCTGGAAGATTCCTTATGAGACCTCCAACCTGCGCAAGGATACTCATCGCAACATGACGATTGAGCTTGAGCTTGTCGCTGGATACCGGTAAGTCCCAGCCCTTGTCTGTCAAGTCTATACTGACATTGCTAGCAACGTCTGGTTCGCCATCACCTTCAAGAACAAACTCGGCTTGTACAAGAAGGCTCTAGAGTTGCACAAGCAATTCGTCAGCGACTGGAAGGCTCAATCCCCCGACGGCGACTTTATCTGCCACGCCATCTTCCAGGCCATCCCTACCATCTTCTCCAAGCACTCCCTCGAGCGAGGCGGCAACGTCGTCGGTCTTGACCGCGAGAAGGATAACGCTGTCATGTTCCAGGTCCAGCTGATGATCAACGGCGTCGAGCAAGAGAAAATTGCTCGTGAGCGTATGGTTCGCTTCCGCAAGATGATGAAGCAGTATAGCATTGACCAGGGCGCTGCTGTCGATTGGGAGTATCTCAACTACGCCGACTTTACCCAGGATCCTCTGTCTACCTATGGACCTAAGAATCTTGAGTTCATTCGCAAGGTTGCTAAGAAGTATGACCCTAAGGGAGTATTCCAAACTAGACTGCCTGGTGGATTCAAGATCTCCAAGGTTGCTTAAAGTAGAGTAGTCTTGATAGATATGTGAATGCCAATATTGAATGCGTCATTCGTTTCAATTGCTTGTGAGCCACATAATTACTGTGCCGTCAATATGCGCCTCGCGTCGGCTCTGCGTCACTCTTCTAACAGGGGTCCTGGCACCAATCCTAATAGCGCAATACAGGGTAAGATAGGAGATAATGACCTACGTCGAGTTGCAGACAAGAGTTATATAGTGATAAGCGTAGTCGAGGTTATTCTTTATTTGCCTTTATATATAATATTAAAGTAATAGTAATTTTCACTTTTAGAGGGGTTTAAAACATTTTGCTGAGAAGGTTAACGAATATCTCCTTCCATAAAAGTCCACAGTTCAGCAGGGGTTCTCTAGCTCGTCAGACACAAAGAACACAAATAAATACATTCAGACAATATGCTAAGCCATCACTGTCATGAGATAGTCTTACAAAGGAGTTCCAATGTTATTTCCAACATCAATTGTCAGTTGATTCCCAGGACTATGTACTACGTCTCCCCTTACACCTTGTCCGTTCTTAGCCAGAACGAAACTAACAGATGGGGAATCGCCTTGCGGAAGCACCGAAACCGTGATGGGAACTTGGGGGCAGGTTAGCTAATTCAATACGAGGTCAGTAGCGCAGTGCTCACTGTAGTGCTGGTTGAGGTTCAAGACCGTCATCCAGTTGTCTCTGTCCCGGATCGTAACAGGGGGTATATCTTCATACACACAGTCAATGGAGTAATCGGCTTCTTCGCCGGATTGATTGATGATATTGAGTATGTATAGGTTTGACATAGTTGCGGGCTTAGGCTTATCGAGGACGTATAACGGGTACTGTAAAACTGCCAACTTGAAGGAAAAGTCTAAAGGAAGATAGGAGTGATATAATGGGGAGCCTGGGTAATTTATATGTCAAACTTGGGATAAAGCTATTGATAGAGCTATTGAATCTAATTACCATGTGACAATATTGCCTCAAAAAGGTGATGCAGCTGATTTCTGATCTGGTATAGCGTAGCGCTAAAACCGTCCACAGTCATTCAGCCAGCCACTATTAAAAACACCAACATACTACAGATACCAGAAGTTGAGTCTAGAACACGATAATATCGTATGCTTTGGCACTGAAGGCGTAGCTGATAGGTGACCAACGTGTCTTACTACCCCGCACCTACAACCTACTTGCCAATTAGGGCTCTGAAATTTCATCGCCAATAATAGCAGATCTACCTACAGAGTAGAACAGCAGATTATCGCTTAGATTACTTATAGATGTGAATTAATCGAGGTTTAAGAACATGCCAAATTTATATTTGATAAATAATCATTTAGATAAATATATAGCTGGGCAGTAAATATCGGCAAGCAACTGACTCGACTAGGTCAATATCAGAACAGCCCCTCTTCTTACGGTTTATGGCTTCTGAAAAATGGGTATAATTGGCCATCTTGTATACCCTTTGACTACATATCCCCGGTATCGGATGTAGGCTTTTTCCAGGTGTCATTTACGAAATCAATCTCCACTTCATTCTTTTCTCAAGGCTGTGTTATACCTGACTTCTATCTTTCCCTAATTTACTGTACTGTGTCTTATCAAGATTCTCTCGGCATGGCTTCCACCGCAGAGAAGCTGGCTTGCGAAAGCTGTATTCGTGGCCACCGCGTCGCTAAATGTCAGCATACAGGTAAGTAAGACGAGGTGGCAGGGATCACCTTCCATGACATACTCATGATAACACGATGGACAGACCGCCCGCTTCTCACAGTCAGTAGAAAAGGACGTCCAGTCTCTCAGTGCAATCACTGTAGGACCCTACGTAACTCCCGATCTGTTCATACGAAATGCAAATGCGCATCGGCATCACATCAGGCCATGCTAAAGGAGTTTGGACAAGGTTTGCTCCCTTCTGGGCTATCTCACCAGAGTTCATACTAACTGTGTTCCGTCTCAGAGCGATGCCAGTGCGATGAGGGCGAAACCTGCAAATGTGCACACAAGACAGATCGCAGAAATAGGAAGCGCGTTCAGTCGCCACTCTCAACAGACAACAGTATAACACCGTCAACTGCCTTGTCGCCTTCCGAATCTGAGGACAGGACTACAGAGACTTCCCCAACACCAGCTCGTTCATGCTGTGCCCCGAGTTCAACACCTTCTCACGATGTAGCCGAAACCATGGACCCAGTTTCGACGTCGAATCTTGGTATACCGAGTACCTGGACCTCTAGCGACGTGCTTGATACATGGAACCCTTCAATACTGGATTCTTTGCCAGAAACCCTCTTACAGGGTCCCCCGAACCCAACAGAAACCTGGGATCTAGCCCCAGACTTTGGATATGGCCCGGCGCCTATGGCAATACCAACTTTTGACGATCCATTATCAACAGTGGGACTATTTGATGCCGGCAGTCTTTTCAACGATATCGATATCAGCCAAATACACATCCCGGATGAATGGGTCGTTAGGGATTTGACGATAAGTGAGTCTCACGACACGGAAACACAGCCCAAGTCACTTTGACCCCGTGGACTTCCGGTGCTTTCCCTGAAACAGTGGTGGACAAGGTATTGAGGGTACCTTATAGAACGCTTATTAAAACATTAACAAGCCGTATACAAGTATAACTTTACTATCATCACCCCCACTTAATAGATCCATGCACTACGTGTACCTTTAATAATTCGGAGATCTTTGTATAGCGTGCAATAAGCATGTTTTTAACGTTATGTCGATTTCTTGTTTCGGCCATCAACTGTTCTGTTACGTTTGTCATACTTTCTGGACCCCTACTATGATTGGCCCCCGTGAAATGGATGTTATTTTGATTGGTGCTATCGTACTGGCAAATCCACTTCCTAAACGGGACAAAAGAGCGAGTTGCTGACATGAGATTTCGTGGTCTGATGATGATCACTCGCATTCGGGAACCGCGGACAACTCGGTATAGCCAAGATGTATCCCGCGGCCACCATTTTCAATGAGGCGACGGAAACCTCGCGGATTCAACCCGATACGTCAGACAAGATGATATGTCTCAGCATATATAGATCGCGGCCGAATCTCTCAACAATCCGAATTCAACAGAACTGAAAGTGCTATTAAAATGATCCCTACTCCTTTTGTTGATGTTATTGTTATTGGCGCTGGCCTCAGTGGCCTCCAAGCAGCTGTAGACCTCGACAAGGCTGGCCTCTCTTACATCGTCCTCGAAGCCAATGATCGGGTCGGTGGCAAAACTCTCTCTGCCCCGGCGTCTCCCAAAAGCGATGGACTGGTCGATCTGGGTGCTGCGTGGATAAATGACAGCAACCAGAAAGAGATGTACGCCTTGGCTCAAGACTTTGGCTTCGAGCTTATCGTCCAGCGCACCGAAGGACTGTCACTCGACCAGTCGAACGGAACTACGCATGCCATTCCCTATGGACAGTTTGGAAATGTAAGTTCACTCCAGTTTGTATGGACTCGACTGACCTTGAAGTTTACTGATGAGCAACTCGCTGAGATTCTTGCAATCATGGCGAAGCTGCAAGAATATGTTGATCGATCCAGCCTTGAACATCCTCATCTCGGGCCAGAAGCCAAGAAGCTTGACGCCATGACAGCGTTAGACTTTGCCAGCAATGAATTCGGGGAGGGCATCGCCGAGGTTCTTGTGACAATACTAGCGCGCGATCTTCTGGGTGTCGAACCGGGCGAGCTCAGTGCCTTGTTCCTCATCAACTACATCAAGAGCGGAACTGGTCTGGCAAATATATCGTCCGACACCAAGGATGGAGGCCAATATCTGCGTAATCGCCAGGGTGAGTCCAATGTCTCTGACATGAGCTAAAACTAATAGACTAGGTAATGAGATGTTCGCAGTCAAGCTAGCTGCCAAACTCGACAAGAAGAAAATTAAGCTCAACTCGCCCGTGGTCAAGATCATCCAAAACAAGAAGGGATGCACTGTCAAAACGGAGAACGGTGACAAATACCATTCTAAGAAAGTAATCCTTTCGGTTCCGACATCCCTCTACCCCAAAATCGACTTTAAGCCTCACCTTCCGCTGGCCAAGAGAGAGATTGCTGACTCTACTAAACTCGGCTATTACTCAAAGTCTATCTTGGTGTTTGATGAACCCTGGTGGCGTAATGCCAATCTTTCTGGTGTACTGACATCTATGGATGGTCTCATCTCATTCACCCGTGATACCTGCGTTCCTGAGGATAAGCAGTATAGCATTACTTGCTTCCACGTCGGTCAGCCTGGGCGAGAGTGGTCTAAGCTATCTGAACAGGAACGAAAAGATACAGTACTGAAGCAGTTCAACGACGCTTTTGGTACCGTAGTTGATGAGATCCCTAAACCTGTCAACATCATCGAGAAGGACTGGCTAAAGGATCCTTGGTTTTTGGGCGGCCCTAGCCCTGTGATGACGCCTGGACTTCTGACTGGTGCTGGCAAGTCGATTCGTGATCCCTTTAGGAACATTCACTTTATCGGAACGGAGACCTCTATTGTTTGGAAGGGGTACATGGAAGGGGCTATTAGATCTGGTATTCGAGGTGCTCGTGAGGTTGTTGAAGCACTTGACTGATTGGTTTATCTGTGAGCATCATTGAGAACAATTAGACGAAAGGCAGCATAGATGGCTACCAGAACTTGCGTGGCTTTTCCTATGGACTAAAATAGCCTTGACCTTCTTTAACTCGCCTCCCTGGATTCTATGAGCTGGTAGAAACATACGCTTTTATATCTTGCGCCTATTTATGGAAAGAGCCGTTTCCTCTATCAACTATATCTACATATCGTGGCGGCTGATATATATTAGTGCTGACTATCGAAAGGATTACCTTAATATTAGCTAAGCTTTAAGATCTTTATTAAGATATTAAGGACTTATAGTGACTCCAGGCTCCTCTGGATCAGGAGCCTGCAAAAGCCGGAGGGTCAGGCGCGGTCACGCCTGGCCCTCTACTAGGCATTACGCCTGACAGGATAGTCTTTCCTACCGTCTCTAGGTTCGTCCACAAATTATGTTAGGTAAGAAAGTGACTAAGAGAGAAACCATACCATATATCATAAAACAGCTGACCTTTTCCTTTTACAAAGGGACAAAGAACCTCTTTAACGCCAAATTCATGATTGGTGATGCCTGGAAGAGAATTCCGAAAGTTAATTATTACAGTTAGTGTTTTATAAAAACTCAGCTATAGAACCACTTAAGGATGGTGGCGAATTTGGCTCTTAAGGAGGTATTTTTAAAGAAATATTAGTAAGTAAGACTGCGCTGCCTACTTAATACTCACAATCGCCCAATAGTGTGCATTTAGAAGCCACAATAGCTATAAGCCTTCTCAAGGCTGGGCTCGGAAGTTAGATAGAAATAGAAAGAAAAGTAATGCTTTATAAGGAAGGTATATGTTAGACAGATTCGGGAAAAGGTCCTTAAGGGCGAAGTAAATCTTAACATATCCTGACCTCAATAAGGACTAAAGTGGTATTGATAAATACATTAGCAGCCACTAACCTTAAGTTTATAGTTAAGAGTTTAGAATTATAATAGTTTTAATCTTTTAATTACCTATACCACAGGGCCATCTAACTAAACTGTTCTTAGACTATTGCTATTTTAACTGCAGGGTCTCAGGGCAGTCGTTTAAGACGTGTTTACTGTTGGTATTGTTTTTCGCAATCACAATATAGCCTTATGATAAAAAATGTTACTGCATCTTACCTAAGGTGGTAAGATGGAAATAATACGGCTAATACAGCAAGTTCTTTAACAGTACAGGCAAGTTGTAAATAAAGCGGATCATTACTGACAGAGAAGATCGAGCCAAATTCATTAGTACCTGAGATATGTTTTGAGCTATCGAGTCTTGACTGGTCCATGCTTGACAATGACATCGGACACCAGTGTTGAAATACATTGCCTATGGCTCCCTTGGTTCTGGATGTCTCAGAAGGCGTAAAACCGACATGACGGCATGAGCAAAGTCAAGCTGCTCATCTAATTCTACCCGGATGTTCTGGATCTTGCTCGACGTATTTCAAGTTGCAGAATTGAAAATACAGTTGGTAGTGAAAGTTCGTATTGTCTGACCGATATGAGTCGCCCAGGACGGGTATTATGGCTGCAGTAGCTCGGGGTGCGTTGTAGAAGGGTATCTTTCTATTGATAATAATGAGCAGATCTCGACATCTCAGTAAGGCTCTAATTATACTTACGGAAACAGATGGTGGACAACATATGCATTAGTGATGTTGTGGAACAGATGAGATCCGATGAACCCTAGGTCTCTATCAATAGTCGTAAGAGCCCCTTTCATAAATGTCCATCCTTCGTTATTGTAATGCGGTACATCTTTATGATGATGTTGCAAAAAGGTGATGGCAACTGGGTTTGGGTCAGCTTATGCACTTTAGGAAGCCTATGAGAGATTGTGTGACAAGCATACCGAGCCAATAGTTAACCCATAGATATGGTGCGAAATAGACCAAAATAACTTTCGAAACCCCGAAGATCTGAACAGTTTTATATATAATACCTAACATCGACAGGATGCCGATATCAGAAATGATGACATATGGTGCCTCGCTCAATCTGAAAATGGCGGCCCAGGGATTAAAATGGCACAACTCTAGCCACTTGAAAGCAGAGACTTCACGTAGGCGGCTTTCACTACCGGCCGAGACATTGAAGAGTAGATATAGAGGCCACCCAACAAGCTGATGTGTAACAAGAGAAGCAAGCTGCAAGATTGGTACATCTTCGCAACTACTCAATAGCTTCATGGTCAGACCAGGGTTAGCATCAAGCGGCTTCAGTAATGGTGGTGCAAATGCGGTATCTCTTGTAGCATGCCCAGTGAACTGGTGATGCCTTAGATGGGTGAACTTCCATGAGAAGTAAGGCACAAGAAGAAATGAGTGCAGAATGAACCCGACGAGGTTATTGAAGCATGGGGAAGAGAAGAGAGCTCCGTGACCACATTCATGGCCCAGAACCCATATACCTGTGCAGACGAGACCTTGTGTGAAGGCATAAATCGTCCAGGCGAGAGAAGAAAAAGAAAGAAAAGAATGTGAAGAGGGTATGAAACTCAATGCGGTGTAAGCAAGGATCACAATATACATCAAGTCCCGAAGAATATAATAACAGGATGTGTGGGCTCTGGGATGAAAGCAGCCGGGAGGGATCGTCTTCTTTAGTGCTATAATACTGGGATGTATTTTCTCATCTTCTGGGTAGACCTTAGACTTCATGTTGATTAGGAATTTGTTGGAAGGATGAAATAAAAAGAATTATTGAACTTGTGGCACTGGGTGCAGAAAGGTAGGTAGCACTGTATCAGAGTATTAACAATAGGGGCATATTTAAGACCATTAAAATCTCTAGAGATAGTCACTTTAATAAATAGCCCTGAGATTCTAAACGACAAGGTCAATTTAAACCCTTCGGGCTTGTCAACAAACATACGCCCTGCATCGCAAGGGCGTTTGTGTTGCCACCTTACGGTTTTAAACCTGCCTGCCCTATGCAATGTTCTAAAAAGTAGGCAATTGAAGGGCGAGGACTTATGCTTTTTAATTTTATCGCCGATCCCTAAGCATTAACTGGATGAAAATAAGCTTTGGCGTGATTTAATACTAGCTCGGGTTGATGATAAGAAAGCTTCTTTAAGGCATTTTTAAATCGGCTAGGAAGATAAGTACATTAAAGTTCCTAATATAAAGTAGACAGGAAAGAACTATAATATCATTCTGTATTGAAAATTACAAGATTTTCTTAAATTAACCAAGAGCGATAAACATGCATCATGAATGACATTGCAAGCGCTAGCGATCAATTCATTACAGTTAAGAACATAACCATCGCGTTTCGAATTCATGGTTCTAAGACAGGTACGCCTCTGGTTCATCTTCCGGGATTTAGGTAGGTCTTACCAAGCTCTCCGTTACACTTTAGCATTCTAATAAATTGTTTATTAGAGCAACAATGGATTGCGAGGATCCGTTATTTATCAAGCACCTGGCCATGAAACGACAGGTAATTCTGTTTGATGGCCCTGGGGTTGGTAGATCTGGAGGTCAGATTCCAAGCTCGCCCAAGGAATCAGCAGAGTATCTCGCCGAGTTTGTGAAAAGCCTCGGCTTTAGCAAGGTAGATATCTGGGCATTCTCAATGGGCGGATGTACAGCACAAATGGTAGCTTTAAACCATCCGGATCTCGTCCACCATCTGATCTTGTGTGGATCTCTGCCAAGTATAGGCCCGGGCATTACACCACCACCGCCAGCGCCTTTCCGGCCTTACCGAAACGCCGCTACATTCGAAGAGCAGGAAAAGGCTTTTAAAGAGGGGTGCTTTCCATCTTCAACAGAGGGTCGCCAGGCGGCTGAAGCAGCCTGGCAGCGAACCTTTAACCAGGGCGGAGGAGCCGGTGCGTTTGTGGACATTGAGGGTGGACGACGACAATTCACAGCATTTGCCAGGTTTATGAATCCTGATCATGCTGGAGATGGATCTTTTAACAGGCTACATGAGCTACAGATGCCTGTTTTAATTATGAGGGATAAGTCCTAAATAATACAGCTGTAGTGACTGGGCTTTCGTGACATAGCTGTAAGGAAACAAGCATTGTAAGTAAGCTAACGAATCTCAAGGTACACACGATCATTTCTTTACTCGAACAATGTGCGACATCGTCGCGGCTCAGATGTGTAGGACAGCAGCGGTTGTAGGTGAATTCCTAGGGGCAGGCCATGCGTGTCATTACCAGTTTCCAGAGGATGCTGCCTGTCTTGTTAACGATTTTCTGGATAACCATACTCATAGCCAGACTAACATTATCCACTTATTTAAGAGTAAAGGGGCTTTATTAAGCAAGATTTAAAATAAGTATTAATATTTATAGTTATATAGCTAGAGTTTAGTTAACGATAGGAGACACTACAGACGTTGAAAACACCATTGAAGTCATAATGCAAGCAATCAGCCTATTGTCGGTCAATCTCGCCACGAAAGCTACTTGCCTACTCAACCTTGGCAACCGCCTTGATGACAAGTATCGTGTAAGGGGGGTGAAAGGCTATCTGGATGACTCTATTCGGACTCTACACCAACTGGTTAATATAATGCCAGAGAGTCGCCTTGACAAGGCAAAGGTCTCGAATAGACTCTCTGTCCTACTAGTAGCTAGATATAACTTAGTGGGTGCGATAGTCGAGTTTTAAAGTCCCATTGAGACGACAAGGCGAGCGCTTTAGATGGCGACCAAGATCAGCCAAAGTAGAACATTAGATCTACATAATCTTGATTCATCCCTTAATAATAAGCATAACATAAATCCAGAGGAAGGCACAGTCTCTATTAGATAGGTCTATAAAGGGCTAATAGTTCTTGTAATTCTACTAGAATAGGGAATAGTTAGCAGGTATTTAAAAAGCAATCTTTTTATTAAAAAGAGTTGTTTTTTTACAGTTTATATATTTTTTTTATATAAAAACTTTTTCTACTTTTAGTAATAAAAGATTAAATTTAAACTAGCTTTTTATACTTTAATAGCTATTAATAAGCTTATTAATTAAGTTATTATAGAAATATATTATTTTAATTTTAATTAAAAAACTTATTTTTATAAAGATTATATATATATTACTTTTAAAAGCTTGAAGTTAATTAGTATTTTTTAATATATTAATTTAATATATCTTATTAAGATATTATAAGCTTTAACTATTAATTAACACCAGGATGAGGTCCCTGGCTAATCTTGATGAGGCTATTCGAGTATGGAAGCAGTGACTGTAATGCCAAACGGTTACCCTAATAGGGCAACGTATCTAAACGGTCTTGCGATTCAACTTGGAGATAGGGAGGGCGCAGACTCGACATCAGATATCGACGATATCATCGATGCGGCTAGTGTAGCTGTTGAAGTAACACCACGTGTCCACACAACAAGGCCTATATATCTAAATAGTCTCGGTATATAGCCCATGGAGAGATATAAAAGACAGATATGAGCAGCGATCTTGACGAGGCTATCCGAGCTTTGCATAAGGCTGCCAGTAAAGCACCAGAGTCATCCCGACAGGGCTAGGCATCACGTGAACCTCGAAACCAGCCTCGACCACAGGCATGCGAGAACAGGGAACTATTCGGATCAAGAAGAGGCCCTCTCTCAGTTCCAAACAGCCCTCTGTGGACCAAAGCACCCCATAATCGATTGGAAAGTAGCCGGTATAGCAATTCTTTAGGTCTGCAGCACCACTTGGGACTGGGAACAAGTGTGCGATTAGAACTGGCTGTCAGTCTCATACCAAAACTGAGAGTGAGATCGCTCGAGAGCCCCGACAAACAGCCTCTACTCGGTCAGGCCGCCGGTATAGCTTCCAATCCGCAGCCTGCTCTACATATTGGCAGAGGCCTGGTCGCTGGGCTGAAGTTACTCGAGCAGGGCCGCGAGGTGCTTGCAACGGTGCTTGAGGAGATGCGACGGATGTTATAGAGCTACAGGCTAGGTATCCCGGTCCGTCCAAGATATTCGCCGCTCTTTGAGACGAGTTAGACCCGCCAGTGATACCTTTCACGCTGACGGCGGTTTTGATCAGCATGCTCGAGTATCTCGGCGCTATGTTGTAGGCAACAAACTCGATGACTTGAACGCCGAGATCAAACGACAGCCTGGATTTGAAGACTTCTTGGACTGCTTTAGAGAAACGGAATTGATGGCTGCTGCGAAGCATGGTCCCATCATAGTCCTCAATATGAGTGAGTACCGCTGCGATGCTATACTCGTGGAGCAGCACCAGATACGATCCGTGCCGTTGCCCAACAACACGGAGAACGAAGCGCAGATTCGCGACCCGGAGAAGATGGAAACTCTAGAATGGCTCTGGGATACAGTTGCTCATCCGATCCTGAGCGCATTGGGCTTCGCTCAACGTCACAAATCGTCGCTTGAGAAATGGCCGCGAATTTGGTGGGTTGCTACAAGCACCATGACCAAATTCCCCTTTCATGCCGCTGGACGCCATAAAGATGCGTCCGCCAGCGTTCTAGACAGGGTCATGTCATCGTATAGCCCCTCTATCAAGACAATAATACGGAGTCGACGACGTGGTGTTGGAGATGCTACGCCAGGCCCGAGCCAGGCTCTTCTGGTCGCTATGAAACATACACCGGAACAGGCCAGTCTTACCTTTGCAGCCAGAGAAATAAAGGTGATTCGTGACTTGGTCAAAACGATGCATCTGGAAGCCATTGAGCCAGGACGTCACGAACATGACGTCATGGCACTCTTGCCGCAATGTAAGGTGTTTCATTTCGCTGGACATGGCCATACAGACGCTCACGATCCAATGAGAAGCCCTCTGATTCTACAAGATGGAAAGGATAATCCTCTGACAGTCGCAAACCTTCTTAAGGTAAATCTCCGAGAGTATTTGCCCTTCCTCGCCTACTCTATGCCTGTGGAACCGGACGGATGAAGGACAAGAGGTTTGTTGATGAGAATATCCATTTAATCAGCGCCTGTCAGTTGGCAGGCTTTCGGCATGTCATCGATACTTTATGGGAGGTCAGTGATGAGCTATGTGTAGACAGGCGAGGAACACCTACGAAGGTATGAGGGATGGATCTATGACAGATGAATCGGCATGTTGGGGTCTTCACAACGCAGCTCGACAGCTACGGGATAAACGGCGAAACAAGGCGATGAGCTCGTTAGCAAGGAGTGCAACTGATGGAGATCGAAGACTGAGAGATGTTATTGCTTGTGACGACGAGATCAGCCCGTTACATTGGATTCCTTATGTTCATTTTGGAGTGTGATTTACTTCTGCTTGAAAAGCCGACATTTAATGCCTAAAGCTGGTATTCATTACTACATTGACCTGCATGCTATTGCTGCTGATCGCACCATCCGTCTGGATTATATGTAGCCAGATTCTGGAATCCCGATTGCTCCCTCTGAAGCGCACTCAACTTCTCCTTCAAGTACTCCCTCTGATTCTGATGAATCCTGTCGAAGCTCAACAAGAACGTGACAAGGAACAAGAAGTCCTCAACTCTCGCTTCAGCATCTTGTTCTTCGCCTGGTCCAATCGGTAATGCCAACACATCGGCCACGGTACTCGTAATCTCAAACAGCTTCTGCAGGATACCAGATCCATGCAGTCCAATACTCTCAACCCTCTCCAATCGGAGAACCACATTGCGTAGTTGAGTCGATAAACGCTGTGCGGGGAAATGCATCGAAAAGCCCTCATGAGAGTTCTGCGGTACGGCAGATTGTAGAAGGCCTTGAGATAACGCAAGCTGCCAGACCAGAATTCTCATCCATAATCGCGTGATAAACAGGTCAACGTGTTGAAGCTCCGTCAACCCCCAGCCACTCGACACCAAAGCATTATCAGTTTCCGCAGCATCAATCTCGTCCTGGTCAAGCTGGGCTTGTTTATGCTCAATCCAGGCAGCAGTCATTTCTGGAGCCGTGGCCTGTGGATCTTGCTGTGCTCTCCAGTGAGCCAAAAAAGTATCATCCAATACGTGGAATAGCTCAATCAGCCGATTGAAGCCTTGGTTGACATGAGGAGGAAGTTCGTGGTCTATCGCTAGGACACTTGGGCTGAGCGGAGGTAGAATAGCAGGATGGCCAGCTACTATCGTGAGGAAACGTTCGTGGATGGAAATCTCGCAGTACAGACGCTGCCGGGTGGCTAGTTCGTGGTCGGTTAGTGAAGCATCCTTGTATCGATCTAGGTCGAGCATCTGAATCATTGCAATGGCTTCTCGAAGAATGACAAAACTGCGGTCGAATCGCTTGAACGCCATAAGACAGATCTCTAGAAATACGCATGTGACAATACGTTTGACTGTCACTGGTAGCCTCCCAAGAATACCAACGCCCATCTCGGATTGTCTATGCGCTTTGAAGCTGAGATTCATGAGCTCTGTGATTCTGACAGGTGCTTCGCCTTCCGAGTCCCAAGATGTCTGTGTCAGGTTGATGGTGACAGCAGCGTATGCGTATACAAGAGCGGCATCCTCAAAGTTTTGATCCATCGCCTCAATTGCAGCCACAATCTCCGAAGGGAGAACAATTGGATTGACGGGGAAAACCACGCGTTCATAGTCGAGCAGCAGATTGAGAAAAAAGTCTGAAGAGTACGCCGACCCAATACTCGTCGGTATCGCATTGTAAGCGACAGGCGAGGGGTCATCAGTCTGTGGAGAAGCCGAATTGGACCTTGCATCATCTGGCTTTGTCCCCTCTCGAATCTGCGCTACCAATCGCCCTCGCACGGTAGGTCTTCGCTTGGAGGTTGCAGCGGAGTAGACGCATGCGAGGTTAAGGTGGCCACATTGTGAACAAGGGACTGAGCCGTTGCATTTGACCTTGCGAACGCGACATGGATCGCAGGCTTTTGAGATTCTTCCGGTCATTGTTTGTTGATTGAGGAATGAAGTGATCAAGACGAGATGCGGAGTCGAGGCACGAGATTTATCACGCTAAAGTCTGTTGATAACCCCACATCGCCACATTCAGACGAGCTGAGTCTAGCCAAGCCTCAACTGGAGTACGGAGTATACTGGGGTAGTTCCGGCATTTGACACGTCACAATATGATGCGGTATAATAAACAATCGATGTGTCTTGGTACTAACAACTACGCTATGACAACTATTACATTATTCCACTCACAATTAAGAAGCACTGCTGTTCACCTTCTCAACATACACAGCACTAGCCTTTTCCTTGGTCTGAAACTCGGCATCCAGACGCTCAATCTCTGTAGTCTTGAACTGGCGAGCAGGAACTCCACGCTCAAAGAGAACATCCAGCTCACCATATGTTCGGCCCTTGGGCTCAGGAAGACGGAAATAAGTCCAGACAGCACAGAGGAAGCAGGTTCCAGCCCAGAAGAAACCAGCCTTGGCACCCCAGTTCCAAGCAGAAGGGTTCAACATGCGAGGAGTGATGATGTTGGTCATGATTCCCACAATGTTGTATGTGTTTCGGGCGAGGACGACAGTCTTGGTTCGGAGACGGGTGGAGGACAGCTCGGCGACGAGAGAGTAGCAGACGGGTCCGACGGTCGAATCGTAGGTAAAGGTGTAGATGAGAAGAAGAGATCCGATGGTCCATTGAGCAGCGACGTTGTCACGGCCAGCAAAGGCGACACAGCCGATGGTCAGGAGGAAGACACACATGGCAAGCTGTCCATAGAGGTAGAGGGTTCGACGACCGAACCAGCCCATGAGGAACCAGGAAAATACAGTGCCGACAGCACCAATAGCGTACTGACCGAGAGACATGGAGAAACTGTTCTCAACAGCCATACCGGCCT
Source organism: Fusarium mangiferae (assembly GCF_900044065.1). Taxonomy (NCBI): domain Eukaryota; kingdom Fungi; phylum Ascomycota; class Sordariomycetes; order Hypocreales; family Nectriaceae; genus Fusarium; species Fusarium mangiferae. The sequence continues at coordinate 347,987 of NW_024573931.1, forward strand.
GCTGATAGAAGTAGGTGGAGTAACCCATAAAGGTAGCACCGCAGAGAGTCTGAATCATCCAGGTAACACAGACAATCTCAGTTCGGCGAAGACTGACACCCTTGAAGAGATCAAAGTATGAAGTACCAGCCTGGGCTTCCTTTTCCATCTCGTTGGTGTGAACCATCATAGAAATGGTCTCATCGGGACGGAAGTCGACGTTGCTGTTGCGGACGGTGAGACGCTCGAGGGACCTCTTGGCCTCTTCGATGCGGCCGCGACGGACAAGCCACCAGGGAGACTCAGGAGCAAGGTAGATTCCAATGATGAGAGGAACAGGCCACATCCACTGCAGAGCAAAGGGGATCTTGTATCCGAGCTCGTCGTCGCGAGTGACCATGGCGCGGAGAACACCAGAGGCGATGAATTGGCCGAGAACCCAGCAGAGGTTGACGTAGGTGGTGAGATAAGCGCGGAGGTGGGTCGGGCAGACCTCAGAGGCGTAGGTGGTGGTGAGGGTCTGGAAGACACCCCAGGGAATACCGATGAAGATCTCTCCAATGAGAAGCTGGACCAGAGTCTCGGAGAAGAAGATGATGAAGATGAAGCCAATGCAGCCAATGAGAGCACCGATGAGCGTCTTGCGATAGCCGAAGCGATCAGCGATGATACCGTTGAGGAAAAGACCGATGATTTGACCGCAGAGAGTTCCGTTGGAGAGACCGGATTGCCAGGCAGCTGTCAATTGATAGCTGCCATCAGGCTGCTCGACACCAAACTTCTTCTGGAAGGGAGGATAGGCGAAGAGGTTGTTGAGGAGGACAACATCGAAACCCTCCATGATGATGCAGAGGGAGAGGAAGATGGACCACAGACAAGCTTTCTTGTAGAGCTTGAACGACTGTAGCAGGCCCATGTTGTGCTCGGCCTCAGTAGCAGCAGCGGCTTCATGAGCGACGTTTGCGTCGACTGGCACCGCGACGGGGGCGATGCCCTTGTCAACCTTGCTATCAGACATGGTGAGGTGGTCAATGGAGAGTAGTAGACTGTAGAAGGTGAGATGAGTGATGATGGATGTGAGTTAGTGAGCGACACGCGACATCTTATAGTTGGAGATGTTCAAGGAGTTGAAGCTGTCGAGAAGCGAAAATATTGGAAAAACAGGATCGTGGTACAAAGTTTGGGCCAACTGTTAGCGCAAAGGGAGTCCTTCGCGGGGTTGGCCGTGATAGGACCGGTGCTAGACCAGAGTCGTCTAGAATTAAGCGTAAATGAAGCCATGTTGGACCGGGCGTCAGCCACATTGTAAGGTTAATTCTCTAGGGGGGAGACTCTGGAGGACGTTCGAGTATGGTTAGCAGTGGAGGAGTCTCCGTTGTGTATCCTCACCTCCCCCATGGGGAGACAATCATGTAAATCTGGGGTTCGCTCATCGGACCGAGCATTGACCACTGAGACACCAAAAAGTGGCGGAGATCAGCAGATGCTCGTGAGCCATTGGGAAATGAAGACGAGGGATTAGACTTTGGACTTCTCGTCGGTCCGGCCAAGAGCCAATCATGATTCAACTATGTTGTCGGTCCGAGGTTGGACCAATGACGCTGCAGATGGAGACTCCGCAGACTTTGAGACGAGGCTCGTTGGGTTTCACTCGGATCTATTTGGTCGGTCCGACCGAATGGTGCGGGGGAATGATCGTGATCTGGGGAAAATAAACGGGTGAATTACCATCGGACGATATTTAAATCTACTCAAATCATTCTCTTTGCATGAAGCAAGTTCTGAATTAAATTATTCTTTTTTTGACCTCACAATGACTGTCAGCAGACGTTCAAAGCAATGGTGGAAGCAGGCCATCATCTACCAAATCTACCCTGCATCGTTCTGCGACTCCAACGGCGATGGCATGGGTGATCTCCAGGGCATCATATCCAAGCTAGACTACATCGCCAGCCTAGGCGTTGATGTCATCTGGGTATGTCCCATGTACGACAGCCCGCAGGTCGACATGGGCTATGACATCTCCAATTATGAAGATGTCTATGCTCCATACGGTACTCTCCAGGATATGGAGGAGTTGATCCGCAAGACACACGAAAAGGGCATGAAGATTATGCTTGATCTCGTTATCAACCATACTTCTGACAAACATGCTTGGTTTGAAGAGTCAAGGCTCAGCAAGGATAGTCCCAAGCGTGACTGGTACATTTGGAGACCTGCCAAGTACTCCCCAGAAGGCCAACGTCTTCCTCCAAATAACTGGCGCTCCAATTTCGGTGGCGGTAGTGTTTGGGAGTGGGACGAGGCAACCGGGGAGTATTACCTACACCTCTTTGCAAAAGAGCAGCCCGATCTCAATTGGGAGAACCCAGAGACGCGTCGCGCCATTTATGCTTCGTCGATGGAGTTTTGGCTCGACAGAGGCGTCGATGGCTTCAGAGTCGACACGGTCAACATGTACTCCAAGCTCCAAGACTTTCCCGACGCGCCCATCACCGACCCGAAAGCGAAATACCAACCTGCCGGTCTTCTCTACTGCAACGGACCTCGCATGCACGAGTTTCTCGGCGAGATGAACGAGATTCTCGAGCGATACGGCGCTATCACAGTTGGAGAACTGCCTCATACACCGGATCTGGAAAAGGTCCTGAGATACGTGAGCGCGAAAGAGAAGCAGCTCAACATGGTATTCCAGTTTGATGTTGTGGATATTGGATTTGGAAAGACGCATAAATACGAGACGGTACCGAAGAATTATACGCTCCCTCAGCTGAAAGATGCTTTTGGGAGGACGCAGAGTCTGATTCAGGGGACGGATGCTTGGACGACTGTGTTTATGGAGAACCACGACCAAGCACGCTCTGTGTCACGCTTTACAAACGATAGTCCACAGTACCGAGTCGCAGGCGCTAAACTACTGGCTTTACTGCAGTCTTGTCTAAGCGGTACGCAGTATGTCTACCAAGGCCAAGAAATCGGATCCGTCAATGCCCCAAAGGAGAGCTACCCATTAGAGAACTATGTCGACATTGAGAGTTACCAGTTCCTCGATATAGTCAAGGAGCGATCAAACGATGAACAAGAGATCGACAAGGCCTTCAATGCTCTTCAATACCTCGCTCGAGATCACGCTCGTATCCCCATCTGCTGGAGCGACGCCAAGCACGGCGGTTTCTCTGAAGTAGACCAACCGAAAGAGCCCTGGATGCAAGCCCATCCTCTATCGCGCGAGATCAACGTCGCATCCCAGCTGGATGATCCAAACAGCGTGCTTTCATTCTGGAAGAAAGCACTGCGTTTCCGAAAAGAGTTTTCTGACCTGACGGTGTATGGAGATTATAAGCTAATCCGGCGGGAGGACCCTGATGTTTATGCTTTTGTCAAGGAGTCGCAGGTAGATGGTTCCAAGGTTGCGGTTGTTTTGAACTTTGCTTCTGAGGAGAAGACGCTGAGTCCTCTGACGGGTGAAGAGCTTGGTGTAAGGAACGGGCAGGATGTTAAGTTGGTGCCTGTTATGTCGACACATGCTGGAAAAGAACAGACTGGTGTCTTGTCGCCTTTTGAAGGAAGGGTTTACCTGGTCACCTAGTCATGGCATAGATATAAACAATAAAGAGAGTTCAAGTTACTATTAGGTGCATCTTCAGTTACCGTCTGTTCATTCTTCTCTAAGCTTGGCAGTGCAGTGCTTTTTCAAACAGATAGCTTCATCCATAATGAATCCCGACGTAGCGGTATTCTCTCTCTAGCCTCTAAAACAACATACTAGCATTCCCATTAGATAACCCTGCCGTCATCGTTCATCTTGAGGACCAACAAATTAGATATCTTTACTGCCATGAAGCTCTCTCCTTCAATTCCTCACTGCATTGAACATTTAGTTGATGCGAAATGCGAACATTGTAAATTCCGAAGGCCATCATTTTCTCCGCTCTGGTTTTGCGGCATTATCTCGACAAGGTAGCTCTAACTTGTTAAGTAAAAAGCCATACTTAGGAATGGAGTACACTTTCACCAAAGCAAACGATCATTCAGGGTTAATTTGCGCAAGGCCATTGAGTCAGTCTGTCAGTGAAGTCGACAAATCATTACTCGTAGGAGGATTGTCCATGCGGAAGCGCTATCTCAACTAGGGGTGCCCGCGGAAGCTTCCGTGATCCTTGTTGGCAGTGTTGTTCCTTACTGGATTAGGAAAGCTGAAATGCAGCTGCAGGGTATTCAACCAACACCAAGTTGCATCACAATCTCCTGTGCAGCGGCGCAGCCTTCGCAATGCCTTTTTCTGAAGCAATTCATGACGCAAGCTAACGACCAACAGCTGAGAAAACCTCTCAATGCGAGATTTATGCGTGCACTGCCTTCTTTTCTGCCCCTTTTAGTTGAAGAGGGCTGTAACATACCCATGACCTAACAACAAAACCACCTGCACCAACGGGCATCATTCTTTATAGGTAAAAGCGCCGAAAGGTCAGAGGACCTGACACCCCGTTGATGCCGTACTTATATATAAGAGACGAACTCCTGCTGTGTCGCTTTCTGACTTTTGCTGACAGACTACATTATCTGAAACCCAGTCACTCGCAAAACAATCTTTCCAACCCGCAATGTCTTTGAACAGCAACCCTTCTTCAAACTCATTTCAGAATATTAACAAGAGTACCATGTCTTCCGCAACGGGAGAGACATCTACTGGCTACCATGACCTCCACACCCAGCAGGGAGACAGTGGATCCGCGTCTGCTGATTCTTCTGGTTCGCGAGACGCAAGTCCATCCGAAGGAACGGCTAATGCGACCCCTCGAAGCTCATCAACTACTCGCGGAGATAAGCCCGCCGATCTTCCAATGGTTGTTGATGATCCATTCGATAACGAGAAGCGACAAATCCTTTTCAATGCCATTGATAGGCTCCAAGCTTGCGGCTCCCATAAGTACTTGGCCATTCCACAGGTATGTCTAGACTATCATGCCATTTCGATGAGTTACAAGCTGATAATTCCCAGCTCGTCGTCGTAGGGGAACAATCTTCTGGGAAATCATCCTTGCTCAGAACATTGACTGACATTTCATTCCCCGTCATGGCTGGGATCGGTACACGCTTTCCAATTCGTGTCATTTCGCGCCGTAGCCCTAGTTCACAGGGCAGTAGGGAACGATTCCGTATTTCACTAGAACGCGCACCACGAGATGTGAAAGGCTTGCAACGAGCTGATGCTGCTGCAGACGAGTACCGTCTAGAGGGAGATACCTTGACCATGGATGTATTCGAGGCTGCGCTTAAGGATGTGAGTGATTGCCATTATTGCTATTGACTGGGTGTATGCAGTGCTGACTAAAATATTCAGCTCTCTGAGAACAAAATTGGCATCAGAAAAGGTCAAGGCATAGGGGCTAAAAACTTTGTCCCTGATATTGTTAGGGTTGAGCTTGAAGGACCTAACAGGTCTCCTTTCAACATCCTGGATCTCCCAGGCCTCATCTCCTCAGAATATGGTGTCAATGAACCTGAGCCTCTTGGGACGCAGGAACTAGCTAAAGAATACATTTCCCGACCGGAAAACACAATCATGTACGTTTCTTGTCAAATGGCATTGTCGAGTTCGATTCACAGACTAATCACAAGTTAGATGCACAATACCCGCAACTTCTGACCTGGGAAACCAGCGGTCTTATCAGATTTGCAAGGAACATATATCAGAAAAGGGGCGGCTGGTTGGGGTTTTCACAAAGTGTGATAAAGCGGATCGCGAAGAAGCCGAGCGAGCAGTCAGTCGATCCTCAAACTCGGGCTGCATGGATGCTAACATGTATCAGGTAATTTCAGCAAAAAGTGATATTGAAAACGGAGACTCGATCTTCATGGATGGCATGTTTGTCGTCTGTAATAAGACATCAGAGTCACGAGTCAATGAGGATGAATTCTTCAGCCACAAGCCTTGGTCTCAAATACACAGTGGACGGAGAGGAAGTAAGAAACTCAAAGATCATCTTGGGGAGATTCTTACTTGCGAAATTGAAAAGGCATTCCCAAAACTTGAGAATGACATAAATTCAAGGCTAAAGGAGAAGCGCGCCAAGCTGAAAGATATGGGTGAACCTCGACTCAATGATAGCCAGCAACAGGAGTATCTCAACCGTTTCGTACGCGAGTACTCCTCCAAGTGCGATCGGGCTCTTAGACGCCCAGGATTACTTGAGTCAGAGACAATGGACCTGAGACAAAAGCTGAATCACCTCAACACACAGTTTGACAATGTCATGAGATGGGTTGGTGGGTTCTGGAGGTTTGAGGACGAGGGCGTGGACCCATGGGTCGTTTGCAACGAATACGGACTATTCGTCGACAATAAACAGGAGCAGTCGAAAACAGCGGGAGAAATCTTATATCCGACCCCTAAGCCGGAGGATTACACAGAGGCGCTGAAACGGATCCCGGCATTCGAGGAGCATGAGCATGTCGAGTCTTTTGAAAAGTTTAAGGATACGGTGACCAGCAAACTTGACAGGTTCGGCGCATCCCAACCGCCTGGCGTAGTCAACTCAGACATTTATCCTGTCATCTACCGAGCCCAAGTATCCAAGTGGAGCTCCATAGCACAAGAGCACTTGGACAGAGTCAAAGATGCAATGAAGTCAAGCTATGAGGAGATTCTGCGTTTTGTTTGCCCGAACTCTGAAGGCACCATGACTTTGCATCATGAGCTCAAAGACCGTCTTCATTCGATGTTTTGTGAGACACTGAGCAAAGCCCAACAAGAACTGGATAAGTACTGCGAACAGGAAACCCAAAAGGAGCTTCTCCAAACCACCAACAAGGAGTTCAGTACTAAACTTGAAGGTTGGCGCATGTTGAGATACGCCCGAGCCTTCTACCATGGGGTCGGTGGTGAGGAGCCTCAAGATTTTATCTCACGCCAGACTTTGCATATGATGTGGACCAAGATGGATTCTTCAGGCCAAGACAGAATGGCGAACGACATACACGATGTTATCAAGGTATACTACAGGGTAAGGACCAGACCCGGCCACAATTAAAGACCAGAATTGTTGATTTAATACAGATTTCCCTGGAGTCATTCGTTAGCCATGTCACTCAAACCATAATGGAGGGTTTTATTATGGATAAAGATGGCCCTTTGAGCAAGATGACGACCGAATATGTTCTCAGCCTTCCAAAACAGGAAGTCAGCGACATGACAAAAGAGGACAAAACCACACGTCAGCTGAGAGTGCAACTAAACCGGGAAATTAAAGGTCTTGAGAGTGATCAGGGGATTGCGAAAGAGGCAAGGGTTAAAGTGGAGGCATTAAAGCGTGATTAATACTGATCTAATCTGTTATTATGATAACCTCTGTAGGTACATTATATAGCGTCTACAAAACTTCCAAAACTGATTCAAGTTTTATAATTAGCACTCACTTATATAATTAGGCTAATTGTTTATCTGGTGATTGAGCCACGGGAAAAATATAAATAATAACGACCGTTAGCAAGATACTATTAGGGCTTTGCCACAAATGTCTGTTTATTTGTTCTCATTAAATGCAAAGTAAGCTTCTAGATAGTCACGGTATACTTTCTTGCTCTCGAAGGACCCATATCCACTAGCAATAAGGTTATCCTCCAAGCTTGTGTTATTGTAATTGCACCAGTAAATCCTCTAACCAAACTCATGAAAGGTTTACGACACAGCCATCTTGCTCTCCTTCTCCCACCAATCTCAGCCATGACCTAACAAACCCTCACTGATTTGCTCATCCCTCTGCGCCTCTAAAAAGCTCGGTAGCTGCTCCTCTGCAGGCGGCCTAATCCACGATGAATCTTGACGCAGCGGTATCCTCTCTCCAGCCTCCAGAACAACATCTTGCGATTCCGGCCTATCATCGCTCGGCTTCAATATGAGCAAATCAGACTTTCCTTCTGCCTTGAATCTTTCGCCTGCGATTTCACACTGTACTGACCATTTTAGTTGATGAGAAACACGAATGTTTTTTATCTGGAATGAGTGCGTGAACTCGGACTGCACAGATGTCCAACGCTGGGGGTAGCCTGTTTTCTGACCAATGCGCAGGTTAATCATTTCTCCAATATCTATGGGCTGGGAATCGGCTGTAAATGGGATCCGTATTGTGCCGCGCTGTTTGATAGCCTGGCTGAGTCCAAGGTCGATCTCTGTGCTTTCCGGTACTTGTAACCCCGCATGACAGATAATTGTCGTGGTGGTGACAATACTGATGCGTACCGATACAAGCTCAACGTCTTGCGCTACATCTCGAATAGCGTCGCTCGTTTCTTCCCAGTTCGGCGATACTAGGAGCGTGAATGGTATTGGTGTCGGGTTATCCAGCTGAACGACCTTGGGCACTTCAACAAACAAATCAAAGGTCAATGCTGGATCCTTCGAACTATGGAGAGATTGCTTGATCTTGTCTTTCCAAGAGACCTTTGTATCCTGCATTCCAGGAACAAGCCGATGGCTCGAAACTGTACGCTGGTAGTAATATCGTTTAAGCTGAAAATCTGCGATTGGAGATTCCGGAGTGGCGCATAGGACTTTGAAAGGAAATGTAGCTTCCAGGACTTCTTCGTGACCTTGAACAGTCATTGTGATCTTTGCCTTGATCACATACTCAATAACCGCTGCCATATTCTTCGTCCGAAGCATATACGATGGTGGCATGTGATTCGCGGGAGCCAAAAGAGTAGAATCCTTGACGTAATTCGGAAGTTGAACGGTAAACGGCCATTTGTGTTTGTGTTTTGATGACTCGATGTGTATAGGGCCCTGGAAGATGATCTTTGGGCGATAGCAGAGGTCGAAAAGGCCTCGGTACTCTTGGGAATTGTTGCCGATAACTCCAATTGTCCTCCCTCGGCCAAACATGCAGATGCTCACAGTTGCGTCGGGACTTATTGTTTGAAACTGTCGAAATACGTGGCCGGTGATGATATCGCCTGGAATGTATGCATCCTTGTCCAGGCTGATGCCCGATAACGGGCCGGATCTGAGTGCTGTATGGATGTTCATCGCGATTAATCGGTATGAACTCAAGAGCAATGCTCAAGATTTCCAGGGACTCTGATGTAGTCGTGATCAGGCGCCTTTATGTATTTATCGATTGATGATATGAGGCATAACCGGGTTGCCCGTGAGGCGCAATGCTCAGATCAAGGCTGATTTGCTCGAGGTGTCCAATCGCAGGGGTGCATGGGACTCTCATTTGGGGGCCAAAGTGATGAGAGCTGGTGCCAAGCAATTCTCCTGACGTAGCGAGTTTCAGATGTTGTCTTGTCAAAGACAATTGCTACAGGGCATCAGATTGGGTTGACCTCAAGGACAAGGCCTTCTCGAGACCTTTTTTATACAATCTATCTACCAGCTAAAGTGCTCATGAGATCAGTTCAGTGATGATAGAGTTTAATATCCTTCCGCGGTGCAAATTAATCATCCCGACGCGCTGTCCGAAGTCCGTGCTCACCGAAGGTTTGGTGACTGCCCGATCAGTGGTGCCTAGATTAATCAAGATGCGACGGCATTGAACTGAATGCACCCATAGTACTGTAAAGATTGCTAACCCGGGCTTTTAAACATATTGAAACAACATGTTCTATTCCCGTCATGTCAACATCCAAAGGGCGATTATACATTAAAACTCACCGTTTGGTCACAGTCGGGAATAATTAATAATCATGATAAGATGCGCTAGAATTTACATAACTCTGCCGGTTGGGGTTGTACAAGCTCGGGGAAGTGGGTCAGAATTGTCTAGGATGAAAGCCGAAGCCTTCGGTGATTATTAAATGGTACATAAATCGTTGGGATAGAGACTTGATGGGATAGACAAGTTTGTTGGGATAGAGGCCAATCTCGAGATGGTGACCTGGTTGAGAAACGTTTAAACAACAATTCTACCCTTGCCCGAAGCTCAACAGCAATCTAGGTGAAGGAAGCAAGCGAAAATCATGGATCATAAAAGACAGGTTCTTCCACTGACAAAATCAGCTTAAAGCATTCACTCACTCTTTAAACATTATCACTCAAAGACAAACATTGTATCACAATCGGATTCTACTCACCATGCCTCTCTGGAATATCTATCATACTGAGGGCACTTTCGCCTCCCAGGACATCCGAAACAAACTCGCCCAAGACATCACCAAGATCTACTCCCGCGGAGAAAACGGCCTTCCCGCTTTCTACGTCGTCGTCCAATTCATCCCCCTTCCCACAGGCCATGTTTTTGTTGGTGGTGAAGCCAGAGACGAGAAGCCTTTTGTTCGACTGGTTATCCAGCACATGGCTGTTCACAGTCATGAGGGTGTTCACATGGAGGATTTCCCTAAACAGTTCAGCGATTACATCAACGCTACGATCAAGCCATACATCGCTGATAAAGGTCACGACTGGGAGATCACGGTCACTGATACTCAACGCGAGTTCTGGAGGTTTAATGGAATTGCGCCGCCTCCTTGGAGGAGTGAAGCTGAGAGGGTTTGGGCTCGAGATGGTCGCCCTTCGGAATGGGAGGAGAAATAAGGACCTGGTTTAGACGGGGAATTGGCGATTGCATCATCTGGGTCTGTTCATAGTCCTTCGCTGAGAGCTTTTGTGAAGCCCTAGCTTGGAAGCATCATCCTCTTGAGGCTACGTTTGGAAGGTTGGCACGATTATGTGCTCCGAGACATCATGTAGATCACACTAGGTACACGCTGCCTGGCATTGGCTTCAGCTTTATGGTCGGGCAGGATTATTAATCTCTAATTCCTACCCACCAAGTTCTCAGAGACTAAGATTTATCAGGAAATGAGTTCTCACAACTCCGCTACAAGCATATTTCTCCGCACTGATGCGGACTTTACAATAGTGACAATCTCAATATCAAACCCCAATGACGCTCACGACATACATTTACACCGATAACTTGGAGCTGATCTACTGCAGCACACTCTCAACGAGGGCTGGTAGCTTTGTCACCCTTGAATATAGCTGTGAGAGCTTGCGGAATTCCAAGGCGAGATGAACTCCGCAAGGTAGCTGTGGCCTCGTCTAGACCCTTTGTTATATAAACATGCCTCATACCGTCGGCTGTTTCGCTCTTACACATCACATTCTACTCAGCTACTCAGATAAGGCAAAAATCTCGCTTCCCGAGACTTATCGAGCCTTTAGACGTACAACGGGCGATTTCCCTCGGACCGTTGAACCGTCAATCGAGAACGTACCACGCTTACTTGGACCGAACGATGTCTTGATCAAGATCCACGCAGTCTCTTTAAACTTCCGCGATGTTGCCATGCTAAACTGGATATATCCTATGAAGATGGAAGACAGAGGCATTCCTTGCTCTGACGCTGCTGCCGAGGTCGTCGCAGTTGGGTCAGCCGTCGAAGGCTTTGCTACCGGAGACCATGTTTCGGCTATAAGTGACCTCAACAATATCACGGGATCTGAAGACGAACCTCTTTATGGCCTCGGTGGAGATACCGCTGGTGTTCTTCGTGAATACGCTGTTTACAAAGACACACATCTAGTGAAGCTGCCTCGGCATCTATCATGGGAAGAGGTAAAGATAGCAATCCTAACAGTCTTTGGAAATTCTGCTAACAAGTGATTGATGCAGGCGGCTACCATCACAATCGCTGGTGTCACGGCTTGGACGGCCCTTGATGGCCTGACTACGGGATCCAAGCCACGCAGCGCTCTCATGCAAGGTTTGAACCATACTTCAGTCTCCTCCATCTGAGAATAACAGTGAGATAGGCACCGGAGGCGTCAGCATGTTCGCCCTCCTAATTTGTCTCGCGGCGGGCATCCAGCCAATCATCACATCTTCATCGGACGAGAAGCTTGAAGCTGTTAAGAAACTTGACCCTCGAGTCCGCGGCATCAACTACAAAACTACCCAAGATCAAGGAGAAGAAGTCAAGCGTCTGACAGACGGCCTGGGTGTCGATTTTGTCATCAACAACGCCGGTCCGGGATCGATTCCCCAGGATATCAGCTTCCTGCGTCAGCGAGGCGGTACAGTGTCATTTGTTGGCTTTCTAGGTGGTATCGGCGGTGATTGGCAGCCTGCCGCTATTATGGCGTTGATGGCCAAGTCTGCTAGGATCAAGTGAGTTACTGTTTGCCAGACTGTGGATGGCTAAGAATACGCGCTGATAAATAATGCCCCAGGGGAGTTGCTGTTGGCTCCAAGGAGGATTATATAAACCTCAATCGGTTCCTGGAAGAGAACAAGGTTTCCCTTTCTCCGCTTGTGGACCGTGTTTTCCCGTTTGAGGAGTCGCCAGCAGCATTTGACTATCTCTATTCAGGCAAGCATGCAGGAAAGGTGGTCATCAAGATCTAGCACGATTTTCATTTTTTTCCAGGGTAGATACAACGAGTTGAACTTCAGGCTATCTTCACGAGAGAGATGTACTACTGCTTAGGGCGAGAGAGTTAACCCTACGCAATCGCGATGATTAGTGTTGGCCTGCGATATCTCGTTGATATGTCAAACTGGCCATCAATCAGTGCCTCTGCACCTCAATATGTCGCCTAAGGTATTAATAGTCAGCCCAAGCAGACCACTTCACGTATGATTCGTCGCAAGGATCTCCCGGTTTCGTGTCTAGATTCTATAGTCCTCAGTGATATACACGCATATCCCGGCAATCCCGTTGTTGGCCCGGAGGAATCCAATCATGAAACAGGCGGTTAATATGCGCTGATGAAACGAAGAAGAATTCTAGAATAAATCGCGCATAATCATGTTAAAGCCAGGATCTACAACTGGGACGTGCATGCCCCAACGCGAGCATTATCCGTTTCCAGTTTCTATTACCCCTTGCCAAGTAAATTGATACGAGGATATTATAGTGTAATTGGTCTTATCGCTGAGACAGTGATTGAGGCCTTCTCCTTGTTCAATGAGGAAGGTTCCCGTCAAAGATCTGCTGATTGATGTCAGTGCATCGGTGACTTACTCGTGTCTTTATCCGGATTGGTCTGACGTGTAGATCTTTGCCGGATGGTAAGCTGAGCGCCACGCAAGCAGTGACCACCGAAAGCAGCTTGGAATTTCTAGAAGGAATTAAAGTGAGCGGAATGACATAACTCGGCATAGTGGCGTAGATCTACCGCGCATGCCGATATCCTCTGCTGCATCTTCCGTGAACCTCTTGGTGATATTCACTGCCAAGTATGACAGCTCAATCACGTCTGGGGAATATCCGCCTTCCCCATGGGGCTCCTGAGAGTTTTGGTTCTCATCAGTAATGAAAACTCGACGAATCTCGCGACTCCAGACTCGGGGACCTGATTTTACGAAGCATTTGCATTGTCTGGTGATTGAGGGGACCCAAATGTGGGTTATTATGGAGATTTGACTCTGGTGATGGAGTTTGCCAAGGCGAGAATGGAGATGGTTTAGTCATAGTATGATGAGCCCATAATACGCCAAGAAATGGTCAAAGTTGCCTCGCGTTTGAAGGTCTTTTCATCTTTGTCTCGATGAATACCAGTAGAAACAACAATTAAAGACAGGAAAGATAAATGAGACATCGCGAATGTATATCATATCTGAATCTCGTCGACGTCGTGTTAACGTTGGCGGCTAAATGAGGCTCAAATTCTAGACGCGTCAAGACAGGCACTGACGTCAACCCCGGCGATACCGAGCGACAAGAAAGCACAGACTTCCTACTTCGGTCTAATTTCCAGCATCCAAGGACCCCGAGCAAAAGAGTAGTGCACTCTGGTCGTATCCGACTGGCCCGGACAACTTCCTCTGCGGATATCACTCACTCTTCCAAGTGACCGAGTCTACCCGAATTACTATAGACCGATGTGGAACGTTTCATAAACCCCCATGGGGCTTCCGTGCCTGGCGATATCCACCGGGATGGAGTTTAATGCAGCCTTGATTTCAGCGGCGATATTTGGTGCGGACCAATCAAGAAACCACTACCATGACGTCTCAGTGTCTTGCCCAGCCCCTATCCCTCGGACCATCGCTGCGCTATTTTGTAGATTCGTGAGGCGAGTGGTATAAAGCCGTGGAATTCCACTTGTTTGCTTCTTCAGCTTCTAGCCCTCGTCAGAACATCTACATCATACATTAATTGTCCAAGTGACAACTACCAATACGCAACATGGAAAAGGATAACGTCGCCAAAACTGCTGGGCAGTTCCATGATCCTAGCTCTGATAGCGATGGCCTCAAGCACGAGATTAGCTCTCAGGGTCACGGCCATGACTTCCAGACTGTTCAAGAGTCGGCTGACAACACAAACATTTACTCCCAAGGCGGCAAGAACTTTCGCACCCTGAAGCGATGGGATACCATCTTTATCCTGTTCGCCAATCAGATCGGCCTCGGTATCCTGTCTCTCCCCTCGACTCTAAAGACCCTCGGTCTCGTTCCCGGTATCATCGCCTTGATCGGTATTGGTGTCATCTCATGGTATACAGCCTATGAGTTGTTACAATACTACAGACTACACCCTCAGGTGCTAAACATCGTCGACATGACCCGCTTTGTCGGTGGAAGGACCCTGGAGAGTATTGCCGGTGCCATGATGATGATTCAGGTCATCTTCGTCGCAGCTTCAGCTATGGTCACCCTCTCAATTGCCCTCAACACAATCAGCAGCCATGCAGCTTGCACTGTTGTATTCATCTTCATCTCTTGCGCAGCCTGCTACATCTTTTGCATCCCTCGCACCACCAAGTTTGTGTCACACCTTGGTATCCCCAATGCTCTTAGTGTTTTGGCTGCATGCATTCTCGTCATGGTTGTTCTTGGTGTTCAGGGCCCCAAGGGCGTTGATAACATGGCTGAGTGGAAGAGGGAGATTGTCATTGTTGGAAATCCTAGTTTCCGAGATGGTCTCAATGCTTGCTTGAAGATTGTCTTTGCGTATGCTGCCAATCTCAGCTTTGTTGTAAGTACGGCCAATTGCAGCATGATCTATACTAACAGATACAGGGCTACCTCGCTGAGATGACCAACCCCCTGGAAGACTTCAAATTCTGTCTGACTGTCCTTGAATGCGGTTCCATGACCATGTATGTCATTTTCGCCGTCATCTTCTACTGTCTCGGAGCCGAATACACAACCTCTCCCATTCTGGGATCTACCTCGACAACCTTTGCAAAAGCTGCTTTCGGCATCGCCCTCCCTGCCATCTTCGCTACCGGTCTCGCTTATGGTCACATTGGATCCAAGTACATCTTTGTCAATGTCATGAGATGGACTGGCAACCTCAACGAAGTCACCTCCAACTCTGTCAAGTCCTGGTCAACCTGGATCGCTTCCGTCACTGGCTTCTGGATCGTCGTCTTTATTCTATCCAACGCAATTCCTGTCTTTGACTCGATCCTTTCTATTACATCTGCGACAACAATCTCTTGGTTCACATACGGTTTCAGCGCCGTCTTTTGGTTTCACATGAACCAAGGTCAATACTTCCGCGACTGGAAGAAGATCTCTTTGACAATCGTCAATGCCCTCCTCATCATCATGTCACTTTTCATGAACGCAGCTGGTCTGTGGGCATCTATCACTGAACTTCTCGACATCTTCAACTCTGATGGCGGCGTTCGTGGTGTTTTCTCTTGCGGAGATAACTCTTGAGTTATCTGCTTGTACTATAGACTTTAGTAGCGTTTCAATTACATGGCAAATCATCGTTCATTTTGTCTCCCGTCAGTGGCAGTGATGCCTTGTTTTCGTTGTTCGTGCTGTTTCAGTCGGAGGAAAGGGCAATTCCTCATGGACTGGCCGTTACATTTTATGTGTTGGCGATGTGATTCTATGCCAGTTTAAGCGCTCTTTGGGTGATGATTTCAGCCCGAGTCCAACTGTGATCCCAGTACCTTCTAGAACCTCGGGAATACGGTAATAACGCGGTCGTTCCAGGCCATAAAGTACGGAAAGGTGCGTCTTGGCAAGAGCCAACACCTCATAGGTGCAGAGTTTGCCGTGCGCCCTTAATTGACATTAAACGTCGATGGCTAAAAATGCGCCTTCTAACATTTGTGATACCCACCAACGAATAATAAGGAAAAGCAATGCCATATATAAAAGATGAAGCTTCACTTGAGAATTCAACGATAATACAATCATCCTTCTCTTTTTCTTCACAATGACTCGCAATGCATCTTCCCCGCCTTTTACCATTCGCAGCCACCAACCTGGTGACATGGGCTACATAACCTATAGACACGGAGCGGTCTACGCACAAGAATACGGCTTCAACTATCGCTTCGAATCTCTCATCTCAAGAATTACCGCCGACTTCCTCGACAACTTCAAGCCCGACCTAGAAGGCTGTTGGGTTGCCGAAAAGGATGGGTCATTCCTCGGCTGCATCATGCTGGTACAAGACAAAAAGCCAAAAACTGCAAAGCTACGATTGCTATTGGTGGACGAAAGCGCAAGAGGCCTTGGTGTCGGAACAGCCCTGATTCAGAAATGCATCGATTTCGCGAGAGAAGCGGGGTATCAACATATCGATCTTTGGACGCAGAGCATTTTGGAGGGTGCGCGGAGATTATATAAAAAGGCAGGGTTCGAAATGATTGAGACGCAGAATCACAATGATTGGGGCGTTGAATTGACGGGGGAATTCTGGACGCTAGCGCTATGAGGGCGGGATGTGATGGGGATGGCCAGGCGGGGAAGCAAGGACGAACAGGCGATCACACAGGACTAGAAGTTAATTCGCTTGCTGCCAATGCTTTCATCGAATTGCTGTTTTCTGACCCCAAGATCCTCCCTCTACTTGCAGGCTTGCGCTACCAACTATTTGTGTTTCTGCCGAGTAGCCGACCCACGAAATTTCTTTAGCAACAGACATCTACAGGAACCTCGTAAATGCTTGAGACGACTGAATTTGAAGTAAGAAGTGCACAGAGCTGCTCAAGTGCCTTAGAGCACCTTCCTCAACCACTGTTACGCAACTGGAAGCCCACGTGGCAGACAAGCTTAAATATGACGACCAATGGGAGAGACTCTGTCGTCCGAAAAGGGAACATGTACTGAGCGAGAACCTTGAGCCCAGCCCCTATAGCCCTAGAAACCCTATTCCAGGGCAGTCTGCTTCCTTCGCTTTCACGACTGATCTTACTACACTTTTCCGTAGCTGCTGGTTACACTACCACTGTGATGACCTTGTACTACCCAATGGAGGATTGACAACTCCTGACGGAACGACTACAACTGTTACTTGCCCACTGTTGTGGCCCATGCCCCCTGATGGGTAACAACTGTCGCCTTCACAGCTCCAACGATCAGTGTCACTAACCTTGGTGCAACCAGTATTGGCACAACCACTATATTCACATGTCACAGTTCCCGATGGAGGCCTGAAAACTCTTGACTCTACTCAACTACAGGACTTACAAACTTGCCTGAAAGTGGCGCCCCGACCGCTCAAGTCACGTATGCAACTGAACCTACACGGAGCTTAGACACGAACTTTCACTGCCTCAAGTACTGGCCTCACCCCTCTTCCTCTCGTTCTGTAAATACATGCCTTGTTACTCCATTATAAACTGGGCGCGTGCATATGAATTCATCGCCCTTCTCTAATAAAGCACAGTGCAATTGTATTTTAAGCTTAAAACTATCAAAGAGCGTAGAACAGACATCTCGGAGGCCCCCAACAAACGTCTTTAGAGACCGGATTGACCGTGGGCTGCTCGCTTCCTCCCTGCACTTCGTGCCAATCATTAGCTTCTTTTAACGAAGGACTCATCATGTTTACCTTCATACTACAGCTATACCTCTCGGTTCAATTCCTTATCGTTCAGTGGACCTCAATCGCCGTGGGGGCACCTTCCCACTGTCGCGATGGACACGTGAATGTCCACATTTCGGTTAAGCTTAACATGGAGAACCAATGACAGGGATCTTGTCATACAAAAAGGGAAAACGTATAGTGAGGGAATCTTGAGTGAGTTGTCAGTGTCGGTTCGGAAAGGCTGGGAATGACTGACCAGGTGAGGAGACAAGCGACACCACCTCCATCGGCATTGAACTGGAGCGGAGACAAATATGACAGCAGCCGACCTAAGTACAAGCAGTGAGCTCTGTTGTCCGACAATTGATGGTGTCGAGCAATGAGAGTAACTCTTGTTTCTGCTTACCACGTCCGGCACACTCAGAGCGCCGGCTCGCCCGTATCCACGTCATAGCCCGAGTTGTAGATCTGTCACATCTGGGTATGGTCCATTAAAACACTATTGAACTCCTCTGGGAGGTTGGCAAACACCTGGAAGAAAACTCTCTCGCAACTCCAGTCCTCTCGAACACGGTCTGCCAGCACTTCAATGGAGCCACTGATTTGAGCACCCATAAACCCCCCTCAGGGCTCCCTAAGTACCAGTCCCCGTCATTGCTGCCACCAGTGGTGGTGTTCGTGTAACGCGTCTGGAGTTGAGGAGCGGCATTCAGGACCCGGGTGATCACACAGGAAGCACCTGCGGGGATATTGCTTTGGTGCTCTCTTTGAGCAACTGGTTCTGACTCATAGGGGCTGCCGCAACGTTGACAGCAGTTGTCGGTATCACATTCCGGGGCGGGATGTTCTTGTACGTTGTCTTGGGTAGCGTCCTCGACAAGAAGAAGGGAGGAGGTCTGGTTCGTCTCCATACAAAAGACCCCCAGTTCACGCTGGGCTTTGGCCAAAGCTAGCTCGAGGTCTTGCAGCTTGCGGCGATCGGCCTCGCTAGGGGAGGTGTTAGGCGCGCGGTCGCGACGAGATTCAGCCTGCTGATTGGTGTGACTGGAAGCCATGTTGAAGGGGAGTCAAGAGAAAGTGGACGTTAAACACGGTCGTTGTTGGAAGGCTTCTTGGCTTGCGATGGCGATCCGTGAGGTTGTTTTGGTAAAGCGTCAGAAAAGAGTTTGATGTGCATAAAACTCTGGGCTTCTGTCTAACCTTTGTGGGCCAGCTCTGCTCACAGTTAGCAGCAGCAGGGCAATTTGCAGTGGCGGCTACTTCAGGCCTTAATTGAGTCAATGTAACGCTCAGTGACCAACCTAGGGTTGAGGGAAAAACAGCGGAATGGCTTACACGAAAAATCGCTGATTTCCCGCCAACGTCTGTCCGCTGTTTTTCCTTACCCCGTGGCCAACCTTTTTGATGGTAGTGCGAACCTTTCATTGTGCAAAGCTTGTTTTCAAGTACCAAATGGGAAGCAATTTAAACAAGCATGACACTTGGCAAGCTTCAACCCTCTCATATACATCAGCTGGCCCCAGTTTGTCGTAGCGGCAACATCAACATTGGCGAAGTGATGCCGATGGTGGGCCAAAATGAGCATTTTGATCCGATACCGACACAAAGGAGATAAGTGCAAGCATGGTTGAACATGATCCGGCGAGTGAACTTTATCGCTGAAGCGGCAGATACTGAAAATACCCGACGCCTACGATTCGTTTGAGGATCAAATGGTGAATGAGAACAAGAAGGGATACGAAAGCTTAAAATTACGCCAGACAGTAATTTGGCGCAAGATATGAGTAACTCTGGTTCCACGAAAGCTTCCATAGTAAATAATAAAGTTTGTTACAATTAAACTTCCAGAGCTTCATTGTTGAGATGAGTAACAAGTATAAATATCCCCGACTCCTTTCTACACAAAGGCTACCGCTGCAAATATCCACAGACAACGCCGCCAAACGGAAAGCCCAAACACAACCCAATACCTATCCAGCATGCGTGTTCTCTAACTTATTGTTTTGCAGAGCATCCGGCTCTGTACAGCTAGACCCATGAGCCTTCAGCCAGCTACACTGTCAACAAATGCAGATAAATGGTTGACCTATGAAGAGATGGTCAGTAGATTTAAGGATTTGTTGAAACACAAACCTAGTGTCAAAGGCAAGAATAAAGATGAAGATAATCTTTGGGGCAATGGTTTAGAGAAGTCTCAGCATGGTTAGAGGTCCAGATATGCGAAGAGAATACGTGACTAACTTGTAATAGGCATCAATGAGACGAATGTTTCTCTAGACATGGGAGAAGTGTCCGACTGTGGAACGCTCGATCAGAAGATTAACGGTAGTGTGTCAAATGATACCAAGGGGAACGAAGAGTCCAATGGCAAGCCGAAATCCGGATCAAAGGAGGAATTGAGTCACAAACCTAATGACACTAAGATACCTTTGGAAAGACATGACATACGATGCTTCGGTCCGCACCAGTTTGGCAAACACAAAGACATTTACCGCATCTCACAACAGAACTAAGCAGGCTTCGCTTGCCCGGAAACCGAGTCAAAGAAAATCAAGAAGGGTGACAACAGTACATTTATCTCGTACCAACGATGGATATATGGTGCGCCTTACCTATACAACGTCTACTGGAAGGATCTCTGTGAATTAAAGAACGGCAAAACTGAGCAGGACGTTACGGATCCATTAGAAGAGGGATACAAAGCCGAATCACGTCTGTGTCAAGAGACTCTCACCAAAGCCTACAGAGGCTGCGATAATGGGGTGACAGGCGGTTCGTTGCAGGCGGGCTGTCTAGTGTATTAGTTCGAGGCCAGGGACAAAGACAAGAAGCATTCTCCTTTTCGTTGGATGCGAGGAGGAGAAATTCTTTTTAATTGGTCAATGGTTGCTGGATGAACATTTGACGTCGTGTCTGCGCTCAGCTGGTCTAGGTTAGGAGCCGAAGTCAGGAGCTGGCGGAACTTGACGGTCTGTGTCCCGTCATGGCTGAAGCTAAATCCGTCTTCAGATGGGAGACAAGCTCGGCTAGGATAAGACGTGATCTCAAGCATTTCTAGCTATGGGTTTGGGTTGCGAAAGAAATTTAAGGAGACAGGGTTTTAAACTGGTTGGAGTTTGGATACTCAAGGCGCGAAACTAGAATAAAAAAACATGAAATAAAGCAATCCTAAAGCGCACCCAATTAGCCAGGGGATGATCGATCCACCCGTCACCTGACTTTTCAGCGATAGCCTTTCTCTGAGGCGCTTAGCTTCCAGTAGCTGACTCCATCAAGAAAACAGCCATGTTCAGAAGAAAGCTCCTCCGGCCATGTCTCCAATGGTACTTGGGTTCGAGATCACCGACAATTTCCCGATCAAACTACTCAAAGGACTCCGCTTTGAGTCTGCCCCGCACATTTCCCTCAAGTGGCTTCGAGAGGATTGCCCCATCTGCATTAGTCGATGAAGAAAGGCTGCCTCTACAGGCATCAGGACTACTACCCAATGCGCCAAGATATTTGTCAGGGAATCGAACGAATGTTACTGATCAGCAGGTGACAGGTCCGGTGGGCGGCCCAACATAATTCTTATGGCCCCAGAACCAATACCAGAAAGCCGAAAGTAGAGCGGCGGCAACAAAGACGACTGGGCCATAGTTGACTGTGGAAGGGGTCACTGGTACTGACGTTGGCATACAGAAAAGGGGAATAGCCAAAAGTGACCAAGCTAGAATTTGGAAAAGGTAGGTAAGCGAAATTGGAAGCAAAATCACAGCTGAGGAAGAGATGCTCACCAATAGCAACAACATTGCACACAGCGCCAAAGAAGCCAAAATAGAAGCAGCCCCTGCTCACTTCTTCACGCCCCCTAAGTAAACTGATGGTGATAGGGGTCGCATATGAGGCCGTGAGACAGATGACGCCGACTCCAGAAAATGCGCTGAAGGCAGCTGTGGAGCCGAAATATATCAGGCCAAGCAGAACTTGGATAGTCGTGCTAAGAATCATGGCGTTGAGCGGAATATGCAAAGCCGGGCTGATCTTTGTCCAGTGTTTTGCACCTGGAACAGCACCATCTCGCGCAAATGCCCATATAACCCGTGATGCGACGGTGCAACATCCAGTGCCACAAAGAACGCCCAACAGCAAGACAGGGGCGAGCAAAGCCATAGACACTCCAGCTGACCCAGTAGCACTCTTGAAGATATATGGTATCGGCTGTGCCCAAGGCAGAGCGATCAGCGCCTGGATATCGGGGAGAATGAAGCAGACCGGCACCAAGATCATAACGCCGGCTAGAAGGTTGATGAATACCGTAGCTACCATGGCTCGTGGAACCTGGATCTCTGGTCTCCTAACTTCTTCGCACATGCTAATGAGTGTTAGCAGATCAAGACGGACTGGGTCTGTTACGACAGTTGAGCCAACCTGGTGATCATTCCAGTCGCACTGGTGGCATAGGCCGCGTGAAGTAAGCCAATGCAAAAGGACCAGCCATCTGGCCAGCCAGATGAGGCCTCAAAATGCGTAAACACCCATTTAGCGTCTCTTCTGCCGTTCTTTGCCAGGACCAAAATTGTAATCACAATAGCAAAGAGGCTGATGAATGTGCCAAAAATAGCTACAGTCTGTTATATGATTGAGCCTCCGTACACGTTGAGAGACTGCATGCAAACTTACATCTAGAATGGGCAGCCAGCGGTTTCCGAAAGTCGAGATGGAGGTGCAGATCAACGTGACGGCTAGATAGATTAAAAAGACCTGATAAGCATCGCCCGAAATCAGGGTAGTGTCCTCGTCAGTAGAAAACATGTTGATGCACGAGATAATGAACGTGCTCGTCGCGAAGTTAACAGCGACAATGATGGTGATATTTCCAACGAGATAGAACCAGCCGCAGATCCAACTGGCGATCCGTCGCCATTGCGGAGGTGATAGCATAAAAGACTGGTAATAGACACCTGCATTTAGATACCCTATCAGCAATGTCTAACCAGAGGCTTGGAGGGGAGAGACGATATACCTCCAGCTGTCGGGAAGACACTGGTAATTTCGCCTAACGAGAGGGCAACACAGGAGACAATAAGCGAGACACCAACCCATCCCCAAATGATATTGACAGGCCCACCACCGATCAAAGGATAGTAGATAGTTGTCGCCATGCCATAAGGGATAGACGCAAGCACGAAGGCCATAAACGCGACCTGAAGGGTTGATCTGTTGCGAGTGAACTGGGCTGTGTATCCTAGATCTTGGAGCAGATCATCAGCGTTGTGGTTTCCGTCAACATGCAAGCCATCTTTTGAAGGTGAATTGACATCCTTGTTACGGTTTGTGAGCGACGGTGTCGTGGTCGAAGGCAGCGCGGTCGTCATCTCGGATGCTAGTAATGACAGCAGCAGGGTGAGACACGCACAATGTGATATCACGGTAGAAAGCGGAGATGATTGGTAACAGCTGACGGATGGCTGGATGGGGAGAGAAGGACAAGAGAGACTTGGGTTGGGATGGCCCAGGTTGAAGTGGAGTGAGATATAGGCAAGATGAGAAATAGCTGGGTCTGCTTTGGATGCTACATAAGTGGCCAGTACTATGCCGTACTAATTAACAGTAACTCTTGATATCAGTATCGGTCCTTGACAGAACCAGGGCCTTGGGGGACTAGGCTTGGACTAAAGGGCTAGATGCATCTAATGACCTCTTTGGCCCACACGCTTCTAATGCCTTCCAACTTCAAGATAAGAACTGAGTTGGCCAGGGCAAGAAGAGAGAAATAAAGAAAGACCAAACACCACCACAAGATGTGTGCGACTTGCAGCATATTTTCTACCCCAACTGGTCGGATGAGCCGACTAGCCCGAAGCCGCTACACCAACCCAAACAGGTAGTTTAATACGGACGATACGACCTCTCCACTTCACGGACAAAGGCCCGCTTTTGTTTGCCGTGCTGCAGAGGCAGCCCAGTTGGAAACTTTATCTCGGCCTGCATTTTGATGCCTGCTTCCGAATGTTATAACGCGTTCGTTCGTGTGGCTACATCGAGCAGACTTGGCCATCAGCACTCGTCTCATTCCAACCCATACACAAGAATGATGCCGCCGCTTGTTGTCAATCTCCGAGCACCCAATGGGGTTGAATTTGCCCAGCCAACTGGGTTGTTCATCAACAATGAGTTCATCGAATCGTCCAGCAACCAGACTATCACCTCGGTCGATCCTGCGTAAGCGACAAAAATACTTCCCTCCCACTTCACTTTGCCAAATGCTGACCAGTGGAAGTTCGGAACAGGTCATCACCACTGTGCAGGCCGCCGGTCATAACGACGTTGATACAGCAGTGAATGCCGCCCGCGCTGCCCTTCATCACCCGTCTTGGCAACAAATGCCCGCTCCAGTGCGTGGCCAGCTCCTTTGGCGACTTGCCGACCTCGTCCAAGAGAACAAAGAGATCCTTGCTACTATCGATGCCTGGGACAACGGTGGGTGCCCCGAGGTTTGGGTTAGGCAAGCAAGCTTCTCATACTGCTAATAGGCAAGACTTACTCCGAAGCGCTCAATAGCGACCTCGCCGACGCGGTTAGCGTACTTCGATATTATTCGGGATGGGCCGACAAGATTTCTGGTCAAGCTATTACAACAATCCCTCAAAAGTTCGCTTACACCCTTCGGCAACCGATTGGGGTGGTCGGTCAGATTATCCCTTGGAATTATCCTCTTTCAATGGCTACCTGGAAGCTAGGACCGGCTCTAGCATGCGGCAATACAGTAGTTATCAAAGCTGCTGAGCAGACCCCCCTCAGTATCCTCTTTCTCGCCGGCCTTATTAAGCAGGCAGGTTTCCCGCGTGGAGTCGTGAATATCATTAACGGATATGGACGAGAAGCAGGTGCTGCGCTTGTAGGACATCCCCTCGTGGACAAGGTTGCATTTACTGGCTCTACAGCTACTGCAGTCCATATTATGAAAGCTGCTGCTAATACTCTCAAAAACATTACGCTTGAAACAGGCGGAAAGTCGCCACTACTTATTTTTAGTGATGCAGATTTAGATGAGGCTGTAAAGTGGTCCCATATGGGCATTATGTCAAACCAGGGCCAAATATGTACAGCAACGTCGCGTATCTTGGTGCAAGATTCGATATATGAAGACTTCCTTGAGCGCTTTCTGCAGCGGGTTAAGGCTATCAGTAAGCTAGGGGACCAATGGGCAAAGGATACCTACCAGGGACCACAAATTTCCAAGGCTCAGTACGACCAAATCTTGAACCACATACAAGTCGCACAACAAGAGGGCGCCGTTGTTGCTACAGGTGGACGACCAATTGATATCAGCGGCAAAGGCTTTTTCATCGCCCCAACCGTATTCACCGAGGTCTCACCATCAATGAAAATCTTCAAGGAGGAGATATTTGGTCCTGTCGTCACAGTTATGCGGTTCAGCACAGAAGATGAAGCTATCTCTCTTGCCAATGATTCCATGTATGGGCTTGGTGCCGCAGCTTTCACAACCAACTTGGAAAGGGCACACCGGATCGCGGAGCGGGTAGAGGCCGGGATAGTTTGGATAAACAGCAGCCAGGACTCAGATGTCCGCGTCCCATTTGGTGGTGTAAAGCAGAGCGGCATTGGCAGAGAGCTTGGAGAAGCCGCCTTGGAAGCATACACCCAGAGCAAGTCCGTACTCATCAACATGGGCAGTAAGCTATAGTACTACGATGATTTTGTAGGAAATCTATTGAGTTGACATGCAAATCTTGTCGCCAGTGCACGGTCCTTCTCCCAAGGATGGCAATATTGGCCTCGAAGAGGGATTCCGGTATTTGTGCGGCGTTTGTGTGCTGCACAACCACGCAGGTGACATCTAGGAGATCTTGTAGCCTTATCTGTGCGAGCAAGCCCCAATACTCCAGTAGCAACTCAGGACCTCAATACGAAGAATACATGCCGAAGGGCGAGCATAAGAGCTAGTGCGTTGGCGCACAACTACCATCATGACTTTATCGTAGCTTGTGCTTCGTTCAAAATAGAGGTAACATTCAATTCCGGTCTCTAGTATTCATATTTAAGTACGAAGCGTATCACGTGTAATCTACTGGCTTTGACATTACATATTCATTTTAGGGTTCGAGCTGAAAGAGACCAGGTTTTACTACCAGGTTGAATGATACATGCTCTTCCAAACTACAAGTTCGCAGATGGACCAGGTCGCCATCCCTCCCCAGTAGCAATTAACTCGGCAGCTCGCTCGCCTACCGCTAGTACAGTGAGCATCGGGTTGATTGTGGGCACGTCAGGAAAGACGCCCGCGTCAGCAATCCGCAACCGCTTTACACCACGGACTCGAAGTTCTGGGTCCACGACGGCCATCTTGTCATGAGTAGGGTCGCCCATTTTTGTTGTCCCGCATGGATGGTAGACTGTATGGTGCACGCTACGGACGTATTTGCTAATGTCTTCGTCCGTTTGGACCGCAGGCCCAGGTGCTACCTCGCGCCTTAACCAATCCTTGAACGGACTCTCTTTGGCTATCTTGCGTGCCATCTTAATTCCCCAGGTCATGGTTGCGTCATCATAGCCTTCTGGGTCGCTAAAGTACTGGAAATCGAGGGCCGGCTTGACCTTGGGATCTGCGGACTTGAGATATACTCGGCCGCGCGATCGAGGGCGTGGGATGTTCGGGGTCATGGAGAAGACGTAGGGCTCGGGGATATCCTCAAATCCCATTCGTGTAGTGTGATGGGAGTAACAAGCTTGATAACAATGCATCATCAAGTCTGCCGCGTTGCCGTCGTCTCCAGCGGCACCGACCGGTTCTCTCCGTAGGAAGAGCCCGGCGTCGGAATTCATCGTAGTCTTGTTTTGTGGTACCTGCCGGTCAAGCTCCCACGTGATGATGCCTTCGGCATGATCTTGAAGGTTTTCGCCAACGCCAGGGATGTCCTTTGTCACCTCGATTCCTAGTTCCTCGAGCTGACCCCTGGGGCCGAGGCCGGACAGCAGCATCAAACGCGGAGTGTCAATTGCACCGCCGCAAAGAATAATTTCCTTCCGAGGGACAACTGTGTATCGATCACCGGACTTGAGAGTAATATCGACGCTGTCGGCGATGGACTTCTCGATGTTGATCTTGGAGACGTGGGCTTCGGTCAGAATTGTAAGGTTCGGGCGCCGTTCCTCGCCGCGGATAATTGGATGAACGTAAGCAACAGAGGCACTACTTCGTTGGTGGGTATCTGGATTGTATGCGATATTAAAGAAGCCGACGGCCTCGCTCAGTTGACCTTTATCAAGAATTTCGGTGTTGAAATCTTGGATAATTGGAATATCCATTGCTGTCGAACAAGACTTGATCCAGTCCTTCGTCAGCTGATTGCGATGGCGGTTATGTACTGGCTGGATCTGGTTCCGTAGATGATCAATGTGCCCCATCATGGTCTCCCAATCCCATCCGCGACAACCCTTCGCAACCCATCGTTCCATATCATATCGGAATGGACGAAATGCGATCATTGTGTTATGCGAAGAACAACCGCCTAATACCTTTGCTCGTGAGTGGCGAATATGACTGTTCCCATTCGGCTGCTCTGTGGTCTCATAATCGTAATCGAGATCACCGCCTAGGACACTAAGCCATTCCTTCAGATTTTGGACGGTTGGAATATTGTGATCGCTCGGACCGGCTTCGATAATCAATACCCGACACTCTGGGAGATACTGGGCGAGCCGAGTACCCAGGACACAACCAGCTGTGCCACCGCCGACAATGACGTAGTCATAGGATCTGTCGGCGCCAGGTGGGAGAGTGACAGTAGTCATGATAGTGGTGTCAGTGTCGCTCGCGGATTTGAGAAGTTAAATTATCACCAGATTGGAGTTATTGTGGTGCAGTTATCTGATGGTAATTGTCTAAAATAGAGATCAACGATTCAGCGATATATAGCCGGGTTGATTCCCGGGGCTTCCACCTGTATACAGGAGAATCTCGGGCCGGCTGTTTGAAGGACCGCGTACTTAATTGCCGAGTTGGGAATTAGCTCTTGACGGACGCGCCACTTAGATCGGGCTGCCCCTCCCGATATAGCGTTTCGGGGTCGCTCGAGTTCTCAAAGTTTCGTCAGGGATGTAGACGGTACTCAGTAACCGTGCATACTCGTAAAGGCTGTGATGGTATTGCAGAATGTTTCTGGAGCGTTCATAATGAGAAGATGGGAGATGGGAGCTATCGGATCTCGTCTCCGCATTGCTGAGCATACCATGTACCCTTGATGCCAGTCAGGCAGCACGGATTGTCAAATTACACCAACCGATCACGCCTCTGCAACGCATGCCGTATTTTCTGACCAGATCCAGTCTAGCTCGTTGCGGTCCGTTGCAAGGGTACTTTATCGACAAATGTATCGACTTACAGCCCGGCTAAATTTACGGGCTTGCCGATCTGGCCCTTATCTACCGGAATGAATCATGGCTTGTGTCTCATTTCAACCCACACATAGCATCGGGCAAGTAAATACGAGAGTACTCCATGTAGTTACTTGACTAAAAGTCAGAAACCTGCAAGTCAACCTGGCAACGCCCCTGAAGCCTCGTAGATGTTGTGCAGATCGGGCTAATAACACGGAGCTTGGTTTTTATCATGGTGCTATGAGAAGGAATGCGGGCATTTCAGCCATCGGGACAATATTAATATCTGTCCTTGCGGCCGAGCTTATCAGTAAGTGATACCTGTCTTAGTCGCAAACATTCTCCACGATACTTTAAAATGCAAGGTACAAAGGCTACACGCTCAGGTGCGGGCGCGACACCTTTCCAGCGACTGCTATCGACCACACGACCGTCTTCTGGGCAGGATTGAAGAGTCAATTTCCTGACAACGAACAATGCATGTTGACATTGTGATCTTCTGATCATGCAACTGTTTAATCAGGGTCGAAACTAAAAGGCTTCACCAAAGTCAATGCCAGGAAGTGAAACTGATTTAAAAGCCACCATCCATACGCCCCACGCGTTCTCCTCGACACGGTCCTATAACACTACC
The DNA here is from genome assembly GCF_900044065.1 of Fusarium mangiferae. NCBI lineage: Eukaryota > Fungi > Ascomycota > Sordariomycetes > Hypocreales > Nectriaceae > Fusarium > Fusarium mangiferae. Next base: position 376,716 of record NW_024573931.1, read on the forward strand.
GCAACTGCTCAAGCGAATGTCGATTCAAGGACTGCAGCCAGTCCAACGCCTCCAAGAGTCCCCATCACGATTGATGGGGAGACAGCGGAGTTCTCGGCTGTCCTTATGCGAGATGCCTGCCAATGCCTACGATGTGTACACGAATTTATGAACCAGCGACTCTTCTTGGTGGCCGATGTACCTGCCCATATTAGGCACAAGACGTTAATGTTGGTGCCGACCTAGATTCTGTGGGCATCAAATGGGCAAAAGATGCCGCTGGTTTCGATAGTGAGCATACCACAGAGTTGAGTGACAGCGCTATGGGAACTCGGATCTAGAACAGAATCAAGTTGATGGAGTAACTGGCAAATACAAAAATGAAAGCACAGTGTAGAGGCAGCCCTAGGCCACTTAGAACGGGCATTTGTGGTTAGCGCAAACGCTGCGTCACCACAATTACCGAGCTCCTGGCTTGCCACCGCATGACTAAATACTGGGCGACTATTGGCTATGATAAAACTCTGTTGCCTTTTACCGCCTTCTCTTTCCGACCAAGTCTCGAAACTGCCACCATACATGACGCTCTGGGTTGTCCCGATCACCCGAAGAGCAAAAACTGCTGTAAACAAGCTCTGCCTCACCCTTGGGTACCGTGATGGAGCCCAGGACTTCATCCGCACCTTCGCGCGCACCCAAGACCAAGCGGACTCGCAGGGGAGCAGCAAAATCACGACTGGGATGCGCACGGTGCAAAGCCAGGCGGGTGAGTGATAGCATCTGTGCTGGGCCTTTTACGCGTCTGACTCTAGGGTAGATTAGATGCGACGAAAGTCGTCCAGAATGCAAAAACTGCACCAAGCTTGGTTCCAAGTGCCCTGGGTTTGAGGCAAAGTTGCGCTGGTCAAGGAAGCATGAGCGGGCCAGAACAACGTCACACCCAGAAGTGACAACCTCGGAACAAGACCGAAGCCGACTTCCTCCCAGCACAAGCCAAGCGATTGAAATGATGTTGTCGACGGAATTACCAACTAATGTAGACGTCGCGATGAATGAATTTGCCGATATATCTATCGACCCTAACCTGAGTTGGCTGACTGAAGGCCCGTCAACATGGGAACCTACAGAATTTGGCGGGGATACGCAACACATCGATGATACTGCCTGGGACTCATTGCATGATGGCGAGCTTATTCCAACATCCTCATTGCAGTATGACTTGTCTTGCCCATCTAACCAAGGAATCCCAAAAGCGCCCGTTCACTTGCCAACCACCTTAATTGAGCATTGGTTCCGTTTCATTTGTCCAATGCGATCTACATTTGACTCTGAGATTAATTACAACCGTCAATTGGCCTGGAGCTCATGGAGTACATCTGAGACTGTCTTCTATATGATGCAAGTTATGTCGGCGGCCTGCCTGATGACTACCATGCCACAGCTGAGGGACACATTACCATCATTAAAGCAGCAAGCAACTTTAGCTATCAATCACGCTATATCCCAGGTTCGGGCGTCTTTGCCAACCAAAGTGACTTCTGATCTGGTCTTTGCCGTGTTTGGATTGGGCACTTCGTCACATTGGATCGTCACTACTTTCCCAGCTCAGCAACCTTGGCTAGAATCGGCCCGCGAGTTACTCTTCATGTGGAAGTTGAACCTTGCTCCGGGCGATGCCTTGATCCATGCCTACTTTTGCCAGGCACTCACGTACTGGGAGATGCTCGTCGCCGCAATAGGTCGCGGCTCAATGCCAGTCAAAGTCGACCAGAGGCGGAAAAAGTACCATAGCAGGCTTCGAAAAGCAATGAACCTGCAGACAACTGTTTCCGACGCCATGTGCGAAGTTGAAACTTGCTACGATTCGGGCCCAAATCCCTTCGGGACTCGGCCCAATTCATGGTGCGGCCTCTCCAACGAGGTGATTAGTGTCTTTGGACAAGTGTTGGCTCTATGCCGCAGCGTGTGCTATCGAGACAAGAAGAACGTCACGTTGACACTTGAAACAACAAGCAATGCGTTGTGCGATATATCGGTTGCACTCGAGCTGCAGAGAGAGCTGTTGGCTATGGATTTCAAGACTCTCGTCCTTTTGGAAGAGGCACAAGGATACTCCGTGGAGACGAGAGACAATAAGACACCCCTTTCTCATCTATTTCAGACAGCAGAGGCGTATCGCCAAGCCGCACTGCTCCAGCTTTACTTGACTTTCCACGATCTTGATACCAAACATAAAGAGGGGCAGGATAATTCACTTCTTGCCAACACATCACCTGATAACGCCGTCAATGTGACATCTGGAGACAAGACATATCGTGCAAGGTTTCTCGCCAGTTTCACCTTGCAACTTGTGGCCATACTTGAGAAGATTCCGGCTGAGTCAGGCTCCAAATTCATCCATCCCATGCTGTATCTCTCTGCAGCCGCCGGACTCAGATTTAGTCACTTGGGATCGCAAGACGGCTCGAGGGTCGAGAACTGGGCTTCATTTGATCTTACCCAGTCGGCATCCTGTCTTCTTCCAGATTTATCTCTAGATACAACAAACCCAGCACTCGCTTCATATGCGTCCATTCCGCAATTAGCTCTTGAGTTATCTCAGGCAAGATGTCTTGTCTGGGCCAGGCTTGGCAACATTCAACAAGCGCTACCATACAGAGCTAGCGATAGTATATGTCAGCTTGTCAAGACTATTTGGTCAGAATACGACAACTCTCAGCCAGGCAGTACCGACATACATTGGCTCGAGGTTTTGAGAAGGACAGGGCTAGAAATGCCTGGATAGCAAGTGGAGCAGGCCAGAAAATGGGATATTGATTGACTATCTGCTGCTTTAGAATGCCTGGTAAAACGGCCTATAGCTTTATTTAAGATATAAAAGATAGTTAGGCTTTAAATAGAGGGTTTTTCTTTTTAGTATATTTAATATATAATAAGTAATAAATAAGAGTTAAATAATAATTTTTATTATATAATTAAAAGGCTTTATATATTATTAAAAAATTTATAATATAACTTAAAGTAATATTATTTTAATGTTATAAAGTTTAAATACTTTTTATTTAAGGTAATAAAATAATAAAAATTATAAAAATTATAATATATTAATTAGTAATCTTTAAGAAAAATAAAAAGTCTTAAAAGAAAATAATTAAAAAGGAGTTTAAAGGCTTAAAAAAGGCTTTAAATTATTATAAATATTAAGTTTAGCCTAATAATTAATAAAAAAGCCTTATATATTTTTATAAATATATAAAACTAAAAAATATTTTTAATTAATTAATAGTTATTAAAAAAACTAATTATTATATTTAAAGCTAGCTAAATATAGGAAATATTAAAGATTTTAAAACTAAATTAAAACTTTATTTAATTCAGTTTAACTTATTCTTCCTATTAACTTAATTCCCTAGACCTAACCCTAGTTAGAGTAGGCAGGATGGTTAGTTCTGGTAGATATTATGTCTATAGAAGATTGGTCTTCGGGGAAAGGCTATTCCAGATCTTGACACCCGAGACACCCATCAATCTTGACAGACTAGAGATATGGAAGGATGTTAAAAGACTGGGATTCTGTATCCGTACTTGTAGCTTGCCCAAGTTCGAGGCACAAAATAAGAGGGACCAGAGGCTCTTTGCCGTCTCGGCCATCACCGCATCTTAGCCTCACATCGGATGAGAAGACATAGCCAGCAAGCTTTTCCCATTGATTTCGCTATATTCATTGTTTTGGGCTTGTAACGAGAATAATGCGAGCCAGAAAATATTTACTTTAGTTCCACCACTCTGTCTACTATTGTTTAGCTCTCTTCAGAGCTTAGAACAATACTTGATGTTAGAATGGTCGTTCCAGCGAAATTTGATCTATATATGTAAGGTTTCTAAGTAGCATCATGACCTAAATTTAAGCCTGGAACATAATACGGCGAGTCTATAAGACAATGTAGTAAGGTCTGTTAACCCTTTTCAAGGGAACTTAATGTGATTTTGACTGTGTTTATTTATGCCACATGTGACTTCATCAGTGGCCACGTCTGGGAGATTAAGCTTCTGTATTGAAGTCTATCTGCTCATCCTGAAAGCTAGATTGGACGATCTGTCCTTTTTACTTATTTCTCTACACGTTTGTGTTTTTTTATGTGAGCATTTCTTCTGCTTCTAGCAATAAGGGATCAGGCCGGCTTCTTATATCCCAGCAGCTGCCAATAAGGTTACTAATTAAGTCATCATAAAAGCATATTATTCTAATTTTAATTAGGAGACTTATCTTTATAGAGGCTATATATATATTGCCTTTAGAAGCCTAAAGTTAATTAGTATTTTTTAGTGTGTTAGCTTAATATATCTCGTTGAGATATTATAAACTTTAACTATCAATCAGTAAGGTCTGTTAAATATTCCAGGAGGCGATCTAAAACCGCGGGCTTTGCAATCGGGAGCCTTGGGTGGTGATTATAATCTCAGGATCAGATTAAGGATGAAACTTGGTGGCATTGGGCATAAACACGCTGAAAATATTAGCGAGAAACTATCCTATAATATCTACATAGTGTTCTATATGTGTATTTACAGTTGGATCTGGTCGCTTAGAGCATGCAATCCCACAAAGAACTTTGTTTCAAAACCAGACCTTGGTACCGCCCTTCTCGATATACCACCAATCTCCGTCAGCCATTACTTTCCTATTCTTCTTCCGCTCTGAATCGTATACTGTTCACTTAGCCATATCAACCTGATCCCGAGTAGGTTCCCAACTGCCAGAGTTCCCACCAATATGCGGCTTCTGGCTGTAGTCAATGCTTCCATTTTCCAGATATGACCGGATGTAATCCTTTGTTCCCCATCGAAGAACTTGGCACTGATGACATTTGAGTAAGACTCGACGTTGTGTGACTGATGTGCTTTCGCTCCACTGATCCTCGTTGTTAGTTGTTATGATCGATATGGCAAGGTTTCAGAGTGACTTACGCAATCTGGATACCATTGACATTTGGAAACTATAAGACTTGTTAATCTAGACCTAGAGAATTAACTTAAAGGTGAGAACGGTAATTATACATCAGACATTACGGTCTGCGAAGCAATGTTAAGGGCCGATTGCTATTGCTTGCCACTAGATCTATTCGCGCTCTTGATGTTAGAAAGTGGCACTTTCCCTAAAATAGCTAGCGATTTCTATAAAGATTTAAAACTAAATAATATAATTAAAATAAAAATAATAGCTTAAGAATAATCTATATAAAATAATATCTTCAGTTTAAATTACTACTTCTTTATTAATATTACTTTATTTATAGTTTTTAAATATTAAGTTAATTAATTATATACTTTAATATATATATTTAATTAATAGATTTATTATTAACTTTAGGTTAATTAAGCTTTTATTAATTAACTTATATAAAAGTTAATTTAATTTTCTTTAAATTTTTATAAATTTTTATTATTATTTTATATTTATTTTTTTACTTTCTTAATTTAGCCTTAATAATTATATTTTATAGCTATTTTTAATAGCTTATTAAATTTAAACTTAAAAAGGCAATTAAAAAGATAACTTAATGAATTATTAAAGTCTTACCTTACTTTATAGCTTCTTTTAGGTCTTTTAATTATAATAGCTTTTTAACTAGCTAATTTAAAGATGTTATATAACCTAAAATATTTAAATTTATACAACTAATTATATTAATTATATTAATTAAAATATAATTAAAAATAGCTATTTTAATTAAATTAAATTAATTTTTAAATAAAAAGTTTTTTTTAATAGTTATAGTTATTATATAAAGCTTATAGTATTTAAGCTTATAGCTTTTATTAATTTTAATTTAATTATATTAATAAAGTTATAATTAATTATATAATAGGTTTAATTAACCTATAGGCTATTATATATAGGTATTATAATAATAACTATAATTAATATTAATAACTATAATTAATAAGGAAAGTTAAGTTAAAAAATATATTTAAGTATAATATACTTAACCCTAGTTTAAACTATTAATTCTTTACTAATATTACTTTATTTATTCTTAAATATAAGGTTAATCAGTTATATATTTAACTATATAAATTTAATTAGTAGATATTAATTTAGCTTTTGCTAACTAACTTATATAAAAGTTAATTTAATTTCTTTAAACCTTTAAACCCTGCTATTACCTTATATTTATCCTAGACCTCTATTTATAGATATACTATCTATAAGCCTTAGCTTTACTCTTATAGTCTTAGACTATAACTAGCTTGGTCTGTATATTAATTTTATATAATTAAAAGGATATAGTATATATATTTAGCCTTAATAATTATATTATTAAGCCACTCTTTATATAAAGTTAAGTTACCTATTAATACAGTTAGAAAAGCTGCCATTTTTATATTAAAAGGCAAGCCTTCCTTAATAGCCCTTTCTAGCTTCTTTAACTTAAATAGCTTTTTAATTAGCTAAATTAAATAAACTTAATAACCTAAATTAACCTAATCTATATAATTAATTAAGTTAATTAAAATATAGTTAAAAATAGCTATTTTAATTAAGCTAAATAGGCTTTTTAATAAGAAGTTCTTTATAAATTTCTCCTAAACGCTTTCTCCTTCTTTCTTTTCCTCAACCTTTACATCAGCATCACAAGTATGTAACTTGATGGACATGATTCAACAGTCGCTGATATTTACGTTACAGAACCAATCACCAGACAGCATGTCCCTGCAGCAAGGCCCCGCGAGTACCAATGTCGGACAGCAGTCCCTGTCAAACAACCAGAAAGCCTCAAACGTCATCGGGGAGTCCATACTGCAGCTCGAAGCAGTACTGTCTCAACTTCGAGATGCTAAAGCGGCGGCCGAAAAGGCTGAAAAGGAATGCGATGACTACAAGGCAACAGTCAACAATCTTCAGGAGGAGCTGAAAGTCCTGAAGGAGGAAGGTGATGCAAAGGACAAGCGAATCAAAGACCTGAAAGAGGGCCTATATTATTATGAACGCCAAGTTTGGCCTGAGAGTCGATGGACTTGGCTTAAATCTAATAAGCGCCCCTGAGAATGCGGTAAGTACCTTTACGTTTGAATTCAGCTCCTCGATCATCTTGGAGCATTTCTCCTTGATGTAAGGAGAAGGTCTTATTGCCGTGATATAGCTATAGCAGCTAAATTTAATAACCTTTAGGAGGACCTTATCGTTAAGGCTATTCTCCCTAATAGCTATATTAAGGCTTTAAAACTCTATTAACTTACTTAACTTCTTATAGATTTAATTATTAATAATAAAAAAAAAGGCTAAAATTAAAGTTATAATCTTTATATTTACTAGCAGTTAGTTATTAATTAGCTATTATATAGTAAAAGTTATCTTAAAAGTATTATTTTAAGTTAATAGACTTATTTATATTAAGTAGCTTACCTTTAGGTATTTTATATATTTTAAGCCTAATTATCTTTATAAATAGGCAGTAAATAGCTACTTATTTATATACCTTTAGAGTTAGTTATTAAAATATCTAGCTTTTTAATTAAAAGTAAGATCCTAGATAATAATAAGGGCAATAAGTATCTTACCTATATGTATTTTTTTGGTGTTCTTTACCTTTATGGCCTTAAGGCTAAAGCCTCTTTTTAACCCCTTAACCCTATCACAGTTTGAATTCAGCATTAGCTAATGTAATGAAGTGTCCTGAAATATCGCCAATGAGACAGGTTGAAGACGCAAGCGAATGTAGCGGTGATATTGGCATCGGTAGTCCAGGTTCATTAATGAAATAAAGATTGTTATCTGGTGTGAAGCTTTCCGTGTCGTGATCACTATGACAGCTTCGGCATCCAAGTCCAACCTCTTCGCCATGATTATTACGACATCGAGTGTTACCCGGATTTTATAAAGCGAACTGTACTACATGGCTTCAGTTGACCAACGGTTCTGATGATTTGATCTCCGACTCAATCTAAGGTGGGATATACAAAGACAAAAGGCCAACTTAATACGCCATCAACCACCAAATTCGTAGACTACAATAGCTTCCATCTTCCCGAAACACCCAATGTCCATCATTGTCCTTCTATGTCGTCTTTGTTAGACAATCTCCCGGTCTCCCTCCTTGGTACCCTTCTCGGTAGTCTTGCACCGTTAGATGGGTAAAGGAATGAAAGAGTCAACATACCTTTTGACTGCCAGGGCCGTTTTCAGCCCAGAAAGTCTCAAAGTCAAGGCCCATCTTCTCTGCAAACTCGGCTGCGGGAAAGAGGACCGGGCCAGTGGTCCACTTGACGAACCGACCTCGCTCGTTCTCGATCAAGGTCACTCGAGTCTCCCCCTCCTTGAGACCATCGTTGGCCTCTCCAGGGTTGCCGGTATTCGTGTCCGATCGTCTGGCGGTTCTGAGGTTGGCCTCAAGGACCTCGACAAGGTGCTTCGACTCCTCGACCTGCTCTTGGAGGTCTTGAATCTTGGTGTAAAGATCACGGAGCTTGGCTTCGCTAATGGAAGGCATTTCTGGTGCTTTGAAGTTAGCGGGGAACAGAAGAGAAGATGTGAACCAACCTGCGTGTTTTGAGGTGAGGTCTTGTGTGGATGTGAGAGAGTGTTGACAAAGAGCAAGATGATTTCTGGAAAGTCCAAAATGAAGTTGATGAAGAAGGATGAAAGAGTTGAGGAGTCAAGAAGACGAAGGGTCAGCTAGAGGTGGTTTGGAGAGGTGTGGAGCGTGTTCCCTGTCACACAGCGCTTGGCAATGGTCTGGCAGTGGCAGGGACTGATGGTTATGCAAGAAGCACTGGCCTTCATTCGTTGAGACTATGATTCACATGGGACTTGCTCAGTTGAGTTGGTGACTTGGACGACAGTGGAAGTGTTGGAAGGGAATCCAAGGAGCTGGTGAAAGTCCCGCAACGAGATGAAGGTTGATGATGCACAATTGAGTTGACAAGTGATGAAAGGGCGAAACATAGAGATCGCGTTCAAAACTGGTTAAAGAATAGCAAAAAACGCTCCAACGGAATACCGTCGATCACTTGGAAACATGGAACTTTATTGACTTCATTCGTCTTGATCTGGCCGTGATTTACAGAAAATGATAGAACAATCTTTAAGAACACATCAAGAGGAACTCGTCTACCACTGGAAACATGTATGATCTTCATTGTAGTATCAATCCATTGTTCTCTCAAACATTACATGAACATGTCAATTTAGCCATGAAAGAGAGATACACCCCGAACTGAGGTTTTGTTACCATTGTTACTGGCCCAGACCCACAATTTGCTCTCCAAGGCGACCACGTCCAAGGCAAACCTGAGGGAGTCAGGCGTGCGGCATACGATTTATCGCCGTGAAGCTCGCCTTGACTCATGTTTTGAGCACTGATCCCATTGAACAACCACTCTTGTGATCACAGCGTTGATTGGATCTTTGCTGCGCGCAAGAAAATCAATCGAGATTGGTGAACCGTGTCAATGTGATCACGTCCGCCGTGTCGCAACAACGAAGCTGAACGACCAGTCATCTCATCTTGGACTCACCATTGTGGTACCTGATCCCGACAGGAACCCGTCATTGATGGATCTCAAGAGCGCAAAAGAACAGCGCTCGCGTCCAATCCAACAGCGCATGAACACCACTCACGGCCATCAGAATTGAGTTCAGTCCCCCTGCGGCCGCAATCACGAGCGATGTTGAAGACACGCGACACGCCAGAAGGCAGCAAGAAGATCACGCTTCTCTTGACTTACGGAGGAAGAGCAATCGCAAAAGAACCCTGAAGGGTACGTCGCTGTCTCATGCCGCTAACGATCGCCGACCGAAAAACATGGGCATCTAGGGAACGAAAGCGATCTAACGAGCACAGAAGAGTGCCATTATCAATGCCATCGCGAGGGTCAAGAGAAAGGATCACACGGTCAACAGAAAGTATGACATCTGGCCAAGAAATTCCGAGCACCACGAGAGATGCGACTCCGATGAGCGACCGACACCTGTCATCAGCCTTTTCGTTCGACCCTGAGCTATGCTGAGAGTCAACGAGAATCTACCGAGCCACAAGGGGTTGACTTGTCCACCACAAGACGACATTGAGCCCTCGAATCTCCTTTCACCGAGGTCAATTGGTTGCAGCATGCTCGGATGAAAGACAGACGCGCATCAACGAGCACTTCCATGGCGAAATGGCAGAACCGATGACGACTATCTCGATAGCGATGAGGTTCAGAGTAACAGCCGCCGCCGCGAGGTGTGAGACGAAACCCTCCCTCCTCCTCAGACGCGAAGTCCGCCCAAGCACTCATTCCCAACATCAGGTTGAAGATCCAAAGCTTCATCAAGGGGCTATAGCGTTACTGGCCTTGGAGGTCTCACACCGCGACTCAGTACCACTTCCAGAGAAGTGTTAAGCTCAAACTCGGACTGGCTCTGCCCCAAACATTGTACTTTGATTCGATAAGATATTCAGCGAAACAGGGAAAGGTGAGGCAATCTGAGATTCTTAGATCAAGGAGATCTTCAGTTCTCACAACTGGTGGTGTCGAAGTTGAGATTCCTCACCTAGTCTATCCGATGAGCAAAACGTCACTCAGGGGTGAGTTCCCAGTACTTTGTGAGCAAGACCACTACCCACTCCTTCAGAGGTCCATGGACTTGCCATTCCATTCATTTGACGACATCCCGTATCGCTCCACGCCTTGTGGTCATGATTTGTACCATTCATCCCCGCCCGATTCTCACCCACGCGAAGCTGTCTCTAACTCTTTACCAGGATCTCTTCCAGTTTGCGCATGCCCTATCCCAATCGAACAGGATTAGCAGACGTCCTCCTTTCATTGCTCATTCTTCCCGACCGCTACCTCATCAACGACTCTCCCATCCCGACGGATCCTTCGATTCCGCAGTTCCAACGACGAGATCTTGTTTCGTTGTGGGTTATCAGCAAGGCTCTCGACAAAGCATCCAATAGCCATTCATGGAGACAATGGTCACAGTGGCGAGCGTGCTACAATTCACTGGCGAGACAGTCGACGTGCAGCCACCGAATTGGGAAAGACTGTCGAGGGTCAAAACATTGCGAGTTCTGAGCGGGATCAAGCCAAGATACCCACGCACCAGCTGGATCAAGGATTGATGAAGACTCTAGAACGCACAAGGATATGATCCAGTGACAATGTCTCAGCTTCCGCCCTTCCTTTGACCATCAAACTTTGCCAGAAGGCTGATGTCGCGGGACGAGGATGTCCCGAGCTGGTTCCCCATAACTCGAATCTTACAACACAGCAAGAACACCAGAGGGCACGCGTTCGGCAAAGGAGAGCGTGAAGCAACCATAGCCGGCACAAGAGGCAACCCACTGCAGCTCAGATCGGTTGGTAAAGACCGTTAGACATACTGCCATCACCCCCGGCGACCGCAAAACGAGACCGATAAAAGATCATGAGGGGGCCGCACCCATTGCTGTGCTTCAAGCTGGAGGAGAGGAAATGAGAACGTTCAATTAGTAGTGGTTCTTCGCTGCGATGGTATGAGGAGACCACGTTTCTGGAAGGTCATGAGTCACAAACAAGCAGTCACCCCACAAACTCTTCTTTGAGGACGGCAACCAACGCGCAGTAACCGCAATACCTGCATCTTAAGTCCGTCCCGGAATCACATTTGAGTCATTCACTCGCCGCCGCCCTTGAGTCCAGTCGTATCCTCAGCGGACGACACGCGACCAGATCGAACTTGATGACCTCGAATACGACGATGCCTCTCACAAGAACCAAGGGGCAAATAATTTATCTTTCACATGCAAGTTACACCGCCATCGAAAAAATCCTCTCTTCAATCTCAAGCACAGGAACGGTGTGAGTTGCTGACCTCCGAATCGCCTCGAACCCATGACTCCAGAGTCAGCCCCTTGTATTGCGAGCGGCTTGGATCATCACCAAATGCAACAACTGGAGGAACGGAATGGTTCAAAGATGAACAGCGGCCCGCATTCTGGAATATGGCCCTGACGCTGCTCATTTTCCGCCTCTTTCTCCGCTTCACCGATCGATTTGTCTTGGCCTCCAACGGCAGCGCCACTCCGAGGCTTGTTCCCGGGATCCCTGAAAGAAGCTTTTCTGACCTCCCTTCCGCGCATCTTCTCAATTCGGATTCACTGTTTGCTTATTCACCGGTATATAACCCGTTTCGAAGCGCCACAGCATCATGGCTGTTAGTAGATGCCGCCTCCGTCTCGTGGTGGTCTCCGTCGATTTTTCTGAAACCCATCAGCCAAGCAGTTCCTCACCTAATGGTTCAGTCACGCCAAAGTTGGTCACTCGTTGATTGCCAGCCAGTTGACTCCAGCATGAGATTTACAAGCAGTGGCAGAAAGATGGACTCAGGATAAAGTTTGCAGTTTCTCAGTGTTTCTCATTCAGACAAGGAGACTTGGCCAAGTTGTTCAAAGACGCATAGGTTTCGTTGCCTGGCAACTCAACCATTCAATCCCTCGATATCCTCAATGACTGATGGAATTTAGGAACTCAGATGCAAGACCTCCACCAAGCTCTACTCCGAGTCAAGACCAAAGCCGCCTTTCAGATTACCTTTCGAAGTCGATCCCTTCCGAAACTGCCTCGACCTACATCACAAAGCCTCCCACGTCACAAGCCCGATCTGCATCCATCTTACACCAGCGACAACCTCACGCTGTGTCAAAGAGACTTTGACCCCGAAGACCGTAAGCTACGACCATCAAACGAAGCACAAATTGCGAACCTGACTAGTCTTGGAGGGAATGGTCTGCCGCAAGGACCAAGACTCTAAGCTTTAGAGCTTTGGTTGTCTTAAAGCGAACGTCCACATTTCCGCACCGCCTCATATCAGGGGCTAAGGTTAAATGAACAGCACCAATAGCTGGAACTTCATGTCGCAAGGTCTATATCGTGCAATTATTTTGATCTTCAAAGCTCATAGATCTGAGGTAATGTTGCCCCTGGCGGCTGTGCTGCAGGTTTGTGTCTCGTGAATATTGTGCAGTGACAAGACATAAAGCTCATTACTGCCCCCACAACTGCGACTGTGAACAGAAGTCAAGCAGAATTCAACCAAACAAGCCCTTGAGACCTGCGACTACAATCGTGCCAATGGCAAGCATACCCAAATTCTGCCGTCAGACACCCGCATCCCCAGTCTTCCATAGCGCCCGAGCCACTGCAAGTGCTCCACGAACATGGCCAACACCAGCCACTTCTAATCTCCAGTCACACAAAACCGCTTTTGGAGCCGCGCGATTTGCGTAAGATCGAGCTAACGATAGCGCAGATGTCGCGGTCAGGGCATGCATGGGATTGACATTACGGCGCCACCGTATGTCCCGCTAACGCGTCCGCTATTTTCCTCACCCCCCAGCCTGTCTACAGATCTAACTTCTGTCGGATTAGACTTTGGTACCCATCCACGTGTCCTCCACCGTGAGCACGTTTCTGTGTTGCCGCGTCCAATCGGATAAGGCTTGTCGTCCGAATGGGGGAATTCCATCTCAGCATGAGGAAGGTTCGCTTGACCCATGACCCCCCGATCCGCTGCTGGGCGCTTTCCGACATTGCTATTGAATGACAGGGTTCAATGGATAAACAGTGGATTGCGGGAGCCAAAGACTTGTGACATTGGGAGCCGAGCACGAGGACCGCGATCACAAGGCACATCCTCATCTCGTCTGCCGAGTTCATGCAGAAGCAGGCTGGCTACATCGATCGCTACGAGCAGTTCATTGCAATTATCTTATGCAGTGGTTTTCATCTGGTCAACTGAGATAAGTAATGTCACAACCGAGATAAGTTAAAACGGGAATCACTACCCCGCAGTGATCATACATTGAATGCCCAGATGCCGTCCCCAGATCAACATTTACCGAACACTGTCGCGCGATCCAGCAATCCACACAAACTTGTCCACCCAATCTCATCCTCCAGTTGCCGGACCGATCACCCAAGAAACTCAGGCTGCCTCACCAGGTTCTCCCAATCTCCATCTGGGTCGATCTCTGGGTTGCCATGTAGATTCACAACCCGTCTGCTGGTCGCAATGGTGCGCAGGACATTGTCAATCACTGTCCTGTCCGGCTTCTGGAGCCCATCATCGGCATGGTCTTCTTCTTGCAGGAGCCGGTATCTCTGGTTCGTGGTTTCGATATCTCCAAAGATCAAGAGACTTGACTTTTGTCGAGTCAGCGCCACGTTGAGACTTCTCTGCTCCGCGACAAACGATGGCCCGGTTTCGCGGGTAACACACAAAGCCAGAACCACAATCTGAGCTTCCCGGCCTTGGAACGTGTTGACTGTTGAAGGTGTAACATCCCTGAGTTGATCGTCGTCTCTGAATCGCTTCCGGATTGCTGCAAGGTTCGCTCGGTAGTAAGTGATGACGGCAATGTCGGCGGGGTTGAGCTTGAGGTCTTCGATCATCTTGACCAGAAACTCAGCAATCAGATCAGCCTGTCGAGGATTGAATCGAGTCGCCTTGTGAGGGTAGTTTCGGCAGGGACATTTGAGACAATTGAAGAATACGGGCTGGATTCGATCCGCACCAGCCGATGGGATGTGATGCTCAATTCGTAGGTAGTTCTCGACTTGCGATCCGACCGGAAAGTTCTTCAACTGACAATATGGACTGTACTCAAAATAAGGGATCAAATGGGGGTAGACCGTGTTCAGTGAAAGATCGAAGAGACCTTGCGCCATTCGATGCTGGCGGTAGAGATTGAACACGGGCCATCCCAGGTAAATGAACAAATGGAACCAAGAGATGCGGTAGAAGTTGGCGAATCTGTTGGTGGGAAACAGCTTTTCCTCTGGTGTTTTGTCGCGTCTGTCCTTGCCGGTATGGAGCAACTCCATGGCTGTCGGGAGAACAGGGGCAAGCTGCTTGGTGTCGCCAAACATGATCATGGGTCGAGGTGTATTGCCGAGAACCAACAGACCATCGGAGCAGAAAAGCGTGGCAGCTTCATCAAAGATGACGCCGCGAGCCACCTCCGAGTTGTATGATCTGTAGAGGAAGGAGTTAGATGTGGCTGGAGTCGTGGCCACGACATTGGAACATTTGATGACCAAGGCCATCAAATTGCGCAAGGGTTTCTCGTAACTTCCGGTTGAGTACAGTCTACGCTTCTTCGCCGGGTCCTGCTCCTCTGCAAACCTCACAAGGCCAGAAAACTCGGAAATTTTGGAGGGCTTCACGCCAGAAACGGAGAGTCCCTTGAGTCTCTGGTGAAGCTCCCAAAGTTCGCTGTTGTCGTCCGAGGTCAATTCCGGGACAGCGCTTGAAGCCAGAACCCGCAGTGTCCACCAGCACAAAGAGTTTTCGAACCTCCACGCCGACGCGCTTCGAGAGCCAGGCTTGAATCGCAGTCCAGCCAAAGCTCGGAGACACTTATCCTGCTCATCCTTGAGTCTGTACCCCCGGACGACCATCAGCTGATTGACGGAAACACCATCGTCGGTGAGCTTCTTGATGATGGACTTGGCCAGGGCGTCGGTGCGGTCGAGGATATTGTCAGTTGCTTCATTGGAAGCGGCGCTCAGGTAGACGTGCTTGATGGTTGTGTTGAGGCACATGAGAACTGTGATGGCCGAGGCGAGGGTCGACTTTCCAGTACCAGGAGGACCAGAAACAATTCCGAGACCGAAATGAAGGCTGCTGAAGTACTGCTGCACCTTGCTTCGATCACCTTCGAAAACAGAGCCAAGGCAGGTGTCTCGAATTTCGGCGGGTACATCTTTGAAGAGATCAAACGGAGGCAAGTTGACGTTGGCGCCGGAGCGATGAAGATTCCAGAGTCCCTTGCCGATCAACAGCTCATTGAAAATGGCCTTCTTGTTGGACGCGAGAGGATCTCGCTGCATGGTGACAGGCCAGACCTTTGGATCGCTCAGACGATTAACAGCATTGACGCGAAGCTCTTCCCCATACGCGTTCGATTCGCAGATGAGTTCCAAGCAGTCCCGGTCAAGTTTCTCGTTGACTCCATCATATTTTTCGTGAGCAATGGGCGAGAAGTCGTGTCCTTCGCCGGTGTCCGGGCGCAGCAAGACCAGCGGAATTCGATCGTATGAGTCAATGTTTGACGGGAGTTCTGAGTCGCCATAGATCACAGGCGATGCATCCCAGACAACAGAACGACGTCGGGAGTCATTCGCCAGGAACTTGACTTGTAGCTTCGTGTAGGATCCCTTGAGCGCGCGATGAACAGCTCGCCAATGCCGATTTTGCTTGACATGTTAGCTTGGCCATAGACTGGGACAAGTTACTTACGAAGTTGTTTCGCGGGGGTTCCAGGAGACACAAGTATCTTGTCGCATGTTTGATGGGTTCGTTGCCAATCTTCTAGATGAGCGCCGGCATCTCAACATCGTTGACATGTTCCAGGTCGTGGTGAAAGTCCCAAACGTCTTGAACGTGGATATGCGTCCAAGCAGTGTCTCTCTCGTTTTGGTTCTTGAAACGGGTTGTTTCGCGGAACAGTATTCCTCTCGTTCTGGGGATTTGTCTGTTGTATCGGTCCCAGTTCCATCTCTGACTGTACAAGTTAGCTGGGATGTAGGGTGAGGCAGCAAGACTTACTCATCACCGAATCCATAGTCGCCAGCTTGGGGCCGCTCATTGATGCCCTGGATGACTTTGTCAATGTCATCTTTGCTGGCCTTCACCAGGAGACTGAAGTTTCGTCTCTGGAGGATCTCTGGTAGGGAAATGACCCCAGCGATCGGAGTATGCTTGTTGACCCACTCATCAACAGTCGTGTTCGCTCCATGGAATGGAAGGCCAAAGCCGACGACAGTGGCGTTGTACTGCGGCGAGATCTGTATCTCAATGAGTCTATATTCACTCAGTTCACCCTCAAGGCCTGATAGCCCGTTGTGCTTCTCGGTAAGCTCGCGGGTGGTCGCGGCGAAACCTTGTGGCGGTAGCTCGATTTTGACGTAGTAGACCGCTGAGTCTTTGATTGCATGATCGGCAGAATACCAGCTCCAGATACTTCGATCCTTGCTGCGAGGGAATGAAAGTCGAATGCCTTTTGTGGTGAGACTGATAATGATATCGGACGATGAGTGAAGCTGGATGAGTTTCGGGTCGCCCTCGTCAGCAGCCTCACTGAGGATAAGGCTACAGGGGATTGTACGAGACGTCATCATACACGCTGCTCAGGCGGAGGTTAGGAAGAGAGGAAATGTCGTTGGTGCAGACTTGTGATGCATGAGAAGCCTTGTTGTTTGAGAGAGGCGAAGCTGAGGCAGAAAGGAGCGGGGCACGGGAGGTTGCACGAGGAGCGGCAGCGAGCGAGAAAAACAACACTCATGGAGGGGCCAAGCATCAGTGAATCACGCTAGCCTCTTTGGGATTGATGGAAGATGCTCGGTCTCAGAGAGCAGGGTAACCAGGACAGCCCATCTCATTCACTCTGGATGCTACGCTTTGGGTGTATAGTAATTTTCAAAACGTCAGCACGCTAATCAACTCGATACTTTGCTGAGAGTGACCAGGTTGAGCAGAGATTCCTTCCATATCAGTTCGCCATGTAACGTCACTCGATCGGTAAAGTATGCCAATCCAGGTTTTGCTAGCCAAGAGACAGGCTTCCAAGTTCCATCCGGACAAGATTAATCAGCTTTATTTGACTCTTTCAGTCAGTTTTTGACTTTTGTGAAGTTGCCAATGCCATGGGAATTGGGATAGTCGATCTAGTAAAGAGGGAGCACTGTCATTTTTGCCTTCAAGGTCATGGTCTCCGGAGATTTAGACGATGCACTGCTCCTCTAAGCTCCTCAACACCGATGTAGACAAACATCAGTAAGACAGAGGTGATAAGGCATTCGTAAACAAGCACAATTGGTACCAAAAGTCGCTGGCTTGGCTTGTACTGATCCCATGATGGGAGGGTGAAAAAGGGTACGTACATTGAGCTCCAAATTTACAGGCGGTAAAACCACTGAAGTCCACTGCAGTCCCCTGAAAGCAAGGTCTTCAGAACGGCCACAATTCGGTACGTACCTGGACTCAGCATTAAGGTATGCGCGGGAAGCACAGAAAAGGTACGTACCTTGCCCGAGGCCCAAAACCTTGCCCAACAGGTCCGAATCCACTATTGATCACTAAAATCCACTATAGTCCCTGAAGCTCGCTGGAAGTCGGTTCGTCAAAACGCCTCAACACCAGCACACCTCGACGTGGCATCGAGAACGGAAGCGAGGTACGTACCAAACTCGGGCCCGATAGATTAAATACCCCAACAGGCGCTAAATCCACTAACAATCACCGAAGCCCACAGAAACCAACTGGGACCCTCAGAATAACACATCATCTCGACTTGGCTGGCCACAAAAAAGGGGTGCAGAACATGGTACGTACCTGAGGGTCAAAAAGTCCAAATCACCCAGTACCTATAAGTCCACTGAACACCGGCCCGTCTCCCGGAAATCTGGTGCGGAAGACGGCTTTGACCACCGGCCGTATCAAAACCGTGTTGGCCCAAAAGGGTCAATCCCGTCTACGGCAAATTGTGGACAACGCCCTTGGAAATCCAAGACAATAGTAAGGGCATGCAATAACCTACTCACCAAACGCGGCTTTCTTCGTAAGAACATAAACAACTTGATGAATAGTATTACTGTAAGTAGTCTCATTTGAGAAAACATCGGTTCAAGCATGGTGCGGTAGTTCCCAAGGTCAATCTTTCTTCGAGACCATTCGCATCATGAAATATCAAGTTCCAGTCCAGGTTCAGCCCCTGAAGAACGCTAGAAAATATCTAAGACCATAGCTCGTGTCACATTGCAGTTCATAAAAGCGTGAAAAAGAGTCGTACACATTCAAACTATATATCGACTTATATACGGCGAACTTTGCTCATCACGCTGCAACGAACGAAAAGTCTCAAGTAACTCCCACACTACCATCTCAATTGCCGTCCTCTGAGCGAGAAATAGAGTGAGGCCCCCAATACATAGCCACCAGGTCATTGGCAATAAGCCATTCTCGATAGATGTCCGGAAGATTGCGCTCGCGGCGTGGGAACTGGTCCAGGGTCCATGGAAACTCGGGCGCTTCTTCTCCAAGGTGGCAGACTGACCAAGTCAGTGACAGCATCATCGATCGAGGTACAACTTGGACTTACAGAACCTTGTCTAGATAGCGGACTCCAATGTGTAGTGGAACCGCGCGTCGCCCACATAGTACTCACCCATTCTTTCAAAATCGTTACATACTCGCTCTATGCAACTGTCCTTGACCACCTGGAAGGTTTGGTGGTCGAGCGATCCAAAGTAGGTGGCCACATCGAAGAAATATTGGAGGCGGGCATAAGCGTCGTTTGTGTCTACTTGGAATGCTTCCGGGTATTCGTGAGAGGCAATGACGCTTGGCATCGTTGGAAACGGCGTAGGGGACTTGCTGTGAGATTGTACGGTATTGGTAGAGAAGATCGGACTTGACTGAGTTGGTGGGTCGTATCGATCCAAGAGCAGACACTGGCACTGACAAGGCCCAACAACCACGATGCTCCACTAGCCGCCTGCGATTCTGTGCTTTCTCCACCTCTCATATCGTGAGCTACCAATCGCTCACTCACGTTGGTCGGCGCTTCTCTTCTCCTTTACATCTCCTCGAGTCGCAACTGTACCATCACGTTCGACACCCCAACTACTACATACAGAACGCAAAATCATTAAAGCAACGCCTCTCGACACTTACCTCACGCTCGTACCATGGCGTCACCCAACACCAGCATCTTTCACGTCTGGGCCCATCGAATCCGGGGAAGAATTTTGACGAACGATGAGACCTGCTTCGAGTACATCGCTAGCAAATACGGCATGCAAAGCATTGTCAGTGGGATTTGCTTCGGCTGCGGTGCCCATCCCTGTGAGCATTCCGTCTTGCAGAACTTTCGAGACGTCGACAGGCACTGGCAAGAGTATCTCCAACAGGGAATCACCGAATGCAAAGTGACTACCCGGTTTCCCGATGGGGTAAGCCAACCTCTCACGGTGATGGAAATCACACGCTGCTCGGTCTGCAATAGCAACACCCACCCAACAATCATGTGCCTCAAGCTCCTTGATGACCACTCCAGTCATTGCCCCATTTGCCGCAGCAGCCAGCACGGTATAGGCGACTGCCCGACTTTCCTTAGGATGAACCTCAGCCGACAAGTTCAGTTGCTTGTAGCGGATCGCGCTGGTCTTCCCCCTCTGGTTAAGGGCTTTCCTTGGTGGGATTATCTTCACCGATGGATGAATGACCCAGTCTCTGATAACAAGGTTCTTTCTGGGTTCCCGTGGTCGGAGAACTTCGCCAAGGAGATCACCTCGAGAGAAGGTGGACAGTTCGTCAAGAGACTTCAAGCTGTGTTCGACAAGGATTTCGATCGATCACTTCTGCCGGTGGATGAGAGCACTCGCACAATCAATGGTGTATACACCAACTTGTGGTGTCCTGCCAACGTCCGAGGATGGGTTCAAAGCGCCGGGTCAGGCGGCCAGTGATTGTACATACTGCGGCCATGTAGTAAGTCCACAACCCTTTCCATCAGAGAAGCGACAAGCTTTCTTTCCAGGTTGACCACATGCTAACACATCGGTCTTCCAGCAACACGTTACTATTCGTTCCTGAATAATTGGAGCATTGGGCCAAGCTCATGGAGGGGACAGCCGTGGGATACATGACAGAGTCAATGATCGATCTTGTTTGCTATCCTGTAGCCTGAAGTGGCCAAGAGTGATTCCTGCAATGCAACAATAGCATGAGTGACAATCATTATGTGTGACAAATAGACTCTAGTTGGACAGTGCTTCAATCTATTAGGCCAACCTTTTCTTCAACTCTTCGTTCTCCCTCTCTAATAGTTCATACTTCTTCTTCCAGTCATGAACCTCTCCCGCCTGTCCAATGATAATCTCCCCCAGCCTCTGGATCTCCTCCATGGTAGGTGCCACCCAATAGCCCCTTGACAAGAGTTGTCGGCCTCGGTCGAGGCTGGCGAGCTGTCTAGACGAGCCGGCCACACCCTGCCCTCCCCATCCCAGAAGTGGCTGAAGACGTCCTTCATTGTCTGCAGGCGCGCATCCGTAGGCAGAGCGCTGACCTTGTGGGAGTGATCGACCTCGTGCTGGTACTCCGTGATGGACTTTTGTGTCTCGCCACGATAGACCTCACAAGAAAGCTCCACTGTCCAGGGGAATGCAGTGGGAATTGGCTGGTCCTTGGTATGAGGGGCTGTCAGAATCTTATGAAGCCAAACCCACCAGCCCAAGTCGGTGAGGATTGGGGGCATGCCAGCGCGGTCTGTCACGAGCAACTGGACCTTTTGTCCCATGCTAAGGCGAGAGAACTCTCTGCAGTTGTCGGTAGCATGGCTCTCACTGTTGCAGAACACACATCCACGAATGCCAATGGTAGTGATGCAGTCCTTCAAGGTATGACAGGCGCTGCCACACTCAGCACAGAGAATCTCGGCCACCTTAGGTATCTCGACCACGCAGCTCTCGAGGCTACCTTGAGCCTTACGTGCCCGGCTTCGGCGGGGTTTGCCGAGAGATGACTCCGATTCAATCTCCAGCTGGAGACGTCTGGCCTCAGCGGTGCGGTCTGGCCGGGCTGCCTGAGATGCGAAAGTGACCTGGGACGTGCTGGGCTGGCCTTTCTGAACCCCATGTCTTTCGGTAAGAGTCGAAGCGCCATCGTTCGTGTGTCGGTTCCTATCAGGGCCAATGTTGCCTCGGCCAGAACCGGATGCTCGCTAGATGCGTCAGTATGTTTAATGTCTGCGAATTTGGTGTGCGAAACACTTGTCTAGCGCTGTGTGTTCATTGGGTGCGCAATTATCAGACATAATGGATGACGGTCGTAAAATAATGTTCAGCCGGACAAGGAAGTATTGCTTTCTCGAGATGTTGATTCTGGATGCGAAAGTAAAATGGTAATGTACGTTGGCCCAGTTTGTGTAACGATGGTTTAGGCCAACATCTCGTCGCACAGTGGGCGTACCGAATGTTTGCCTCTTCTCGGTCAATAGATTTTCTCAAATTCGTGTCCCCTACAAACGTTATTTTATAACTCTTATTACTGATAAATGCCCCCAAGTTGATGAACGATAAGTTATCGCTTATTAACTGTCAAATTTATGATTGTGCCTCTACGTTTTATGAGGTGCGCATTGAGCGTTCCATCAGGGTGCAATCGTACCACACCACAAACATTTAAAATTGTCAGATAGAAAAATATAATCCCACTGGCATCAGAAGTGTTTAATTTTATATTATCTTAAATCCGTTATTGGATTCAGCCTCGACTGCAACCCCTGGTCTTGGTAAATGAGAGATTGGTCGTCCCCAGGGCTTCTTTCGTTGATTATACTGTGTCATGTTGTGATATCGTCTCCAAGCGCGGAGACATAGTCCAGCTCCTCATGGGTCCATTCATGTGCTACAACCAATGATCAAGCATGTGTCGTCTTGATCAGGCAATCTCTAAACGCTAATTATCAAAAATCTACAACCTTCCAAGGGTTGGTCATGGCCGTCTACCCTGGAGACTCCCACCACAATTCCATCATCACATTGAAACTCAATTATGATGGTTTTAAATGCTGCCAAAAATCGGAACATGATATTTTGAGGTCGAAATGTCGTGGATATTCATTGGACTGATCAACGGTTTATTCATCTTCTTGTGACCGAGCTGTCAACTTGTGGACGCTGATGGGGACTTCATCACGACAAAGAAGCGAAAACTGTTTCATGATCGTACAAGTTCCCACGCGACCAACACCTTCGTTTCACATCCTTAAAACTGGAAAGATACCGGCAGACATGACCATCTCATTGCTCTGAGTCTGCCGTCCCTACCGACCCTGGTTCCTGAACCCCCCTACAAATTAGGAACCACAACGATCGTGCCAGGACCGCCGCCCTTCACGGATTTCTGTTTAATAGATCTCATCTGACTCAGCTCACGCGGAAGATATGGAGAACTTCGTTGTGCTCAAGTGGTGGCTATTGTGAAGATGTGAAACCCAGGAATTAATCAATTTATCATATGTGAAAGTGGCAGTCGACAGTTGTGAGACGCCGAAACGCTGAAACGCTGCAAACAGCCCTGTGCAAACAGAGAGGGAGGCAAAGGCTCAGCAACCCCACCTTGAATTGTGAACTTCCAAACACCAATTCTTCTTCCTTCATCATAGAACAAAGCCCGTCACGGCACAACGAACACGTACAGCATAGCACACACACACACTCTCTTTTTACTCCCTTTCTTAAATACAAAAAATGGCTTCCACTGGGTTTGACCATTCAGCAGTTGACGTCCTGAACCTTTCGGCTCGTCGGGCGCACATGCATGCATTTTTCATGCACCTTGGGGTCTGGGACAGCGCCAAGGTCGCAAGGACTCGCGAGAAGTGCGTCGAGTTACTTTGCAAGTTTTTACATGAACAGGGTTATGTCTCCATTTCCCATGAGTACTTTGAGTACGAGGTGGACGCCCTTGTCTGGGACAATTATCGTAAGCTGTATCCTGCTCACTGTGCGCAACTTGAACTAACAGCATTCAGTCAAACGCAAGAAGATTTTGACCATGGCTAATGAGTGGCCTTGGTCAGAGACCGTACCCAGAAAACATGATCCGACGACCCAGAATTCTCTGGTCTACAAAGACTGGCTTCGCCGCGATCCGCTTGTCAAGGTTGAAGACGATGACGTGGAAAACACCCCACCAAACGCCCCCGAAGGCCAAGAAAACGAAGTCCCTGATACCCTGGTGGCTGGACAAGGTATCAAAGAAGAAAAGGACCAGTTTTGATGATGCTGCGGAGGAGAAGTTAAGTACGTACCTACCCACCTCAAGGACCAAACCACTAAGGTCCACTAACAGTCACTGAGTTCACTGCAAGCAGTTAGGGTCCCCTAAGATCTCATAAATCCCAGGAGCTGGTCCAAAAAGAGCCAAATCAATCTTGTCCCCAACAAAGTATGAACAGCGCTCCTGGCATTCTGCACGAAACCTGAAGCAAAGACTTCCAACGACGGGGATGCACTCGCTGAGCGTGTGACTGGCAACGATGTTGCTGCCCCACCACAAAAGCCAACTGTTTGTAAACTCCATCGCAACAACCCCAATCCTACACAATCTTCACACAAATACAACCTTTACCGCCACGTCTTCGATCATCTTTCATCTGGTACAGTACTGAAGTTCAAGGCTTTAGTTACAGTTCCTAACCTCTGCACAGCACCATGGATCCCTTCAACGCTCTGTCTCCAGAGGTCCAGCTCAAGATCCTGCTTTCCATCGACTCCGCATCCCTCTCCTCTATCACCCGAGCGTCGCCGACGATGCTGCAGCGGTACAATCACGACCGAGCAAAAATCGAACAAAATCTTTTACGCCTCCAGGAAGATGAGGTACACCGCCTACAAGAGGAAAATGCGTCTCTCAGACGTGAATACGAAACTCTACGGCAGACTGCCAGCCAAATCCCGAATCTGTCTGTCCCGTCTTTCGAAGAACCTGCAATCCTTCGCGAGGAGGCCAGGAGGCTCATCAAGGAATCCGCACCCTGTGATGTAGCAACTGTGGCCAAGTATATACGATGGATGCCACGCGGGGCACGTCTTGTGTGTAGCCAGGGGTATCGAGTGACCTACACCCAGGCAGACCATCCGAGGCTTGAGGGCATGGCACCACGCAACATCGAAATTGTCATCGGTGCTTACTTAAGTGCGAGGAAAGAGAGGGGGACACTGGACCCGGAAGAGCCAATAGACCTCTTTTTTGAGTGCCTTTGAGTTACAGTTGCTGACTGGCGTATGTTTGGATGCAATGATGTTTCACGCGACTCGGTGGCTTTTGGGCGAGATACGACACAGCGGCTACAGTCGAATGTAATAGCCTTTCAATTGTACAATAAGCCTAGAAGTCCATAAGCATTACTATGCCTTGCTCATAATAATGTACACACTCATACTTCTGGCGACCTCTTTATATTCTTATGCAGTTCTATGTATCTTTTTGATGTCTTCGTGTTCTCATTTCTTTCATCTACATGTTCCTACTCAAGCCCAACTCGTTTATTTCCTCATCGCACACTGTTCACCATGATTCGAATCATCGGCTGTAGACGTTCTTCTCGTGATTAGCATGATTTAGATGGCAAATAGCAATGTATTTGCTGACTGTCTTGTATTCTATGGACAAAGCTCACTTGAGACAACCTGGTTCTGAATGAAAAAGGACTTTTATCCACACAGGGCATCTATACCATACATCCTCAAGCACAGGAAGTGCTATTCGCCGGCACATCACCTTCATGGTCGTGGGATATGAGCACGAAGAGGGAAGCGGCGACCTTCATGAAACCAGTAGTAGCTCCAGACATCAGGGAGCGACCGGACTGTCATATCAACGGGCAACGCCTTTGGGTCTTGAGTGGCGTCAAACTCTGTCTGGAATGTTTTGACTGGTTTCCCGCGTTTGCCCTGGAATACCTCGATAGCAAACTTGGCAGTCCAAGGGAATCCGGTTGGTAGAGGAATGTCCTGAGTCTCCTTCGCTTCAAGGAACTCGTACAGGGGAGTCCACCATAGAGCAAGCGCAGGCTTACCAGCCCGATCGGTTACAAGCAATTTGACCTTTTCCGCAAGGGAAAGTCTCTTGAAAGACTCGCACTCGTCGGTACGATGGCTGTCGTTGTCGCAGAATATGCAGGCCTTGATGTATCCATGCACAGTCGTGATGCAGTCAGCCAGTTGGTGGCCTTGACCCTTGCAGTTTGCACACGGCTTGAAAATGCCTGCCTTGGTGGTTCTCTCAGCCAGAGGGCGAGACAAAACAGGCCTTCTTGGACGAGCGTTGTTTTCAGACATGAGGATCTCGTACGCGATCTTCTTGGACCTTGCTTCGGCCGCGCGGTTGGGCTTGGGACACCGTTCTCGATTCCTATCACCGATGTGATAATCTCTCTGGCTTTTCTCAACGCCGTATCTCTCAGACAGCCTTGCGGTGTTATTTGTTGTGTCTTGGCTCCTATGCGGTCCAATATTGCCTCGACCAGACCCGGAAGCTCTGCAGCAGGCGTCAGTACAATCGATGTCTGTGTCTTGGGTGCTGAAATACCTCTGCTGGTGTGCCTGCTTTTCGGGCGCGGGGATATCAGACATGGCGAATGGTATAGAACGTTTTAACAGATAAGGGATTGTCGCTTTCTTTGAGACGGTGATTCTCGGGTGGCGTCGTGGAGGCTTTTGATGATGCGAAATCAAATGATTTCCATTTGTGGCTAGCGTAGAATCCACGTCCTCACTGTCACCGTTGGACGGTAGGCCACCGCTGCACTCACTACAAGCTAGGCCTCCCTGCACTAAAACCATGGCTTACGCCAAGAATTTGGCCGCAACAAGACTCACTCTGAGTGACATCATGACATCCTTGCTAATCTGTGAGCTGTCGTTTAAATTACGTTACCCTAAGGGAATTGCGATAGCCTCTTGCATCAGGTGGTGCCATTCAAAGAGAGAAGTTGCGTATACATGACATGAAAATATGCACGATGTGCTAAATGTCTGCCTCTGCTTAACTCAGTAGAGTCTCAAAATCGTGCCCTCCGCAGACATATATTTATGACTCTTGTGATATACAAATTCTCTTTAGCCATTAAATAATCCGTTACAGCTCATTACTGTCAAATATTCCAGCGTAGCGTCCACGTCTCATGAGATACGCATTAAGGGCTGTCTCGCAGATTAGGGTACAACCTTATCACATCACAAACATCACGCTAAGGACAGACAATTACAGAGGTCTCCCCACCGATATCGAAAAGGTTATCATTCTACATTGTGATACATTGGTTGTCGCTTTCTATCCTCGGTCGTGCAGTCCCTGCTTAAAATCGTCGATCTCTGGTGAGTGAAACAGGTCGAGTGACCTCCCACGACCTTCCCCGGTGATTATTCTGTCTGAATTCCGCATGATTTCACGACTGGTCTTTTTGCAATGACAAGCATTAGAAACCTGGTATTACACGGGCAGTTACTGTGGTTCAATCGAATTTGGTTTAGTTCACTGAGTCATGAGGCGTGCGATGTCCTTGAGCACCAACGATATGGTTTCATGGGTCCATTAATGGATCATAACCAATGACCAAGTATGTCTCATCTCAAAGAGGCAATATCTAAGCGCTAGTCATCACGCCCACAATTGATCTTGCAGGGGTTGATGATATCGCGCTACCCTGGAGACTCCATCATCAAACCAAAACAACCTCACATCGAGACTCAATTATAGTGGTTGTAGATGTTGTAAAAAGTGGAAAGGAACCTTAATATCTGCAAGTGATCAGATTCCATTGAGGAGGAGCTGCGTGATGTAGCTTACAGTAAATTCAGGCGAGTCAGTTGGGAACGCAAATCTACAGCTTGACCGTGCCATACACAGATAATTTATGACAGCACTTTCGGACTCGGCAAAATGTCAGATAAATCTCATTAAATTTCCCTAATGAACTCTAGAGCCCTCCACTACACCACGTTGCACAAACCGGAGCGGGGCAGTCTGTTCACCCGCTGAGGGCCAACCTCACCTGTTTCTTCTTCGTGACCACGACCCGTCTAGGTCGATCAAGCCTTTTATTAGGGCCTTCATTCTGATGCTTTCCTACACCTGGACCCCTCAATATTCATTTAATCTTTGTACGCCGGCGAGGACTGTTTGTTTCGCATCCGCTACGCCGTCACTTGAGCCCCTGTTGCTGAAGTCAAAGTACACCTCAGGCGGCGCCACTCAGTGAAGGCAAGTTTGGCTTGTCCCCGAGCGGGTGGTCATGGCCGACAGAACTTACTTCCATAGATACCATTATACTGACATTCCTGTCTGTCGCGCGACAATTGCAAGCCCACTCACCGATGACTGAAAGGACGCAATGCGCTTGCCACGAGACGTTATGAAGCGACAACATGAGTACCCTGCGCGAGATCGAGTCTCAAAGTGAAGTAACGAAATGCCACACGACGGCCGTGCCCGACCCGTCAGCGATTCAGCCAACCCTGAGATCTGTTCGATAACGTGGAGCTTGCAGCGACCAGAAGACGGAAACCAAGCTCATGTTTCCGGAGACCCGAATTGGCACAGAGAATGGACCTGATCGCAGGATTATTACTTCATTTCAGATGGGGGACGGGCAAGGCATCACGCGCCTCGCACTATGAGTAAGAGTGACAAGCGGCACCTGTTGAGAGCGAGACTGGTCACCGGACGTATTTGATCTCCTGACTCTGCCGAGACTTCTGTTCCGAGACGTCAACTTATCCCAACACCGTCTACTCCGAATGCCCCTGCCGACGCCGCAACCACAAGTGCTACGATAGAGCCCCTCTCGCAGAGGTCACCGCTGTATCCCACCCGATTGCCCGCACATTCCCTCCAGGCTTGACCAATGTCGACGTTTTTCGGATTCAACTCGCCCGAATGGCTCGATTTCTGGAGAGATGTATGCAAGAGACAGAGATAACTTTCACGAAGGATAATCATGTAGTCAACTGAAAACGTGGTGAGGTAAGATAGGTCCCAGTTCTGGTTCATTATAGACACGCATAAATGTTCAATTTGTGCAATCTGAAATGAAATCTTTGTTACTGCATCTGATGCAGGCTCTTTGTTCATGAATGTACCCCTTAGGATGTGGTTTCTTATCCTTCTGTGTCCCGATCACCGATCTGCTCCGGCAAACTCAAGTACAATGACTCTTCCACATCTGAAAATCCACGCCGCATTGGAGGTATCGCTATCCTGGTCGCATAGGAGAACATGTTTCGAGTAAGCGTTGCTTGATCAGATTGACATATCCGTATCACATTCGTTGTTGAGTGGGAGAGGGGGTCGTCGGCCAGAGAGTGCTTTGATCAGGAGAAAGACGAGGCTCCATCGGTAGTACAAAAACGTTCTCGGTTGGAAGTCGGTGATACTCCAAGGAAACTCCGGCGGCGAATCAAGATGACAGACTAAGAGAAAGTCAGGCATAGGGTTATCAGTTAGGATGTATTGCACCTACAGGAGTCTTTCCATACGGCAGATTCCAGTGTATATCGGAAGACCGTGTGGTCTACACTGATCGCGCCCCAGTTCTTAAGGTCGGCACTGACAGTTTCAGCGCGTGTCTTATAAGCGGACTCAAAGCGTTGATCGTCGAAACATCCGTATCTACGCAAGGTAGAGATCAAGTGGACACAACGTTCCACAGCCTCTGGAGTATTCATGACGGCAGGTAGCTTAAGAGCTGGAAACCGGGAAGGTTTTGAGGAGCGCAAGGATATACGAAAGAATAGGATAAGAGTCAAAAGGATGAAGAGAACTGAAGTAAGGGCCAGTGAACGTTCAGGCAACTTGGTGGGCCTGTGCATCGTACACCATGAAGCAACCAGAATGCAGCGGGGACGTGCACCCCTCAGTCACTCTGACCCGCCCAACTCTACCAAAACATTACAACACATTCCGCTTTCGAAGGAGTTCATTCACGGCCATGCCTTTAAGACGCGTCGTGTTCAGTTTACGACTCTCTACGATCGGGTCCCAGATTAGCGCCGTCAAACGCGTCTCAGCCTGGGTCGTGAAAATGGCACGCCCGGGCCCGAACGGCATTCACGGCTAAGTCAACCGCCCAGTCGTGCGACACTCCATTACCGAATAGCAAAGGCGACACTGAACTCTGATCGACATCTCACCAAGCGACTCAAGACGGTACTCACCAATGATGAACTCGAGGGGCCTTGAATTTGTGCGAAAAGCATGAAATTGGACCGGAGCCCACGATCGCTGCACCAGGTCCCCGTTGGGAGAACCAAGAAGTTCGAGATGACTACTGCAGAGACTGAAAACTGGCTCGGATGAACTCGGAATTCAACGCCGTGATTCCACGAACTTCGCCAGGCCATCCCAATACCAACGGTGAGCTTGCTGTTCCGATCCTCAGCAACTATCGAAGCTAACCTCATGTACACAGACAATATCACACCTCGCCGGGCCCCTTCAGACTTCTTTTGAGTCCAAAGGTGGAGACAGACAAGAAGTGAATGAGGCGGTAGCTTGTCCCGGGAAGTGTTGTCAGTCCACCTCGCCCAATGCGCTGCAACTGACGGCGGGAATCGGCTGAGGGAATTGTCGACGTCCGGAGTGTAGCTTTCCTTCCAAGACCTTTCGAACATCACACTCTTCAACCGCTCATCCGACTCACACAGTCAATGGACATCCACACACCCATTTCGATGCACGTTAGCTGCCCAACAACGCCAAAATCGACGAAGATCACTCGCAGCCCCGCATCCATTGCTGGCAAAGATGAGGTACTTGAGGAGTTTGGCCTTTAATGTGAGGAGATCAACATTGGAAGCAGCACTCTACGACATTATCGGAGTCTGCGAAGAACAAACAGCTTGGGTCGACACACCAGTTCACATCAACACAAGCGCTCCACAAGCTGAGGTCTGTCTCGGATCCGAGTCAAGCGATCATGAAAGCTCGCACTCCTCCATTTGAACTCAACATCACTGGACCTGGGATGACATGGCGTATGTAAGGCTCTACACTTCAAAGGCCGATTCCATCAACAACCATTGACGGCCCCATCGAACTTCGCCTTGTTTCCGAGTCCCCAAGAGTTGGCCATTACTCGAGTTTCGCATTGACTTTCACCACGCCTTGCGCTGCCTCGAACTCACGGTTTCAGTCCCGGCCGACCCCAACCAATCACGTCACACTCATAGTGATGGAGGACTTGAGCTTCGGCGCAGTATGATCCTCATCCTTATGCCAACAATGCCCCCGTGCTCCCTTCGCTGACCTCTTCTTTCCATATTCAGGTTTATCTGATCTCGCATCATCCTAGCCCGACTCAGAACGAAATCTAGAACCAATCAGCTTATCGTTAATGAGACGCCCGCGCATCCCTTGCACGTCGTTCTCAAGTCTCAATTGCAGATTGACAGGTACGGGGACAACGTTTGCCAGATTAAGCTCGCCCCATCCGCCGCGCCCTCGATTCTTTGCGAGCAACAGGTGTACAATCGCTCTCAAACCTACAGTCTTCCCAGTTGCCGACCAGGAACCCATCCCATGACACCTTGGCTCAAACAACATGGTCCGCTCTTTTGTGACAACAAGCGGTGACACTCTCCATCTCATGAGTCTGCTCCTTGCGTCACATGCATGACTTCTTCAGCGCTCCGTCGCTTCACGACGTATGAGCCTTTTGTTGTTACCTCCTCCCTGTTCGCCTTTCAGGCCACAAGTCTTATGCCATGAACAACTCGACATCCGCTCTTCAGAACGGTATCAGCAGCTACTCGGCCAATAATCTTGAGTGGCCTACTGATTGCCATCTCGCGAATCACGCCCCTGGTAGGCAAGGGTCCGAAGGTAATGCACCTGGGCGCTCAGGTCATCCGAAGCCATGAAGGCACCATTGCCTTCTTCCATTCATTCGCTCGCCATATTTCGTCGGCTCTCTCCATCACCGAAAGTCTCGGGGGTTCGTCTGATCAGCATGAAGCATTGAGTCTTTCTCCACCTCGGGAAGACTGAACAGTCAGCACGTCCTCGAAGGTTATCATGCGTGGACGAGCTAGTCCAAGGATGAGAAGTCAAAGTCCATGACGGCAAGTTTACAACTGTTGAGGAGCTCAGAGTGGCTTCAATCTTCGGTTTTGCATGAGAAATGTGTACGTGGGAACTGGTCGGCTGGTCTCAAATCAATAAGCCTCCAGTCGAGCACATACTGAAGTCTTGGCTCCATAGTTCCTGGTCACACCCCAACGCAAGTCCCAGGCAGATCGCGCTTCCATTGTCACCAAGAAGCATGCTCTTGTCGTCCAAATATCCAAGAGCTATCCCATACCTCGAAATCGATCGGAATCTACCCAAGGCGCCGGGCCTTACCGCAACCTCGAGCGCATCGGAAGTCAACCAGGTGTCACATACCCTGTTGGATGACCCCGTTATGGCTGATTCGGATGGCTGGCGATCTGTACACTGCGGTACGGTTGGTGTTGCATTCGGTGAACAGCGCTCAGATCTTACTTCTGGGTACGCTCATAAGATACAGCCTCCCATTGCACAGAGTTATCCCGGGAGAGCCCAAGGATTGCGCAGAGATAGCCGCAGTGATTGCATCTGGCGAAAGGGGAAGACTTCAATGACCCAGCTCGATCGACTGACTCTAACCCTCGTGAGGGCCTGGGTCCGGTGTTCACCAGAGACATGCGACCCCAACGACGAACACACCAGAGCGCTTGTGGTGGCTCCGACCAGAGACCAAGAATCAACCGACGGATTATGGCGGCATCTACAAATGTTGCCGCCTCAAAAACAATTTGCCCTGGAGAACAACACTGAGACCGTGGCGCCTGAACTTCCCAGCGAATTTTTCCAGAATCCTGAAGAGACCATACGAATTGGCCTGTATCCGTATCGCAACGCTGACCAGGCTGGGAGATTCGAAAAGTACTCTTATCCTAATCAGAAAGTACGGCAAAAGCTGCCCTTCAAGGACTTGCCAATCATTTAAAACGGCGCCGGCCACCCGAATCCATTCCCAGTTCACCCCCGAACCAGACAAAGCTAACAGGGCCATCTTCAAGGGAGGCCATTCGACCAAGACTTGACCAGTAGTTCTAAAAGTCCACGCGGCTAGCGCTTACTGAATCGGTCTCTCAGCTTAAATCACCTCTAGCCCTGATGACAAGTTTTAGTCTAGACTGTTGCGTCAAGACGAACCATGCCCCTCGGACGACACGCGACAGTCCCCAGTCGAATAATTGTCAGTGAGAGTGGCATTATCCGCAAGCATTTCACAGTACTGAAGCTAACATCGTGTTTGTAGATACTACTGTTCTTACCACCTTCAGTCGCCCTCATCAACGGAGCACTCCCCTACAATTTCACCGGCGTTCCAGCCCATCGATCTCTACATCGCGAATATTCTTCTGAGGAATACAAGCTATACAGGTCGCGGCCGAACGTCTCCCGAGCCTTGAACAACGAGAGCATCAGGAGATGGGATCGTCACGCGACAAGGTGTCCTTGAAAGTAACCCGTGAGGCATGCCAGGTTGAGGTTCACTCGATATCACTCAATGACTGTCATACCGAATCGTGTCGGAAGAGTGTCAATCCATGGACGTAGCTATTCCCTGACGTGAAGATGCAGAAACAGCGACGGTATCCTCTCTTTTCCCCGGAAGATCAACCCCATTACATGCCGCAATTGACCTCATGAATGGCCGCGGGACCCCCTTTCGATGTCTGGCTCCCCATCGCCGCTCCATATCCATTGCGGACTTTGAAGGGATATTCAAACCATCTGCAATCACCACGGGTCTTATTAGCTGACTTCGAATTGTTTACAGTTCTCCCCACGTCCAGAGACGATTGATCTCATGGGTGAGCTTCATTTCCACCACAGGTGGTCGTGATTCCGCCCCATTGACAACCTTTCAACTTGACCAAGTCGAACGCCGACGGTGCGCGATATGTCTACCTCCAGTCGCGAAATGTGACGGATCTACGGCAACACATCAGACTTCCGGAAAGAGAAATGTAAAGTCCATGGTACTTCAGCTTCTTGCTCGACTGAGGCTTTATTGGTATGGACATCGTCGTCGACCATTCCCCTTTCCTCTCAAACGTGCGTTCAGCACGTGGAGGTCTTCTAATCACAAGGGACCACGAACACAGAGCCTTGCGATTCAACGCTGGCTGCCCGATACTACATGCTCTGCGATGAGCCTCAATCTTCACAAGAGTAGAGGCCGCCTTCGGCGAACGACCCGGCCCCGAAACCTACAAGCTGAGAAACGATAGCCCACCATGAGCGGTGACTTTCCGCTTACCTGTGAACTGGACACTCGCTGACTGATACGTGGATTACTTTGAGTACATGGACAAGTGAATCAGCCTCTGAAGTGTACGTATACTGACAGTTGCATATTCTTTCGCAGCACAGTCACGATGTACCCCGATTTCAAACTGAGCGCAGAAAGACTACCGCAAGCAAGCTTAACAAGAACGCAAGATGGACCACGAAGCTCGAACAATGGTCCAAGCACTCCACCCTTCCGATCGTGAGGCCGTAAAACTCGTCAAAATGAACATTATCGATGTCTATTCCATGAGGATTCTCCATTCTCCCGCCACTGTCCAATAACTTGATCGTCACGAGGAACATCAACGACGGCCGGGTTCGGCTGTTTTCAGTTGGCCATTCCCCTCGAACCACAGTACCCGGAACCCACACAGCCGACTTGGGTATGGATGTTTGCTGCCTTCTCAGCCTCTCGACTCTCACTCAGATCCATGTAAATGGAAGAGGTTTGGGCCTGTCTGTGCCAGCCGTCTTTCGGGGCGTTGACTACGACTTTGACCGCCCTGGTGTCACCTCCTCACCTTCAACACGAGCCCCGATTTGATGGTCCAATGTCCCCACCCCCAACTCATAACCTATGAGTAATTTCCAAAACGACGGTACTTTCGAGGAAGAATACCGTGTCTTTTTGAGTCTGGGAAACACGGGTCCAGTCCGTGTCAATACCAGTGTGCCCTCAAATGGTCAATCCGCGCCATCCCGCTTCGAAAAAGACGATCACAACAGCGGAAAAGCTGACAACAATCGTGGCCTCTTTTAACATCTAAACCTTATCAACGTAACTGCCGACAGAATAGCGAGGGTGATGTTGTTGGAGAGGTCTGAAGCTCTCTCATATCAGCCTCGACCGACAGATGGCCGCGACGTTCGCCCGGGAACATTTCTGGTGAGAGATTGTTCAGGGGGCCACTTGGAAACCTTTCACGCAGAGAAAAACATTCAGCGTTGGTTCAATTGAGGGCACGAGCGTAGCGAGGAAAGGCCCTCCGCCAGGAGCCCCCGGAGGGACAGGTACACAGTGCTCACACGCAAACAAGAATGAAGCTGCCATGATGTGTCTACCGCAGCATTTTTGGCGTGAAAGGACGAATGGTAAATCCCTTTTACTGCCGAGGAACCTCCAAAAATGACTGCAAGGCAAATGAACGCCCAGCGTCAGTTTCTCAAACATCTCATTGGCACCAATCTCACTGCAGTATTCGAACTTCCGAGCGAAGAGTAATAGCAGGCCGTGAAGCCCTGAATCTTCATAAAATGAGCAAGTCGGGGAACGCTGAGATTCGAGTTCCAGGCTACTGGCGTGTTTTCCCTGAATGGTTGACTTGACGGTATATCGTAGCCTCGAAACACGGCGGTATTAGTGTGGAGAGTAAAGTTCAATTGAATTGGTACTTCAAAATGCCCTCAGCCCCTGTCTTCGTCAATATCCCCTACCACGAGGAGACGGTTGTGCTTCATAGTAGTCCGCTATCATTGCCATGTCCGATGTTATCTGGTATGTGTTCGACCGCCATATTTAGAAGTATTACCTCCATTTGATCATCGTGAATGTGATAGAAAGGTCCTTGGCACTCACAGAGGTGGGGGATTACTGTTCACTGACTTGTGACCACTTTTGTGCCCCTCGCGATGGCCGCGGCCTGATCAAGCACTGAACCGCAGACCCAGCCCACCTTGTGTAACACTGGTCCAGCCTGTGCTGCACCTCAAATTTCTCTTACTCGAGACACCCCGCACTTTTCCTTCCCCATGCAACACGCTCTACCAAAGTTTCTTCAAATACAACGAACACAACACATACACAATCAGCGGCAATGAGCAAATACGGTCTGCAAGACCCATCAGAGGTCAACCCCTTTGATGAAAAGGCTCGGATCCAGTGGCTGAGCGCCTATCTGAGGGCTGATGAGCATTACTATGAGAAGCGTTTGATAGAGAGATACCGCTTAGCCGTCAAAGTCGTCAGCGCCAAGTTGCATGAGAAGGCGACAGAACAAGGCATTGAGGCCCATGATGTGGGCAGGGTATTCTTTGAGTACTTTGTCGACAAAACTGTCTGGATGGACATCTGTGAGTTCATTTTCCGTGCCATCTGGACAACGCTGACTATATCCACAGACAAACCCGCCGCAAAGATCGATCTGGCGCCTGGCTGGCCTTGGAAGGAAAACCCTGACTCCAAGGATATGAGCGAGGGCAGCTCCCTCAAGTATCGAGCCTGGCGTGTTGAGAACAACCTTCCAGTCCCCGAGAACCCCGTTCCCGATCCAAATGCTCCGACTACTCAATAAGCCGAAATACCTCGATGAGACGCACTACGGAGATAGACGATTTATTCCGAAGCACAGGGTTCTTCTTCAAAGGAGTCTTCAGTCATGGCTGTCAAGAAGATGGGGGTCTGGCAGATATCGTTTTTGCCCGCAACGAGAAAGACAAAGATGTCAGGGAGAAGAAATGGGAAGAGTTGTCATTACAAGCGGAAGCCCATACAGGAATGTCGGGTTTAGATACGGAGCAACGCAGCTAAGATACCCCATAACGGGGAACTGGTGGAAATATCTGTCGATGCATCTTCCAATTCTATTCAAGTCTCCTCACCATCTATCGTCAAACCATTGACCAAATGCGCTCCTCTGTGACTGCTAAAGAAGCCCTGGTCCTCATTTTGACGTGACGTCTTGAGTACCAGAACCTTTTCAAGAACACAAAGCTCGCGATGAATGAATTACTTGAATCTCATAGTGATGGCAATGCTTCAAGACGCTACACGTGATGCGACGGTAACTAAGCCCTCAAGCTGAAGCCGATCCGCCGCTGGCTGTGATATCAACCAGAGAATACTGCTTCCCGGACCCCCTTTTCCTGGCGAGAAATTCATAGCCTGATTCCAGTCCAGTTCTTACCTCACCATTTGAAGATTAGAAAATGTATTTGTTGTGCATAATTCATAGACAATTGAAATTAAGCTTGAATTGTCTCAGTGTATCGTAAACTATACGAAAGTCAAGACTATATGTTCTAGGGCATTTCTACATCGGCGTGCCTTTTGGACCAGCGGTACGAGGACCGCATCGTGTTGGGCGCTCTCCCCTAAGATAAGAAGCAGTTTTAGCGCTCTTTAGCGGGTTGATCGGCTTACTTACAGCTGGATCCATGTCAGCGTGCTACCAGTGGGGTCCTGGCGCTCTCATTGGCGGAGCAATTCATCGAGGTCGGGTGGGTCCTGGAAAGAGTGTGGCACAGTGCATGTGTTTAGCAGCCTAACACTGTCCTGTCCTCTGTCACCTAGGTCTAGTCTGCCCGGAGGAGTTGAACATCCCACCACTGATTCCCCAAATTGGCCCTCACCAGACCTCAACTCTTTCTGTCCGTACTTTTCTCGTTAAGGCCGTGCTGGTCAATCTCAACTGCCACCATCTGACGCCTCTTCGAACCAGGCACATATGCGAGCGTGATGCTGTTGGCCTCACTCATCGCGCCGAAGCCTAACTCGCAATGAGCCATCTCGGTGAACAGACATTCGAGCTAAAGACAAGCATTGTGAGCTTATCTCTTGATACTACGATCATCCACTGATGATTCTAGTGTGACACGCAAGCATTAGAACTTTCAACTCTGTGCTCTAGACCATTTTTCACGACAGGTTCTCAAGAGGAAGATCCCTCTCATCGCTCAGATATACGAAAGCGACAGCAAACGTTATATATTAATTCACAAGCATTTCTCCGACACCAAAAGGCACCGCCGGAACCGTGACCTTTGTTTTCAGTGCCGCCGCTTCTCCGCCTCATAAGCCGCCCACGGCACCTCGGTGGCCCAGAGTTCGACGGGGACAGAAAAGAAAGAAGAGTTAGTTGTACGCTCACTTGCCGGCTCTCATCAACATTTCACGCACGAAACAACATCAAAGGTCATTACAGTCAATGAATTCGATGTGCACACTACTCGATACATGGTCGCTTTTCTCTACACCGAAACTACAGACTCGCAGCCTGGGGCGCAGCTATCATCGATGGAATCAAGAGGCTGATGGAAGTATCGCTGCAACCTTTGGTCTTTTTCTTCATCGCTGCCGGTACTCCTCCTCCTCCTTAGCCACCCGCGGCATCCCGAGAATCAAGACATAGCTCAACATAAGAACGGTAAATTGAACTATTTAGCACCCGTGAGCGTGGATTCATGTCAATTACCCTTATTGGCCATATCATGGTCAATGAGGTGTACTCCCACACCGGTTTCGTCAACGATGATGTCCTGAATTTCTAGCATTAATTGCCAGAACTTCAAGGCCTCTCGTTTATCCTTCAGGTTGAGCCTCACACTTTGCACAATAGCAGAGATGTCGGTCAAGACCTGGTCGAAGTCTACGCCAGAAGGTAGATCTTGAATTTCATCTTCACAACGTTTCAAGATCTCTTTCAGACGTATGATTTCACCTGAAACTTGGTCTAGATGATGGAGGAATCGTCTTCGCAGATCAATCTCTCCAAGGCTTTCTTTCAGATTACTGATCATGACCTGAGTACCACATATGATGTACTTTATGTTGTCTTTCAGGCCTGCATCGGTTGGCAAGTTTTGGTATCCTGTACCTCCGGTCTCCACAGCATTGAAGCCGTGCTGATAGACGAGGGATCCAGCGATTGTGCAAACTAGCTGCTCTGCCATGGGTAGCTGCCTGCTTCTGAGAATTCTCAGAACGCACCCAGTTACCAGCTCTGGCGATCTGGTGTGCTTCCTAAGAATGCAAATGGTGAGCGCAAGGGGCTTATTGATGTTTTTGACGTTACGGTTATTGTATACGCCCATACGTTTATTCAGATCCTTAGAGCACCCTACGTACAGGGGGCTCTGCGATATGTAAACTCGTCCCGTTGGATCAAGACTCCTATCACACATCCCCTCGAATGTGCTGATAAGGGCCCTGATCCTGGGAACTTCTTCATCCTTTTCAATGAACATGGGACCGTCACTCTGGACTCTCTGTGATCCACTGTGACTGTCAACAGCATTGACCATGTTGATGGCTCTACGCTCCGCCACCGTCATGTTAGCGGAAGTCCACCCACCATGTCTAGCATAGGCTTCGTACCCTTCGACGTATAGCTTCATATCACGGATTAGGACCTCCAATTCGTTGATGTTCAAGAATTGGCCATCGCGATCCTTTATCCTTATACCAACGACGTAAACCCCAGGAGTCTTTTCATCGTGGAGCACTGAGGGCAGACGAAATGGCTTGATGTTGCCGTTCGTCACGTCAAAGGCAAAGGTATTCTTGACAATGCTCTGCACCACTTCAACCGACATGCTGTGCAATAATTCACACATAGTCCAGTCATAGTTGCGCAGAGCGTTGACAGTCGAGAAAACAGGAAAGTCGTTGTCCTTCATGGTTTGATTCCCATCAAGGACGTCGGCTAACCTACTGAGCTGTAGGAAGAGCTCAAGCAGCGATTTGTGCCTGACACAGGCGTCAATCAAACTGCGATGGCCCTCGTCCCAGAGCATTGGCATTTCTGCGCTACGCTTGGCGGGAGGAGGAACATCAATCTCAGGGGATTCCTGGAGTTCTTCTCGAGTAGAGTCCATCTTGTTTGATGATTCCGTGTCGAGGTTTGAACGTGCAACTGGAAGGAAGAAGGAACGAGACCCTCAACTTGACCTCAGGCCGTACTGTGCGATCACGTGAGGTCGTTCCGCTATGAGGTGCGAATGATTACGGCGATAAAAATGAATATTCATATATCAAATGTGCCTGTCAATATTAATCTCCATTGTTAATTTTAGATCCGATTCTGGCGGACCGTTGCGAATGCATTGCCGCACAACATGGAGTGATGCGGCAACACTACCTTCAAGTCGTGCGATCATCAATACAGTGACAAAGACGGCAAGGAGAAGATTGAAGGCCCACCGAATTCTGTAAAGTAGTATTTCTACATTACTTGTCCTGTACCTCCGCCTATGATCCCAAATGTGCCTCCACGAGC
Organism: Fusarium mangiferae; assembly: GCF_900044065.1. Classification (NCBI taxonomy): domain Eukaryota; kingdom Fungi; phylum Ascomycota; class Sordariomycetes; order Hypocreales; family Nectriaceae; genus Fusarium; species Fusarium mangiferae. The sequence continues at coordinate 416,610 of NW_024573931.1, forward strand.
TTGCCCTTCGTTACCAAATGATCCTTCCTACCCTTCCACCACCCAAGACATACGCGACGGTTGTCCACATTGAACTAGGACAAAATCGTCAGATTTCATCTCTCCCTAATCAGAAAAGATGAATTTGAGAGTAGGTGATCCATTGAGGAAGACCACCTTCACTGATAGGCAATCGTCGTGGTACTGACATTTGCCGCCGTTTGCGACCAAGTCATTGTCACCGGCCATAACTTGCTGAAGACAAAACCAACCCTCAGAACGAGAGCGGAGAAACTCCAGCAGATTTTCTTTCCACTTGTACCCATCAATCAACGTGATAAGCTCTGCTGCGAGTTGCTGCATTTCGAGCTCACCGGTTGTATCAAGGACAATCGGGATATTGCAAAGCTGGTCTGCCGCCCTGTAGTATAGCTTGGACAATTCTCCAGGAACATCTTCAGGGACCACAACCGACTGATCTTTCAAGCTAGTGAGCTCTCCATGGAGGTTTTCGCACTCCTGCTGAAGCCTTTTGACAGTGCCTTCGGAGCCCTGGAGCTGCTGTAACACAGACTCACTAGACCCCTTAAGGCGCCCATTCTCAGCTTGGAGGTGGTCGAGCTCCGTTCCAGAAACAACGAGCTCCTCTTCAAGCTCGGTAACTCTGGCCTCAGAGTCCCGTAGGTTTAGCTTAGCTTCCTCCAAATCTGAACTCATACGGCTCATGTTCCCATTCGCTGTATTAAGCTCGCTTTGGAGGGGCTCAAGTGTAGAGACTCTAGACTGCAGTGTCTGGATTTCCTGCTCTAGATTCCCAATAAGTGAAACCTTGGCAGATATCTGACCTTGCAGCGCTTCCTTCTCCGAAGACCACGAGTCTTTCAACTGACGAACAGTTTCTTCATGGCTGTGCCTTTCAGACAGTTGTTCCTTCATCGCTTTGCTCACAGCATCCCATTGATCCTTCAATTGCTTTTGAAGGTCAAGGGTCTGCTGTGAGCGAAGCTCCTTTAGCTCGTTTTGAACCCGCAAAATGTCATCCTCCAGCTTTTCCTTCTGGCGATTGACATCTCTTAGGCTCGTCAAAGCCTCTGTCAGCTTGGATGAGCATACGTCATGAGCCTTTTTCTCGCCCTCGAAACTGCGCTTGAGCTCTGTGACCTTTTGCGCCAGCCTCGGTTCCGACTGCTCTGCTTGCTGTAGCCTGGTCTTGACACTAGCGAGCTCTCGACAGTCAGCCTCAGCGGTTCGAAGTGAACGCTGGACCCTCTGAAGCTCTCGACTTGCGTCTTGACCCTGGGAGATCTGTGAATTTGCCTCCATCAACTGGTTGTGCAAATCATTTCTCGCTCCTTGGAGCTCCTCTATTTTGGAGTCCTTGTCCTTGACACGCTCCTCAAAGTCATCAAATGCATCCTTAGCCTGAGCTTTGAAGTCACGAGCATGACCTACTTCCGTATTCAAGTTCTCATTGTCGTTCCTGAGTGTCTGGTTTTCTTGGGTCAGCTCATTCACCTTGGCATAGGCTTGTTGAAGCTGCTCAGCAAGACGTCCAACTTCAGCAAATTTGGTATCCAAGAACTGCACTGTAGGCTGTTCCTCAACTACCTTATTGATGGCGTTGGCAAGTTCGACAAGCGGCTCAATTTGCTCTGTCATGCCTTCCATTGTCACACCATTCCTGAGGGATGATTCGATCCGCTTCTGGTCTTCTTTTACAGAGTCCACTGCGGTCGCCATCTCATCAGACTTACCCTTCATCGAGGACAAGTCTTTTGTGTTCTGTTTGGTGGAGTTCAGTAAGTCTTCCACCCTTTTGTTGAGGAGATTGACATTCTCTTCTCGGTCAGAGGCACGATGTGAGATGGCCTCCGCAAGGCTGTGAAGCTTTTCTGCCACGGTCTTCTGGCAATCGTTCACCCTTTCCGTCACTTTACCCGCATTTGTGGAAAGGTGTTGGAACTGTGAGCCCAGTGTTTCAGCAAGTGCCTTGAGCTTGGCTTGCTCATCTTTGAGCTTCTCAGTCTCTAGGCTCTTCTGCTTTTGGAACTCTCCTCGCTCAGTCTTAAGCTCCTCGAGCTGGTCTCGAAGGAGGTTCGACTGGCTCTCGGCTCTCTCATGGGATGCTTGAGCCTCATTCTCCTTCGCCTCTACTATCCGACAGGCAGACACAAATTGATCACGAAGGATCTTTGCGCCGCCCGCGTCAGGGAGGAAAGAGAGGATGAGGTCGAGCTGTGTGAGGTTCAGTACACGACTAGTCTCTTGTTGTGCGTCCATTTTGCTGGATTGCTTTGAGAGTGTGATGTTGAAGGGAAAACGAGCTTCGTGTCAGTTCAAGTCGAAGGGAAGGTGCACCCACCTTGGTACGTACACATACAAACCTCACGTGCCAATTTCAGCATGATCCAATGCGCAATGTCTTCCATTGAGAGATAAACACTAAGTATTTGGGCTATTATTATCGAGACGCCTTCACTCCAGGTTCTGGCTACTTGGTGTTGAGCTTACAGTTTCGTTCCTGTGGCTGAGAGCTCAATCCAGCCGAGAGAATCTAGTCCTTACAGGACGGGGTAGAGAGTCGCAGCATCCAAAATTCAACTCATGCCCCAGTTCCATTGGACTTGAATACAGTGTATGATCCGTTTACTAGATACAAAGCCAAAAGTAGTTGCAATTGATCCATGCGTCACTCGAAAGTTGACTTGGAAGCCATCACAGCATTTGCACATAAACGTACACGAGTCCAACGTTAGTCCTCCATTGTGAACGAGAGGGGAGTTGACCTGTTCATGCAGGGCACCAATAATTGTAATCGTTTCTAATTTCTCATAATGTGATCTAGGTAACGGGTTCCCCTGGTCCTCTGTACGTGACTTCCACTTTTGAAGTCGAGGTCTTCCTTCCACAACAGCCCATGGATTGCTCACGTAGACGCCCCTTTCTTGTCGAGGAGGTCAAGTGCCGTGATCTCATCCTGTCCGCATTCTAAAACTTCATTCTTCCATGCTCCCATCAAGATGGCTTCAAGCTCGAGGAACTCTGCGCTCATGCGCCAACCACTTGCTGCAAATCACAGCTTTCAACCAGACGTGCTATCCCAAGTTGACCAGACTGAGAATGAACTCAGGAAGGTCATCGGGGGAATAGCTGCTCTGAGAGATGGTGCCCCCCCTGGCAAGGACAAGGCTACCATGGCTGGCTATGATCCGCAAAAGCTGCGAAAGACCACAGCCCTTCTGAAGGAGACGGATATCGCCCGAAATGAGGCCAACGGCCCTAAGGGAGATATTGCACTCACTAAGAAGTCAATCATAGCGAGCCAGAGTAAACCTCTGACTGGCATTGATCTGAAAGACAAAGAGGCTCGCAAAAGAGCATCTGATAGAGTGGTGAACTACGTCGCAGGGTCAGCTGAGAACACCCGCCTGTTCTACAGCGGCTGGGGTGTCCAGGTCACCCCTGCGACGAATGCAACTGCACAAACGGCCCTCAGGGAACTGGCGGTTTCCAACGCGGATCCGCCAGCCCAAGGGTCCGATCCAGCAAAGCAGCTTGCTTCCCTCAAAAAGGCACTGAGTGACAATCGCAGCCTCACTACTAGATACAACGAAGAGCGCGATGAGTTCAAAAAGGCCTGGGAAAAGAGCAAAAAGCAGATCGAGAAGTTGACCAAGACGTCTGAACAACAATCTCGGGATCTCTACCGGGCCAAGAAAGACCTTGAAAAGGCCACAAGAGATTATCCGCAATTGGAGCGAGACTTGGCCAGACGAAACGAGTCGTCCCTCAAGGCTCAAGTCTATAAAGCCGAAGCAAAGGCTGTAGAGGCGGAGAGTCGGGCTAAGACGGCAGAGGATGAGAAGGTTGGCCTGGAGATGAAGATTTCGGAGCTCAGTGGCACTGTCAGGAGATACGAATCTTTACACAGCAACCAAACTACTCAGATCTCCTCGCTGAGTCGACAATACGAGCACCGAGGGAAGCAGATCACAGCTCTGAAGAACTCCTCTGAGAAAGCCAACGCCTTGGTGCAGCAGCTACAATCAGAATTGGAAACCAGTCGCGATGACCATCTCAATAAGTTGAGAAGTCTACAGACTGAGAAGAATGAAGCTGATAGGGGTTTCCAACAAGTCTCTGACGAACTTGGGAAACTCCAAATCGCTCGTTCAAGTGACTCTAAGAGCCTCATTTCGGCAAATGAGGAGCTTAGCAGAGTCAAAGGTCAATGTGAAGCTCTTCAGCTCACTGTTGAAGAGCAGCAACGTGACCTTGAAACGAAGCATCAGAGGATCTCGGAGCTTGAACAAGCTTCTGAGGAGAAGGATGCTTCGATCAAGGTGCGTGACGAAACGATCAATTCACAGATACAGAGGGCTTCGACATTCTTGCGATATCTTTCGTTGAATGTCGAGTCTGATGCCTGGAATTGTATTGCGGAGAGAGTACTTGTTGACTCGACAAGTATTTCCCTTACCTCGGCCGAGTGGCAACCATGGGTTGTCTTTTCGTCCTGGTCTGGAGATGTATCTCTTGCGACCAGACAAGATACCCGTAATCTCGAGTCTGTTGCTCTCGACCTGCTTGTCACATTAAAGGACAAGTCAGCCGATGCAAAAGACTTGTTGGCTTTCCTATGTCAGCTGCAGAAGGCGATGCTGGACTCCGATTCCATGCTATCTGCTGTCGCGCAGCTACTCCTTGAAGCTTTTGGCGCGGCGATTGGTGACCCTCGGTTGCATCTGATACAACGTCTTGTCATGTGTCAGATAGCAAATCTCCTGGGACCAACCGCTAAAGTCCAACAGTTCATGCAAGCACTGGACGGTGCTGATCCTAGGATACAGCGTGTTGTGCATGCACTGCAAGCATACCGCCTGGACAATTCCATCTTGCCGATGGATGAGGCGGTAACTTACCCTGGCGTAGCCCTTGTCGGTTTCAACAGAGATCCTCAAGGGGTGATTGCTGTCAGTCCTTCCGATAATGGGATTTGCTGGGTTGATAGCACCAATATCAGAACCGAATTCACTGTTTTGAAGCTGGTTTCTGGGAAAGGTGCATCTATTGAAGTACCTCTCGATACAACCGAAAGGTTTGACTGGGCCATGGCGCATGCGTGATGGACCAGATTGGGATTGCTTGGGAGTGTTCTCTTAGAATATCTCAAGGTCCTTGATGCAGTTTGTTTTATTTGAACTGGGTTTCTGGGTCATTTAGACGGTTTTGGGCTGCTGCGTTGATTTGTGAAACGAGGAATTTTGGGATGCTTCGGGATTGAGCTTTCGGATGAGGTTCTGAGATCAATTGAAAGGGCCCAGATTGAGAGGCTGTTGAGTTTTGCCTATTGTACATGATACTGTGAGCTCTAACGTGAACCTCCTAACAACTCGCCGCACAGCCAGGATTATCCGTTTCGACACCGAATAATTGACTCTGAGCTCTAGCAGTTAGTTGTCTTTGCCACCTATTTTATTGGCGTTATGCTCTTAACTAAATCTATACTAAATATATAAAGTATATAGCTATATATTATTCTACTTTATTATAATATATTATATAAAATGTAAAATATAATTCCCTATAACTATAATGCTAACGTACATGATAAGCGAGTGTTACAAACAAGCGAGTGTTACAAAAATCTTAACCCTTGAGACAGGAATCGTCATGAGAACACAACAAATCACGCAATCAAGTAAAACTAATCGCTTTCCTCTTCTCCAGACATCGAAACAACTATTTGACACGTTCTCGCATTATGCCCTACCTTGCCGCACGTTCCACAGTTCCTTTCCTTTACTTGCGCCGACCTTCTTTG